>NW_026691160.1:0-300000 GCF_020826845.1 Diceros bicornis minor
ACAGTGGAGCTGTGGAATGCACAGATCAGTTCCTGGAATCATCTCTGCCAAATCTGAATTCCAGCAGGAGTGGGCATGGGACCTGGAATGCAGACCATCTGCGAGCACACCTGGCAGGGATTCACCTGTATGACTAGGTGAAAGTTTTTGCAATGTTTTGGCAAGATTGAAAGGACTTACGAGTTGTCCTGCGCTGCTCCAGGCCTGGAGTCCTTGCGGTCTCTCGGGCCAGCAGATCTGGTGGGGCTGGTCCAAGTTGTCCCCTCAGAGACCAGTCATTGCCAGGATGGGATGGGATTCTAGTAACAGGTCTCTTGAATATGTCACTGGACATCCTCAAAAGAATGGAAATGCTTAAACCTGGCTTTGGTTTGGACTGGTTCCCACAGTTACGCTGCTTCTTCTGTGAAGACGTGACTTATCATTCTTCTTTTCCTCTTACTCTATAAAAACAAATCATGAAACTGGGTCAAATGATAAAGGAGGCCTGCCTTTTTAGGACAATTATCCTGGCTGTTTTGTACTTCCACCCTCCCTCTATCCTCTGGGGGTAGATCTGACCTGTTTCCTGGGATGTCATCAGGCAGATTTGCATCAAGAACAGAAAACTCAAGGTCAAACTCAAGGCTCCTCCAGATCATTTCCCCCCTCCATCCCGTTAACACGCCCTCCTTTTTTGAGTGTAATTCTATTCTCTTCTTTTCCTTGTCACTATCAACCGCACAAGTCCTGGCACTCCCTCTCAGGACAGTCGGTCCCCAGTCCTTTACTAAATCCCAAATCTTACCATTTCTGTGTTTTCTGTCTACTCATTTGCCTAATCCATTGACCACTTGGTGTTCATAGAGATTAAATCAATAGTGACGTTATCAACCACCCCCTGTTAGCAACTTACTCCCATATCCCAGATGTTCACATAATCCAAATGGTTATATTCAAAAGTAAATAATTCAGAAAACATATTCACTCACCACAAATTCCTGATCTTTAATATTTTTATTCAAACAGTCATACAGTAGATAGCTGTCCCTCAAGATCAGTAGTAATGCCAGATCAATGATTCTCACCTTAATTTTCTCCTACACCTATCAATCCTAGATTCCATGGACTATGATCACAATAATTTCCTTGGAAAAATAAAAAATTCCTTACCACTCATTTATTTTGCAAACCTTCACACCCAGAAGATCCCGATTATCTGCCATGCCACAGCTACTGCTGGTCTTATGACAAGCTGAAGAAAAAGCACGAAACATGATCTTTTTGTACCACTGTAAATACAAAGCCATCTGCATCAACAGGAAAGCACCCATAATGCCTGGAAATTTTGTTCTCTTTTTTTGTTTGGCTCAAAAACAAAAAGACAAATCAATTTAAAAAATGGTCAAGGCACCAGAGTAAAATTTTTCCAGTGAAGACATACAGGTGGCCAACAGGTGTATGAAACGGTGTTCAGCATCACAAATCAGGGAATGCAAATCAAAACCACAATGAGCTATCATTTCACACCTGTTATGATGGCGATTATCAAAATAACTAAAGATGACAAATGTTGGTGAGGATGTGGAGAAAAGGAAACCTCGTCAGAATGTAAACTAATACAGCCATTATGGAAAACAGTATGGAATTTCCTCCAAAAATGAAAACTAGCCTATGATCCAGCAATCCCACTTCTGGTATACAGCCACAGGAATTGAAATCAGGGTCTCAAAGAGATACCTGCCCTCTAATGTTCATTGCAGCAAATTCGCAATAGCCAAGATGTGGAAGTACCCTAAACGTCACTGATGGATGAATGGATAAAGAAATGGAATACTCGTCAACATTGAAAAAAGAAGGAATTGCTGCTATTTTTGACAACATGAATGCACCTAGAAGACATTGTGCTAAGTGAAATAAGGCAGACAGAGAAAGGCAAATATTTCCTTATTTGTGGAATCTAGAATAGTCAAACTCACACAAGCAGAGGTTAGAATGGTGGTTGCCAGGGGCTGGGGAGATGGAGAAATGGGGAGCTGATGTTCAAAGATACAAAGATTCAGTTATCAAGATAAATAAGTTCTGGAAATCTAGGATAAGGCATAGTGCCTACAGCTAACAAGACTGTAGTGCATGCGCTACATGCATACATATTAGCTACATTTGCTAATAGAGTAGATATTAAGAGTTCTTACCAGAGAATAATAGTAATAAAGGAGGTGAGAGAAAACTTTGGGAGATGATGGATATGTTTGTGGCCTTGATGGTGGTGACAGTCTCAAGGGTGTATGCTTATGTCCAAATTCATCAAGCTGTATATGGAAAAGTATGACATAATCGTTGATTCTTCTCCACCTTGAAATATGCCATGTCCTCATCACAAGAGAAAAAATTTGTAACTCTATATGGGGACAGATGTTAACTGGACTTATTGTGGTCATCATTTCAACATATATACAAACATTGAATCATTATGTCATACCGCTGAAACTAATTTAATGTTGTATGTCAACTTTATCTCAATTAAAAAAATACAACAGACAAAACCATTTGAATACTGTATATGAATTCAGTGAATCCCTGAAACTGCCCCATTCCCATATGGGAATTACAGGAAGCAGAGAGGATGAAGTAAATGGAAGAAAGTTGTACAAAACAGTATTAAAATTAAAATCATTTAAGTTGCTATCAGCTCCTTTTGGCAAAGTTCTGCGAGCACCGATCTACTCTCACATTTTTCCTGGAAAAACATACTTTCACATCCAACCCATAATAGTTTCATCATTTTCTCTAATAAGAAAATTTCAACTTAATAAATAAAAAGAAAAGCATCTCTTATGTATGAATAAAGTTAGTGAACTTTATAGAGAAAAGAGCATATTTGCACAATCCCAATAAAGTAAACAGAAGAACTGAATGATGATCAAGTCTCATTCAAGCTTATCTTCGAAAGCCAGTAAAACCAGGCTATCTTTTCAAGGATGTGTGTAGAGCTGGCAGCCTTGGAAGATAGAAATAGTGGCCTCCTCTGGAGCAAAGGGCAGGCTTGCTTACTGTCCAGTATAATAAAAATAACATCCCCCAGGGCAAAGGTTAGCAGACATGCTGCCCATTATCAAAGATTTGAATTCCTTAGGCTCTGAGATCTTGCAACCCTCTGCATGTCACCTGGCCCACTGTGTATCACCCTGTAGGAAGTGAGATTTAGTGAACCGGTGCAAATGCTGATACTCTGGCCACTGCTATTGTTGTGTCATTAAGTCCTTTGTCTCTGAGGCATGGGACTCCTGACTTTTGCCAGCATCTGTAAGACCATTGTAGGCTAACTAATTGGTTTGCAGGTAAGGTAAAACATCAAACCTTTCACAGTTCCCGACAAGCCCTTAAAATAACTAGTAGTCTTAGGAACAGAGAGCTATCCAGAACAATATGCATGGATGGTCTTCATAGAAGACTTCATGCAACCAAAACTTTAATAAGTCTCTCTAATCTCTTTTATTTCTACCCCAAGTAGAAGGAGAGGCACCAAGCTATTACAGACCTAGGGCTTGTGCAAGCCACCTGGAGACCTAGTGACCAGAAACATCCCATGGGGAGCAAAGACAGATGGGCATATTTCCAAAATGGACCCATGTGCCTCCCGGTCATCAAAAAGACAGTGCATTATCTTAATTTATGATGACTTGAGTCATTAAAATCTTGTGATGGGCCAAAGATACACTTCTAAGAGGAGTGAGGCACATGGCAGTTGTAAGCAGATTAACACACTTGGTGAATATCAAACTCTGAATTAACTTTAGTGTTCTAATCAATTAAAAGGTACAACAAATTTAATTAGGTAGATTAAATGATATTTAATGGTATCCCTGATTATTACTCTGCAATAATGAACAAGAAGCTCATGTAAATAACTATAATTGGTCTTACTTTAAAACATGATAGTCAGGACTGTTTGAGATAAGCTGGAGAGAAGGAAGGGGAGAAATAGACAAAAGTTAGCTGCTCTGAAGCCACTGTCAAGACCTCTGGATCTACATGTAACCCAGGAGATCGAGGCAGATGGCTATGCCCCTATATCCTCCTGCACTGTGTTTCTCTGGGATGTCACAGGGCTGAAGCAGCCTCCTGAATCGTGTTTACATATCCATGTGTACAATACCCCTGACCATGGGGATGAACCACCATTCAATCATCCCTTACACCCCTCTAATTAACAATTAGCTTTCAGAATCATTGTATCATTACATGATAATTTATTCCTCAAACCTATAGGATGCCGAGCTAAAAGAAAATCAAATATCAATGGCTTCTTTTCTTTGCAAGACCCAGATGTTCTTTCACACTTGGAATCCTGATTAGAGGATAAATCCATCAAATCAATGGAAACAACTTAAGAAATGGACAGAGGGATATTTCATTCGTATATATACATTTTGCATTGTTGCAAAAATAAAGTTATATTTAAAAAAATTAGAACTTTTTGAAATTTCATAGATATTAAAGACTTTGTTCTGCATGTACTCCCTTTGGTTTACCAAATCAAACTCACTCTTTAATGGGCATTTCTAGCATTCAGTGCTAGTAACAACAGTTTTTGTTAATTCTTATTTTTCCCAGGTCAAGGAACAAGGGCAGAGGTCGTAGAGAGGTCAAGTCTAATCTACCTAGGGATGTGGCAGCCTTAACTATGGATGTTCAAGCCAGACATTGCCAGCAGAACCACATCTCTTCATCCATAGGTGAGTTTTTACTAGTAATCACAGAGACTTGAGGATATCAAAGGAAATTCTTCATTAAGATCCAAAGTTATAGATTCTTATCTTGGGTTCATTACTTTGAATTTTTGACCCAAATCGTATATATCGATTGGACCATGTTCAATTCTATGATCTTTAGATGATGCAGCCTACAGCTGAAGAGAAACAGATACAACACCAACATCTTATCCTCTCTGAAGCCCAACTGAGAGCCCCTGGAGTCAGAAGTTTTCAAGACAAGAAAAAGTCATCCTTCTTCTGAACAAAGACTGTAGAGGCTATACAAACATTCAACTTTATTTATTTTGTTTTATTTTTGTTTTGTGAGGAAGATCTGCCCTGAGCTAACATATGACAATCCTCCTCTTTTTGCTGAGGAAGACTAGCCGTGGGCTAACATCCATGCCCATCTTCCTCCACTTTATATGGGATGCCGCCACAGCATGGCTTGACAAGCAGTGCGTCGGTGAGTGCCCGGGATCCGAACCTGCGAACCTCGGGCCGCCGCGAACCCCGGGCCACCACAGCGGAGCCCGCGCAATTAACCGCTTGCGCCACCGGGCCAGCCCAAACATTCAACTTTAAATTGTTAATCTGACTTGTTAGAATGTGATGCAGCAAGCATAATACCTTCTAAGTTTCATGATTTTTCTCCAGAATACTGAGATGGTTGACCTTGAAGTCAAGTTTCCCCATAAATGTCTTTATTCAGAGATAAAATTAATTTCCCTATAAAATAATTCCCATAAAATTGTTACAAATATATCATAGTCTCTGACTAAAAGGGAACAAAGCAAATTGAGCAGTTGAGTAGCAGTGTAATAAATTCCATACAAGGATCTTACTGCAGCATTATGTATAGTAGTGAAACTGGAAATAACCCCATCTCTATCAAAGAAGAAATAAACAGATCGTGGTATTCCTGTTCTTTGGAGTAGCTCCAAAACTTCTAAACAGCTAAGTTAGAGTGACGTACACTGATAAGGAGAGACATCTATGATATATGGTTTGGGAAACAGCAAGTTGAAAAACGATGTAGTTATGTAATTTATGTTAAAAAAACTTTATGTGTATTTATAAATTCATTGGAAATATCCAGAAGAATAAGCTGCAACCTCTTAACAATAGTTCCTTCTGAGTAGGGGAGTGAGTTTGCAGGGAAGGTGATGGAAGGGGAAGGTTTCACTTTACTCTACATAGATCTGTATAATTTGACTTTTTTTACAAAGTATGTAATTCTTTCATAATTAGAAAAATGAGTGATGTGACCGTTTGGTGCAGGGCAACAGTATGATGTTCACCAGTCTCTGTTCTCTATGTTACTGCACAGCA
Source organism: Diceros bicornis minor (assembly GCF_020826845.1). Classification (NCBI taxonomy): domain Eukaryota; kingdom Metazoa; phylum Chordata; class Mammalia; order Perissodactyla; family Rhinocerotidae; genus Diceros; species Diceros bicornis. Next base: position 6,069 of record NW_026691160.1, read on the forward strand.
TGGGCTGTAGGAGAAAGCCCAGAGGAGCAAGGAAGACAAAGAAGACATGACACCTGCAGAAAGTCAGTGGAGTATTTCTCCATAAGAAACCTTCCAGGCGAGTGACAGTCAGTATCTTCCACTGCTCCAGCTCTCGCAATAAACATAGAATCTGCCCAGGGTAGTCCAGACAACCACGCCCTGCTAGTCCACTCCCCACCCAGGGCTTGTTTGTGCAGGGTGACTGCCAACAATCAGACAATGGACTCAGGATGGAGCGTGTGCCTTTGGGGCGGCTGGCAGAGAGGGACAAAGTGGAACACCTGCTAAGTGCACACACCTGAGAGGCGGAGCTCCAGGTGGAGACTCAAAATGCACCAAGAAACTGTGTGAAGGAAGCTACTCGATCTCTCTGAGTCTCAGTGTCCCCCCTGTAAAATGGGGATCACAGGTCTACTTCACAGAGCTGTTGGGGAAGATACATAGAAGTGCCTGTGACAGCCAGTGTCACATTATTAACAAAGTCGTATCCTACTTCAGAATAATCGATGAAAAGAATAATGTGATGAGACCAAAGACGAGATGCCCAGCTTTGTAAGCAGCCCCAGCGGCATGAGAATGAAAGGAGCTCCGAGTAAGCAGGGTTCTTCACAGCTCCACTTCAGAGGACGAACATGGGCTACACCAGGATAAGTGGCTGTTGTACAGTGACTCGTGTAGTGAGGGTGGGTCCCTAAAGACACTGTGAAATCCAGTTACACACAGTGGCTCCTAGGAAACAAGTACAAAGCAATCAATGCAGCAGTTAGGAATGGGAAGGGGGTGAGCAGAGGAGGGTCAGAGCCACAAAATCTGATGGAAGACACTTCACCACGACGAGCGCCCAGCTCTGTCAACAGCTTCTGTGGTTGCACCAGGAGATCAAATGTCTGAAGCAGCCATTGTGGGGACTGCTGGGAGCACAGTGGTGACTGAAGCCACACCCCAACAGCAGTGCTTCGGAGCACACAGACGCAGAGACTTTCCTCTCCATTAATCGTTGTTTCAAGATGAGGAATATCCTCATGTTACAATGTCTCCTTCCAACACCTGTGGACGAGTGTCATCAGAACCCCCTGAAGAGGTCACAGGCCAGAGTAGGATGGAACACTGGGGGCTGGGGGAGCGGCGTTGCACCTGAAAACACGGACTATCACCCGGGCCTGTTGAACAGGAGAGAAGAACCCGAGGATGTGGTCTAATGATAATTCCCCATCTTGCCACATTCAGAGACACTGCAGAGTTTCTCATCCTTTCTTTACAAAAACGTTAAAGAATTCATGTGTCATTAATTCATAAAGAGGCAAATTCTTGACAAAGTGACAGGGTCTATTTTCCATGATCAGGTTTTCCAGTTGTTTTGATAATATTCCACATTCAGTAATCAGAAATGTAACCTATTGGGATGTGTAATATAAACAAGGACTTGTTTTCATTTAGCTCAATGCCCAGACTTTTAAGGATGACATAAATCAGGAAAACTGCTAATCATTCCTCCATAGGTTTCAATAAGACTTTTAAGTTAATTTACCAATCTCAGGAAAAGAGAATATGGCAATTCAAGTTTTTTGTTTCTGCATTCAAGCATACAGTACAGCCAAGAGAATGAGCAGAAAAAAATTAACAAGAAAGTCTTGCTTGCATTTTATCTTTTGCAAATGAGCAGCATATCTTATGTTCTGTTCTTTTCACTTCTGTAATCAATTTTTAAAGAATACGGTACATCTGACTATCCCTAGGCATGTTTATCCGGGAACCTTGCCTGAATCCAAAGCAAAGATGTTAAAGCTGACGGGTTTCAAATGTTGCCCAGGTGCTGTCTACCATGAACATCCCTCTCCCAAAGCTGGACCACCAATCTCTTCCTGAGGGATCAGAGTCGCCAGCCCTGTCCCTGAGAGACTGGCCACTCAGGACTGAGCTGAGATTAGGTGATCAATCTAAAGAGCAAAATACTTAAGCTATTCTCATCTTAACGGTGCTGTTTAGGAGGCCTCTGCACTGGAATGAGTTGGTGAAAACGGCCTACTAGATACTTGCCTGGGAATTGATTTGTTCTCCTCTGCTCTTAGTGGATCCTGGGGAAAACAGTGATTAACCTCACAGATGCCTCAACTTCCACATCTGCAAAAAAGACAAGCAACAGCCAATGTTACCACCCTACAAAGCTCTTAAGTTGTGCTTTCAAGAGGGGCCACAAGGGCTAATGTCTCCCAAAAGCTGATGAAATGATGGCACTTTGGCTGGAGAAGGCAGAGGGCAGCAGGCAAACTGGAAAGTTTCTGGGATGTCAAACCAGCTCCCATAAGCAGTTTAGAGAAGCACCTGGCCCTGGACTAGGTAGGAGGCTGTGGAAAGACCCACAGGCACACAGGGGGGAGGAGGAATCAAGCAAAGGAGGGAGGCGGTGGGGAAGAGGCACGAGTCCAGCTTCAATTTTGGACAAAAGCTGTTGCACGCTGCAGGCCTGCGGCTGCCCATGCAGCTGCCACACTCTAACTCCCTGGTCCCTCTCGTCCCGTCACATCCCTCCGGTACTCAGTCCAGTTGGAGCCGGTGCAGGACCAGAGTCCTGAGTCAATGGCTGTTTGGCCCTCAGGCAAGCCTTCACCGCCCTGCTCCTCCCCCCAGGGCTAGGCACAGCCCCGTGCCCAGAGCATCTTGGGAGTTGTAGTTCTGCAGTCCTTCAAGCTCCCAGCCAGGAATGGTTAAGAGACAAAAGCACTCAGCATGCACAGCTAGGGGACCCAACTCCCACCTGTCCCTCCACCCCTGGCCCACGCCCCTATGCTTCTACACCCCACCTTCTACCCCGCCTCTTCTCTATAGGATGCCAACTCTACAGGCCTTGCCCACCCCCCAGAGTATTTGCTGTGTGGTTGGGCTGCATCCTTTGAGGCCAGTACTCAGGTAGGAGTGGGGATCACCAGCCTGGCTATTGCTGAGAATGCTTGCAGCCCAGGTGGAAGCTCCCTGGCCAGTATTTGAAATGTAAATTCAATATCTAAAATGGAAATACCGGGTGCATGGGATCCTGGAATTTGCCTTTTCAAGGCCATCTGTACTACCATCCCCTGCATCCATCCAGCCTGCCATGATCCTCCCTCTGGACCCCGTGACCAGGGTCGCTGCAGAGATCCTCCCCTTGGAACCCACCCACCTTAAGGGTCCATACCCATCATAAAAACTCAAAGCCATACCACTTGCCAAATTGAAGCAAAAATGGAACGACCCGGGGGGCCACTCAAGGGTGAGGGCATTACTAGATACTTGAGAGTATTAAAATCCATCTGATGATGTCATAAGTGAACGTGTTCCACTTTAAAACAAAACACTGCTGTTATCCTGAGATATTGAGTTAGGATCTTTTTGCAAATATGCCGGATTTAAAATGTTTATTGATGTATAACATGCGTGTAGAAATATATGCAGAAGTCATCCATGTAAACCTCAAAGAATTATTACAAAGTGAACACACTTGTGTGACCAAGAACTAACACCAGCTTCACTCAGGTCCCAACAATCCCTTTCTCCCTCCTTCCTCCCCAAAGGTAGCTGACATCTTACCAGCGAACACTATATATTGAGTTTGTCTTCTTATACAAGTGTTTTATTACAGAACCGTTTAAACAATATACAAAATAAACAAAACAGCATAGTAGGCTTGTCACCCAGCTTCAACAACTACTAATCATCTGCCATTTTTGTTTCTTCCACACTCCATCCCATTCCCACATCACTTTATTATTCTTTTAGTCCTTTGTGTGTGGGGGGGTGTAAGAAGTAAGCACACTGAAAGGCACAAATCTCAACCTTACATTTTTGGCAAATAAACATGCCCATATAACCTTCACCCCTTTAAGACTAGGATATTTCCATCACCCCCAGAAAACCCCTTCCTGTTCCTTCCTAGGCAATTTTTTCCTTCCCCCGAGGCAACCACTGTTCTGATTTTTTCAGCATAGGTTCATCTTGGCTGAAATCATCCCACTTGTATTGTTTTCTGTCCAGCGTGCTTCCCTCAGCATGAGGTTGATGAGTCTCTCCCAACATGTGTGTGTCAGCGTTTGCTCCTCGGCACAGCTGAGGGCGTTCTGCTCTGAGGATGCCCCGCAGTGGGCTCTTCTTCCTCCTGGGGACGTGCAGGTCATCTCCTGCAAACATTTTTGTACAAACCATTTTTGTATGCTGTTTAATTCCTTTATTAGCATTTAAGTGACACAACTTTGCATTTTTGGTGGTTGGTCCAGATTACAATATGCATCTTTAACGTATCACAGCCTACCTAGACTTAATAGTGCACCAGTTTAATCAATGTAAAATATGGAAGACTTGCTACAGAACAGTTCCATTTACCTCTGTCTGTCCTTTGTGCTATTGTTGTCATAAATTTTACATCTTCCCATGTTATAAATCCCACAATACAGTGTTATAATTTTTGCTTTCAATAGTCATAGGTCTTTTAAAGTAATTAACAGAAAAACGTTATTTAGTTTGAGGCAGATGATTTGAGGCTCTGCAAATTTTTTTTTTTTTTAAGTTTCACCCACAGTTTTTGCATTCATCAGTCAGCCTAACCCACAATAATTATTACTGTGGTGTTCTAGTGGCGATTTTCTATTTCATGCTATCCAGCCACATGTATTATTTGGAATTCTGTGAGGAAGATTGCCTCCCTCCTTCTCCCGTCCTTCTTCCTTTCTTTCTCTTATTCTTTTTTATTCCTGTCTCTTTCTTCCTTTCTTATTTAATCTATTTTATGTCAGTATACACTCATGGATATTTATTTTATTCTCTGTGTAATAATCCAATGCTACCATTATTTATTATGTTGCTCACAGTTTTCCAGCTTGAGCCATTGAGAAATCTTTCAGATTGATTCCTTTTGACACATCTCATCATTTGCTGTGTTTTATTTAAAGCACTTTTCTACTTTCTGGCACTACAAGATGGTCCAGGCTCATATTGTATTTTCCATCTCCAGCCTTAGAATTAGCCATTTCTCCAAGGAAACCTGGTTCTTTTTATTGGAGAATGATATTTAGAAACCAAGATCTGGGAGCTAAGTGTGCTCATTGATACTAGGGTGTCACTGCTTCCGGACCCTCTCAGCAGAGCCTGGAAATATATGTATGAATATAAACTCAGGTATACACATCTATCTATCAATCTACCAACATATCGATCTATCCATCTATCTGGATAGATATATTAGAAGAGACACGGTTTCATACTGATACTTCCAACTCCTATCCAACACCACAGAGTTTATTCTAGCATTCTCCTTTTGTTTATTTTTAACTTCTTTCACCAACAGTGAAAACTTAACTCCAGTTAGCTACAATATATTTACTAATGTGTCAACCAGTTTCAGAATTACTAATCCATACCCTTATGAAAAACAAATTTACCACCTAGAGTACAGTGTTTGTGTACAGTACTTTAGTTTTACAGTATCCCATCAAAACACTGTCTTCCAATGTAACTTAGGTCAGGACCTTTCATCCCCACCCATTATGTGTGGCTATGTCACGTGCTTGTAATACAGTGAGATTCATTTGTCACTGCATTTCATCTGAGTTCCCCAGCATCCTGATTTTTAAAATTTGCAGAGTAAAATTCACTCTTTGTAGTGTACAGTTCTGTGGGTTTTGACAACTTTATGGTCATGTATCCACCTCCACAGTAGCATACAGAGCTGTTTTTCTCACCCCCCAAAATTCTCTCATACTGTCCTTGTGTAGTCAACCCCTTCCCCCATTCCATCCCTTGGCAACCACTGATCATTTTTCATCTCTGTAATGCTGACTATTCTAGAAAGTCATACAAATGAAATCATATACTGTACAGCCTTTTGAATTGCGCTTCCTTCACTTAGAGAAATGCAGCCAAGATTCATCCATGTTGTTGTGTGAATCAAGAGTTTATCCTTTTTATTGCCAAGTAGTATTCTAATGTCCCAATTCACCACAGTTTCTTTCTCCATTCACCTGATGAAGGACGTTTAATTTATTCCCAGCTTGTGGCAATTATGAATAACATGGTTATGAAGATTCACCCAAAGATTTTTGTTTAAACATTAGTTTCAATTTGCTTGAGTAAATCCCTAGGAGTGGGATATCTGAGTCATATAATAAGTGTATGTTTAACTTTATAAGAACCTGCTAAACCGTTATCCGAATGCAACTATCATGTTGCATTCCCAGTTCTAGTTGCTCCTTGTCCTCACCAGCACTTGATATTTGCAATTTTATTTTTTATTTCAGCCACCTAATAGGTGTGCAGAATACTATTGTGGCTTCTGCCTCCTTTTTGAAAGTGAGATCTGCTAAATATAGAATCCTGTGTTGACTTTTGGGTTTTCTTTCTACACTTGAAAGATGTCATTTTGTTGTTGATTTGTCTCTTCTGTTTTTGATAATATATCATCCATCATTGACATTATTTCTCCCTGTATGTATTGTCTTCCCCTTTATATATGTATTTCCCTGACTGCTTGTAAGATTTTCTTTTTATCTTTGGATTTTAGCAGCTTGACTATCATGTGCCCAGGTGTGGTTTTACTTTGTATTTTATTTTCTGGGTTTGCTGACTTCCCTGGATCTAAAATTTTAGATTTTCTACCAAATTTTGCAAGTTTTATGCTATTACTTATTGATTTGCCTTTCTGCCTCATTTAATTTTTTCTGTCTCTCCCCTCATTGCTGGGGAATCAATCATCTCACAGGTAAGGCTTTCTTCATTTTTCTTCAAAATTTTTACATTCTTTGGTTCAGACTGGATAATTTCTATTGCTCTATCTTCATGTTTCTTCTACTGTTTTTATTTTTAATTAATTAATTTACTTATTTTTCGCCCCAAAGCCCCAATAGATAGTTCCATGTCATAGCTGCACATCCTTCTAGTTCCTGTATGTGGGATGCAGCCTCAGCATGGCAAGAGAAACGGTGCGTCAGTGTGCGTCCGGGATCCGAACCCCGGGCCACCAGCAGTGGAGCACGCATACTTGACCGCTAAGCCTCGGGACCGGCCCTCTTTTACTGTTTCTAATGTACATGTAAACTCAAAAGCATTTTTTTTATTTAATCTTCCTATTTGGTTCTTTTTTGTAATTTCCATTTCTCTGCTGAGTTTCCAGATATGTTCATTCATTATGAGAATATTTTTCATGCCACCTTGATCATCTTTATAATAGCTGCTTTCTTATCCTTGTCAGATAATTGCAACACCTTGGGGAGAGTTTCTACTCCCTGCTTTTGGTCATATATGGATTACATTTTCCCATCTCTTCAAATCTCATGACTTTTTAAACTGTGTACTGGAAACCATGAATGATAGTTATAGAGACTCTGGATTCTATTGTATTCCTTTGAAGAGTGTTGTTATTTTTCTAGCAGGGAGTTAACTTGGCTGGACTGAAACTCCAATCTTCTCTCCTTTACAGTGGGCATAGCTGAAATCCTCATTCACTTCTCTCATCTTCCAACTGCTGTTTTTACAATAGGCCTTCTGGGGCCTACCCTGCATGGGTGTTGTTCAAAGATCTGCCAATTTGGTGTGTGGGGGGGGGAGACTTACATACATATTTTGAGATTTTCCTCTTTGTGTCTCCCTCCCTTCCAGAATTTCTCCCTTAACTTTGCAGCTACTGTTAGCCCCAAAATACATCCTCTAACATTACAAGTAAGACTGTAGTTTTTCCCGTCTGTGCCATGTACAGATTTTAGAATGCTTTGAGGCAAAAGACTCAAGCTTGCAAATATCTCCTGGTGCAATTCCCATCATTTAAGGGAAGACTCCCTCTCAGTTCTGCTTGCTTTCGGAAGATATTTATACATACACACATATACACATTTATTATATGTGTATTACATATAAATACATGATTCTATATATAGACATATAATATTTTGTGCAGATTTTATCATTGTTATCTGTGAGAGTGTTAGTTCAACAAGCCACTCCACCATTACTGGAAGCCAGACCTCGGTTTTGTTTCTTTTTTGGATTTTATATAAATGGAATTAAAAAATATATAGCCTTTTGAATATAATTTCTTTTATGCAGCATTTTGGTTGTGATATTCATCCATGCTATTGCATGTAGCTAGTGTTTGTTCATTTGTTGAAAATAATTTTTTTAAATGGTCATAAAATATGCATAACCTAAAATTGACCATTTTAACCATTTTTAAGTGTACAGTTCAGTGACATGCAGTACATTCACATTATTGTGTAGCCATAACCTCCAACCATCCACAGAACCATTTTCACCTTGCACTGAAACTCTGTGCTCATTAAGAAACAACTCCCTGTTGTCCCTCCCTCTTGCTCTTGGGAAACACCATTCTCCTTTCTATTCCTATGAATTTGAGTACTCTAAGTACCGTATATGAGTGGAATCATACAGTATTTTTCCTTTTGTGGCTGGCTTTATTTCACTTAGCATAAAGTCCTCAAGGTTCGTCCTTGTCATAGCATGTGTCAGAATTTCTTCCTTTCTAAGGGTGAATGGTATTCCAGAGTCTGTATACACCACTTTTTTTTTGTCACTTCATCTGTTGATGGACACCTGGTTTGCTTCCAGCTTCTGGCTATTTTGAATAATCCTGTTAAGAACACAGGTGTACATTTATGTCTTTATACCTCTGCATTCAATCATTTTGGGTGTATGCCCATACATGGTGTTCTGAGATTCATTTTTTCACACGTGGGGGGGTTCCCCACACCTCCAACAAGCAATTCTTGGAATGCCAGCTAGTCGTCAGATAATTCAACTCAATTTGATGCTGTCAACCCAGAGATACATCAGATTCCACAGGTTGAGGGCCTTCTCTTTGGGTCACTAATGTGATTTCTTAAATGAGATATGTTTTGTTCTTTGTGAAATAACTACATCTAAATGAATTTTTCTTAAGGTCCTTATTTTAAGTATGGCCAAAACTATGGCTAGGATTGAAAGTTTTACGTTTAGAGCAACACTGTTTTCTTGATTTGTTTGGCCTGTAGTCTGATAGAGCAATGTTACTTCTTATTTGCTAAGCTGTATAGAATTTAGATTATGACTGCTAAGTTTCCCCTTTAGCATTTTCAGCTGTCCCAGTAAGACATATGGAAACGATACAGATTCTAGAACGCTTGACTCTACTCTCTGCCAGTGAACTTATACCATAGGCAGAAGTATTAACATCCAATATGAACCAGCTATTGAATTCAGGGGTTCTGTGGAGAATGCTTCAAACAGTCAATAAACTATGGATGGTTCTTAATACTGTGATGCCTAGAAGGTAATTTCAGTGTATTGTTACACGTAATAGATAAGTGTATAGCAGTGATTATATACAATAACCTAAACTTAATGGTTAAAAAAAATTGTTGAGTGTTTAACAATATAAATCCCCTCTGAAGACTACTAATTAAAGAGTCATTATAACTTTCAGAAAAAGCATAAATTTGATCTTAAGAAACAGAGAGAAACTATAAAGTATTTCCAACTTGAGAAACTTCTTTAAAAGTGAGTTCTCCTCTATAGACATCTGTCATTTGTGGCTAATTGTGATTTAGATCACTGTTGTGTCTTGCATCATTGTGGTGGCTCCAAATTTTGCTGCACATTAAAATCACCTGGACAGCTGTTAAAACTCTTGATCTCCAATTGGAACCCATGCCAATTAAATCAGAATGTCTGCGGTTGGGAGTCAAGCGTTAGTATTTTTTTTTTTAAGATTCCCCAGTTGATTCCATTATGCAGCAATGTTTAGAGAACACTTGATTAATTATTTCTTCTTTAGTCAAATGGGTCTCTGCTGGTCCATAGATTGTATCAGAAACACCTGGTCAGCTCTGAAAAACAGGATACTGGGCTGGCCTTCCCTGAGATATCAGATGCTTAATGTTCAATCAAGTAAGTTCGATGTGAAAAATAAAAGCATACACTTAAAAAATACTGTAAGAACTTTCATATTTTTAAACAAGGCAGTTTTGTAGTCTTCTAAGATTAAATACAGCGGTCCTGTGTTCTTTTGTTTTGTTTTATTTTAAACTGAGGCTTTGGAATATTTTATGTGAGTGGGAAACCTCTAGGAGTTCAAAATGTTGAAATAAATGGTTTCTAACTAAATGCAGCGCACATTCTTGGATCAGTTTTCAAAGGCTGATCAAAACCTGCTGTGTTTAAATAACAACATGCTGTTTTTCATCACATTCGTTGATGATGTAAACAAAATGTGTAACTATATTAGTAAATGTTAATATTCATGTATTTTAAGTTAAGGTTACAAAATTTGTCACAATGTGATTTTTTTTATTCAAGTGAAAACAGATGTGTACAGCTATTTTGACTATTGGTTTATAAACATTCATATTCTTTATCAAATGAACTTGTAGTTTTTTGTGTTTTCTTTCACTAATGTTCACCTGAAAGGAACAGTTCAAGGGACTGGAATCCAGGACTGTCTGGTTCCAGAGCCTACGTGTATCCATTTCTGTTAACGCCACACACGTCATATGGCCATACAAGGCTAGAGTCGGTTGAGAGCCTTAGGAATTGAGCGGAGGAAAATCGAAAATCGTAGTAGTTTCCCTGGAGCAGTCACTTAAACGATTTGATATTTAAAAAAAATTGTAAAAGCAGAATAAAAATTTGAAGATATTTTTAGGTATTGATAAATTATCCTTCATTCCACTGTTTTAACAGTAAGTTACATTTTTTATACTTTCCCTCCATCTTTGCTTATGCATATATATTTTCACATAATGGAATTCATAATACCCTGTAGGGAGTCTGCTTTCTTTCATTTAAATTTATATGAAATTATTTGCAAGTTGTTTACTTTTGATAATTATTTTATTGGCTTCCTAATGATCAAACAGATGTATCATAACCGTATAGGGTGCTATTACTAGACCGGGAGGTTGATGACTTTTTTCAGGATTACAATAGGCAATGTTATCAATTTAGATATTTTTACTTTTTCTTTCTTTTGGATTACTCTTTTAGGATAAATTTTTGAGCCTGAGATTACTAAATTAAAAGGTAGAATTTATTTTTAGCACTGTACATTTTGCAATTGGGGAAGATGCAGTAAAACTGAAAGGGAAGCAAACAAATCCACTCTCCTCCCACTGCTCCGCCTGCATAAAACCTCTCCCCAAACTAGGTGCTCAAACTTGAGAAACTGTCTCACGTTTTACTTTTTTGAGACACTAGTATCGGAGCCAAGCTTAGGCTATTCAGAAATTGACAAAATCACACTTTGGAGAGATCACGATTAACTCCCTACCTTTGAGGAAACTGAAGTGTACTTCGTGGCAAAGAATAACAACCCGGTTTTAGGAGGGACAGAAGGCGGATGAGCCTTGATGGAGCAGAAGTGACCGGGGCGGGAGCACTCTAGAGCGTTACTGTGGTTGAAGTCGCTATCCGGGGAAGCCTGGAACATCCTGAGGGTCTGCGGCCACTCGTCAACCAGCCTTCTCGCCTGGCCGGGCTCAGGCGTTTGGCAGTTCCCGCCTCCGTCTGTGCGACACCCGGGCCACCGTGAAGTTCGGAAACGTGAGCTGAGCGGCACTGACGGGAGCTCTGGGAAGAACTCCGCAAGGCTTTCCTTTCGCTTGGTCTACAGACCTGAAGAATGAGACTGCGAGTTTCCAAGGAAACGGATGCACGGGTTAAGTCGCCAGTTTCAAAATCTCAAAACGGAGAAGACTTTTCCTTTAAACCCTGCGCTGTGTTCCCATCCTTCGCTCTTCAAGCGTTCGCCTCCGAGCCACGAAATACTTTGCGTTGGTTTTTATTGCGAAGGCTTCCCTCGGGGGCCAGGGTTCTCGCCCCCTAACCTTACGCCAGGATTGGTTGCTTGGTTTCTGCTCTGGCGGGTGATTGGGTGCTGGGAGTCGAGGGGGCGGGAGGCGGGTATTCGTCCGGGAGAGCGCGGGCGCGCGGCCTGGAGAGAGCGGAGGAGGGAGCGGGTGAGGCGCCTGAGTCCGCACTCGGCCAGGGAGTGGCAGCCCGGTGAGGAGGCGAGAGGTTTGGGGCCTCTCCTCTCTGTCAGGCTCCGCAGTGTGTGCTCGCAGATACCATTTCCTTTTCTCCCGGGACTCGGAGCCCAGGCAGCGCTGCCTCGGTTTTCCTCAGAACAGGCCAGCCTGTCTCTCCTGGGGTGGTGTGCAGCCTGCCCGAAGAGAGCATTCTGCTCTCGCCTGGCCACATGCGGGCCATCAGGGTGACCACGTCCCTGGGCCTTCGGGTTCTGAACGTGCGGAGGCCGGAGGGAGCCTGTCCTAACCCCCGGGGAGAGGCCCCAGGCCCCCTCGGCCCCCCGCTGACTCGTGGCGGCGGGGACGACGGCGGGAGGCGGATCGGGAGCTCGTGCTTTATCCCCTGGGGGATTGCGGCAACTGTGGGCGGGATGGATTTCTAGGCTGTACCTGAGGAACTAGCCGGCGTTGCGTTATTGGCTGGGGTGAAGGGGTTAGAGTCCACCAAATCTCTACTCAAGAGTTGCACAGATAGAATCACAGAATAGTAGAACTGGGAAATACCTCAGAATAGTGGTTCTTAGCTTGTTTTGGAACACATAGGCTAGGGGTCAGGGTATAATTGGCTTCATAAGCTGTTGAATTTCTCTTTTAACCATCCCTCCATCCCCAGGTCGAATTTGCCATTTTTTTTCACTATTGCAAGGAAGTCCTCAGTTGATAACAGTGCATATCAGTCTCCCCTCTGTTTTCAGTTATTTTATTAGGATATAGTTCTGGGAATGAGAAATCCACGGACTTTCTCTTCAGAGAAACCCAGTCATGTACCAAGACTTCTGCACGCAATAGCAAGAGAGCACAGTCTCTGACTTCCGTCTCTGGATCCTAGATTAAGCATAGGTGGTTTAGAAGAGGTGGGGATTAAAGTAGATCACCTCCTCTGTGTCAAATACTGGAGTTTAGGCAAGTTCTATCCATTACCTTACTTAATTCTTAACTCAATACCTGGCTAATTTTCATCAAAACTCTATCAGGTAGATAATCTTATCTCCATTGTACAGATGAAGAAACAGACTGAGGTTCAGTGATTCACACAGTGGGACTCACACTTAAGCTTGCTTTACTCCAAAGCCCATCTTCTTTTCATTATACCCTTCTGACCTTTAAATCAGAATTATCAAGCACCTACTGTGTGCCAAGGCATTTTCTCCCTTACAACAGTTTTTCAATTAGGGATTATTACAGATGAGGATCTTAGTCTAGAGAAGTGAAGACATGATCAAGGAAACACATCTGCGTTGTGGGAACCTGATCTACAACTCGTACTTCTACCTCCTGGTCTACAGCTTTGGCAGAGTAGGGATACAAATCCGGATTTGTCAGATTCCGAGACATGTTCTCAACCACTGTGATGGTTAAGACTAGGAAATTCTTTTACTTGCATTTGTTTTGTTTATACATTTAGGAATCCCCTTTTTATTTCTAGACTTCTGTCCTAGTCTAGTTGGGTATCTGCTTTTCTTTGAATGGCATTGTTTCAGTCTTGATTTTCGTTTCTGCTGCAGTTAGGAATCTAAGTAAACAGGAAAGCATGACTCTTCAATATGGTCTGAATGTACAGTTGGTGGGGTGAAGATGAACTTTCCTTGTAAAGCTTGTCCATCATAGCTTGCTATAATGAATTCTGCAAGTATTTTTCAGCAGTTAAGTCTTCATTAAGATAAAGATGCTGATAATTCATAACGTATACTGAATCTGTGACTACATTCATTTTCTCAGATAGTAAATGGATTGAAAATATTTGCTGGGTTCATGGAAGAACATGTAACTTTTCGAAAAATAATCCTGATTGCTATAAACTGTATATGGTTTGTAGGCAAGGGAGAATATTCTGAAAACTATTCTCAGCTCATTTGACACTTCTATTTACAGAATTACTACCTTCTACAAAGTATTTACTGTCTTTTACACAGAATACTATATTTCTCACCATATTTTTTGAGATGTTTCAATCATTTAGAAAATTAATAGACCAATGAGTAAGCCAACTTTCCAGAGTTGTTCAATCTTAATATTTTGCCATATTTACTTTATACCTTGTTTGCAAATAACATTACTAGTATGCTGAATTTATTCTTTTTCTTTCCTAGACGTGTTGTTATACTTTTGTTACATACGTATGTATCCGTAAACAATATAGAGCATTACTTTACCTGTTTTTAAACTTTGTACAATGATATGATACTGTACCTATATTTGTTCAGAAGTGTTTTTAGTTGCTTAACATTATTTTTAAGAAGTAGCCTTATTGATTGTTAATCTATTTTAATTGCTGTGTAGTATTCCATTGTATGAATATACCAGAATTTTTTTATCCACTTTCCTTTTGACAGACATTTAAGTTGTTTACATTCTTTTGCAATTCTAAACAATGCTGCTATGAACTTTCTTATGCATGTTTCCTTATGTTCCTGTGGGACAGGTTTTGGATATATACATAGGACTGGACTTCCCGGTGTTGGGTAACTTCAACTTTGCTAGTAATTGTTAATTTCTGTCCAAAGTGGTTGTAGCGATTTATACTCCCCCTAACAGTATCCTCCATAAAGTTTTCATCCAAGATATTAGTGTACTCTTGTTTTACAGAAATGACGGTGCTTGCATCATTAAGGCACAAATTGCTTTGTTCATTTCTTTTATGCCTATATGCTTTTAAGTCCAACATAATTTTAGGGAGAAAGATAAAGGCATAAGGTCTAGATTGAACTAAATACTAATTCTCCCTTCTGCTATTGCTATGTTCCCTCAAGTACAACCTTACTTCTTGTTGTGTTTGTACTTGTGGTGGAGACAGACCCTAATGAAGTAAATTGTTTACTGATTTTTTTTATTGTTTTTGTGTCAATAGATTGTCAAAGGATTAAAAAGTAAGCAGCATTGTTTGTTGGAGAGCCCTACAGAAAGTGGGAAAAGCTTAGTCTTACTTTGTGCTGCTTTAGCGTGGCAACAGTCTCTTCTTCGTGGTGAGTGTTGATATATTCAGCTTGATTATTGGGACTTGAAAAAAATATAATAAAGTACTTTTTATCCAGAATGATTCATTTAAAGAAATAGCAGTAACTAAGAATATACTTTTGGTCTTTCTTTTAATCCTCTCTGCTTGATATTTTAATGTCTCAATATAAACGAATACTCAAGTGGTTGTGCCTTTATTACATTATTAATCTTTCACTATTATCTTTTTGTAAGTTATGCAAATTGATGATAATTTCTCTATAAATGTCTCTGACATCATAAGTCTTTCTCTCCTGTTCTAATTTGATGCTACAGATAGGGTGACCAACTTGTCTAGATTTGCCACGTACTTTCTCAGGTTTAGCACTGAAAATCTTTCAGCCTGGGAAACCTCCCAATCCTGGGCAAATTCGAGTGGTTGCTCATCGAATTTGCTCACTGTAGTTGCAGAGGATGATTAATGTTTTTTGAATTAGAAATATTATAAATAGAGGTTCTTTCACTTTTAGGGAAGCCAGCGGATGAAAGCTTAAGCAAAAAAGCTGAAGTACCATTGTCACGTCGTTGTACGTGCCTTTCAAAGAATTTTACAAACGATGGCGAGGACTGAAGAACTTCACGTCATTTCAACAGTCCAAGTACACCACCTTCTGAAAGAAATGGCACTTCATCAACTTGTCAATGTAGGTTATATTTTTGCCTGGGTCTGTTGGTATGTGTAATAGGAACCTTCTTTACTGTTGTTATGAGACCTAATTTGATAAATTTGATGAGCATAATTGATTAGATACCTCCATCTAATTTCTCTGGAATTATTTTTAGATAACACAAGAGTGGTCAGAAATCCTTGGACTACTTTATTCTTAGCTTGGCTTTTAATTGATTTGGACATTTTGCTAGCTTAAATCATTTTTTGAAGCAGGCAATGCAAAATAAATGATATTCAGAAATTGATGTTATTTATAGGCAGGATTGTTAATTATAGGTTAGAATTTTAGAAAACATTGATTTGTATTGTAAGACAAAATCTAGTTAGCCTCATTCATTCTTGATAATTCTGCATGAACTTCTGAAGCCAGTATCCTGCATGAGGATGAGATATGTTTTAGGTATGATCCTTGACTAGTTCTAATCAGGTTTATTTAAGAGAAATATATTAAGAATAACATAAGACTATTCATTTTTAAAAAATATTTCTCTGGCTTTGACTATATGGAAAAGATTGATCGTTATTTGCCTAAGTCAGAAACCTAGGAGACATCGTGTACACGTTGCTCTACCTTATTTCTCCGTGCAAATCTCTATCTCCATTGACAACTCCCTGGTCCAAACTACCATCTCTTGTTTAGAGCATGCAATAACTTCTTTTCCTGCTTTCACTCATGCCATTCTTTTTTTTTTTTTTTTTTTTTTTTACATTTTTATTGATATTTTAATGGTTTCTAACATTGTGAGATTTTGGGTTGTACATTTTTGTTTGTCCTTCACCCCATATATGACTCCCTTCACCCCTTGTGCCCACCCCCCACCCCCCACCCCCACTTCCCGGGTAACCACAGTCCAGTTTTCTCTGTCCATGTGTTGGTTTATATTCCACATATGAGTGAGATCATACAGTGTTTGTCTTTCTCTTTCTGGCTTATTTCACTTAACATAATACGCTCCAGGCCCATCCATGTTGTTGCAAATGGGACGATTTTGTCTTTTTTTATGGCTGAGTAGTATTCCATTGTATATATATACCACATTTTCTTAATCCAATCGTCAGTCGAGGGACACTTAGGTTGCTTCCACTTCTTGGCTATGGTGAATAATGCTGCAATGAACATAGGGGTGCATAAGCCTCTTTGGATTGTTGATTTCAGGTGCGTTGGATAGATTCCCAGTAGTGGGATGGCTGGATCATAGGGCATCTCTATTTTTAATTCTTTGAGGAATCTCCATACCGTTTTCCATAGAGGCTGCACCAATTTGCATTCCCACCAGCTGTGTATGAGG
This sequence comes from Diceros bicornis minor, assembly GCF_020826845.1. Lineage (NCBI taxonomy): Eukaryota > Metazoa > Chordata > Mammalia > Perissodactyla > Rhinocerotidae > Diceros > Diceros bicornis. The sequence goes on from NW_026691160.1 coordinate 23,078, forward strand.
GTTCCTCTTTCTCCACATCCTCTCCAACATTTGTTGTTTTTTGTCTTGGTGATTATAGCCATTCTAACGGGCGTGAGGTGGTATCTTAGTGTTGTTTTGATTTGCATTTCCCTGATGATTAGTGATGTTGAGCATCTTTTCATGTGCCTATTGGCCATCTGTATATCTTCCTTGGAGAAGTGTCTGTTCATTTCCTCTGCCCATTTTTTGATCGGGTTGTTTGTTTTTTTGTTGTTCAATTGTGTGAGTTCTTTATATATTATGGAGATCAACCCCTTGTCAGATGTATGTTTTGCAAATATTCTCTCCCAGCTGGTTGGTTGTTTGTTCATCTTGATTCTGATTTCATTTGTCTTATAAAAGCTCTTTAGTCTGATAAAGTCCCACTTGTTTATTTTTTCTTTAGTTTCCCTAGTCTGGGTAGGCATGTCATCCGAAAAGATTCCTTTAAACCCAATGTCAAATAGTGTGTTGCCTATATTTTCTTCTATGAGTTTTATAGTTTCAGGTCTCACCTTCAGGTCTTTGATCCATTTTGAGTTAATTTTTGTGTATGGCGATAGCACATGGTCCACTTTCATTCTTTTGCATGTGGATGTCCAGTTTTCCCAACACCATTTATTGAAGAGACTTTCCTTTCTCCATTGCATGTCCTTAGCACCTTTGTCGAAAATTAGCTGTCCGTATATGTGTGGTTTTATTCCTGGGCTTTCAATTCTGTTCCATTGATCTGTGTGTCTGTTTTTGTACCAGTACCATGCTGTTTTGATTACTATTGCTTTGTAGTATGTTTTGAAGTCAGGAATTGTGATGCCTCCTGCTTTGTTCTTTTTCTTTAGGATTTCTTTAGCTATTCGGGGTCTTTTGTTGCCCCATATAAATTTTAGTATTCTTTTTTCTATTTCTGTGAAGAATGTCATTGGGATTCTGATTGGGATTGCATTGAATCTGTAGATTGCTTTAGGTAATATAGACATTTTAACTATGTTTATTCTTCCAATCCACGTGCATGGGATATCTTTCCATTTCTTTATGTCATCGTAGATTTCCCTCAATAATGTCTTGTAGTTCTCATTGTATAGGTCCTTCACCTCCTTGGTAAGATTTATTCCTAGGTATTTTATTCTTTTTGGTGCAATTGTAAATGGTATTATCTTTTTGAGCTCTCTTTCTGTTAGTTCATTATTAGCATATAGAAATGCAACTGATTTTTGTAGATTGATTTTGTACCCTGCAACTTTGCTGTAGTTGTTGATTGTTTCTAACAGTTTTCCAACAGATTCTTTAGGGTTTTCTATATATACAATCATGTCATCTGCAAATAGTGAGAGTTTCACTTCTTCGTTACCTATTTGGATTCCTTTTATTCCTTTTTCTTGCCTAATTGCTCTGGCCAAAACCTCCAGTACTATGTTGAACAGGAGTGGTGAGAGTGGGCAGCCCTGCCTCGTTCCTGTTCTCAGAGGAATGGCTTTCAGTCTTTCCCCGTTGAGTATGATGTTAGCTGTGGGTTTGTCATATATGGCCTTTATTATGTTGAGGTACTTTCCTTCTATTCCCAATTTATTGAGAGTTTTTATCATAAATGGATGTTGTATCTTGTCAAATGCCTTCTCTGCGTCTATTGAGATGATCATGTGGTTTTTATTCTTTGTTTTGTTGATGTGATGTATCACGTTGATTGATTTGCGGATGTTGAACCATCCCTGCGTCTCTGGTATAAATCCCACTTGATCATGGTGTATGATCTTTTTAATATATTGTTGTATTCGGTTTGCCAATATTTTGTTGAGGATTTTTGCATCAATGTTCATCAGCGATATTGGCCTGTAATTTTCTTTCTTTGTATTGTCTTTGTCTGGTTTCGGTATCAGGGTGATGTTGGCCTCGTAGAATGATTCAGGAAGTGTTCCATCTTCCTCTATTTTTTGGAATAGTTTGAGGAGGATGGGTATTAAATCTTCTTTGAATGTTTGGTAAAATTCACTGGAGAAGCCATCTGGTCCTGGACTTTTATTTTTTGGGAGGTTTTTGATTACTATTTCAATCTCTTTACTTGTGATTGGTCTATTCAGATTCTCCATTTCTTCTTGGTTCAATTTTGGGAGGTTGTATAAGTCTAAGAATTTATCCATTTCTTCTAGATTGTCCAATTTGTTGGCATATAATTTCTCATAGTATTCTCTTATAATCCTCTGTATTTCCATGGTATCCGTTGTAATTTCTCCTCTTTCATTTCTAATTTTATTTACTTGAGCCTTTTCTCTTTTTTTCTTAGTTAGCCTGGCTAAGGGTTTGTCTATTTTGTTTATCTTCTCGAAGAACCAACTCTTTGTTTCATTAATCCTTTCTACTGTTTTTTTGGTCTCAATATCATTTATTTCTGCTCTGATTTTTATTATTTCTCTCCTTCTGCTGGCTTTGGGCTTTGTTTGTTCTTCTTTTTCTAGTTCTGTTAGGTGTAATTTAAGGTTGCCTATTAGGGCTTTTTCTTGTTTGTTAAGGTGGGCTTGTATCGCTATGAGTTTCCCTCTCAGGACCGCTTTTGCTGCGTCCCATATGGTTTGATATGGCATGTTATCATTTTCGTTTGTTTCCAGATAGTTTTTGATTTCTCCTTTAATTTCATCAATGATCCATTGGTTGTTCAGTAGCATGTTGTTTAATCTCCACATTTTTGTCACTTTCCCAGTTTTTTTTTCCTGGTTCATTTCCAGTTTCATAGCCTTATGGTCTGAAAAGATGCTTGTTATGATTTCAATCCTCTTAAATTTATTGAGGCTTGCTTTGTTTCCCAACATATGGTCTATCCTAGAGAATGTTCCATGCGCGCTTGAGAAGAATGTGTAGTCAGCTGTTTTTGGGTGGAGTGCTCTGTATATGTCTACTAGGTCCATCTCGTCCAGTTTTTCATTTAAGTCTAATATTTCTTTATTAACTTTTTGTCTGGATGATCTATCCATTGCTGTAAGTGGGGTGTTAAGATCCCCTACTATTATTGTGTTGTTGTTGATTTCTCCTTTTAGGTTTGTTAATAGTTGTTTTATGTACATTGGTGCTCCTATGTTGGGTGCATATATATTTATAAGTGATATGTCTTCTTGATGGAGTGTCCCTTTTATCATTATATATTTCCCTTCTTTGTCTTTCTTAACCTGTTTTATCTTGAAGTCTACTTTGTCTGATATGAGTATGGCAACACCTGCTTTCTTTTGTTTGCCATTAGCTTGGAGTATTGTCTTCCATCCTTTCACTCTGAGCCTGTGCTTGTCTTTAGTGCTAAGATGTGTTTCCTGAAGGCAGCATATTGTTGGGTCTTGCTTTTTAATCCATCCTGCCACTCTGTATCTTTTGATTGGAGAGTTCAATCCATTTACATTTAGGGTAATTATTGAAATATGAGGGTTGAATGTTGCTGTTTTGTCACTTATTTTCTGGTTCTTTTGCATTTCCTTTGTTTCTTGTCCCATTTGTTTTGGACTGCCAATTCAGTTTGGTTATTCTGTCTTATGATTCTTCTAGTTTTCTCTTTGTTTATCATATGTGGTTTTAATTTGATTATTTGTTTAGTGGTTACCTTGAGGTTTGGGCGAAAAATCTTCTGTATGAGATAGTCCATTATCTGATAGCCTCCTATTTCCTTATACTAAGTCAATTCAGTCACTTTCCTCTTCCCCTTCTAAGTTGCTCTTGTTATACCTTATTCTATCTTGTGTTGTGGCTGTGTGTTTACAGTGATGAGGTTAAATTTATTTTTGGTGAATTTCTTCCTTTGATCTTTGAGTTTAGTATTTAAGTGGTTGCTAACCTATTCCGGTAAAGATCTACTCTTTCTCTGATTTTGTCTACCTACTTTTCTCCTTACTCCAAGCTTTGTGTTCCCTTTCTCTTCTTGTTTTCAGGCCTGAGGGCCTTCTTGAGTATTTCTTGTAGTGGGGGTCTCGTGGCCATGAACTCCCTTAGCTTTTGTTTATCTGGGAGAGTTACTATTTCTCCATCATATTTGAAGGATATTTTTGCTGGATAGAGTATTCTTGGCTGAAAGTTTTTGTCTTTTAGTATTTTGAATATATCATTCCAGTCTCTTCTAGCCTGAAAAGTTTCTGTTGAGAAATCCGCTGAGAGCCTGATGGGAGTTCCTTTGTACGTTATTTTTTGTTTTTGTCTAGCTGCCCTTAATATTGTTTCTTTGTCGTTGACCCTGGCTAGCCTTACCACTAGGTGTCGTGGTGAAGGCCTTTGTCTGTTAATATATATAGGCGTCCTGTTGGCTTCGCTTACTGGTATTTCTTGCTCCTTCCCCAGATTTGGGAAATTTTCAGCTATTATTTCCTTGAATAGGCTCTCTGTTCCTCTTTCCCTCTCCTCTCCCTCGGGAATACCTATAATTCTTATGTTACATTTTCTAATAGAGTCCGATATTTCTCGGAGTCTTTCTTCATTTCTTTTTAGTCTTAGTTCTCTCTCTTCTTCCATCTGGAGTATATCTGTATTCCTATCCTCTAAAGTACTAATTCTTTCCTCCATATTGTCAGCTCTGTTCTTTAAAGATTCCAGATTCTCCTTTATCTCCTCCATTGTGTTCTTCATCTCCATCAGCCCTGATAGGTTTTTCTTTATGATTTCAATCTCTTTTGTGAAGAAACTCCTAATCTCATTTAATTGTTTGTCTGTGTTGTCTCGTATTTCGTTGAGTGTTTTTATGATAGCTATTTTAAAATCTCTGTCATTTAGTTTATGGATTTCTGTGTCTTCGGGGTTGATTTCTGGTTGCTTGTCATTTTGTTTCTGGTCTGGTGATTTCATATATTTTTGCATTGTGGTTCCTGTGTTGGTTTTGATTTTCCTCATCCTGGAAGTCTCTGGTTGCACTTTCCACCTGCCGCCACTGTGTGGTGGTGAAGGGCTGTGTAGTCTAAGCCCCCTGCGCTCTGCCCCAGTTTTTCTGCTGCGATCCGCAGTTTTGTTTTGTTTTGTTTTGTTTCTTTTCCCCACTGCGATCCACGGGTCCAGTCCAATTTATTCTGGTCTGCCTCGGACCGCTAGATCTGGTCGAGCTGCAGACTCCGGGTTGTGGGGAGGGGGGAGCTCTCTCTTTTGCCCTCTGGGTCCCTGACGTGGGAGGCTTCTCGTTTGCCCCTCTTTATCCGCTCTCTGGGTTGCTCAGATGTTGATGGTAGCCCTGTGGCTCCTCTGAGCCCTCTGTGCGGGAGTTTCCCACTGGCTGAGAGCGCCGGAAGAGCTACAGTTTCCCGCCGAGGGCCGCCCCTCCCCCCTCTCTGGGAGCCGCGCGGACCGGATCGCTGACCTGATGGGGAGGGAGCGGAGTTCTCCTTACCTCTCCCCACTTCCTCCGGGGGCCCAGCACGTTCCGCTCTCAGATGTGCGGCAGTGTGGATCCCTCCGCTCCAGCTTTTGACTGTCTGGGATTCCGTTGTTTGTCTGTGGCTGTTACTTTTGTTGTATTTTGTGGGGGAAGAATTCACGGGAAAGCTCACTCCGCCATGATGCTGACGTCACTCACTCATGCCATTCTTTAACTAATCACTGGCAGGGAGAAAAGAGGTGGCCATGACTGACTTAAGTCGCAATCGTATCCACTTCCTAAAACCAAGAATGGATTCATCTTCCTCTAAAGCACATGACTATGTGTGGAGGAGGGTGGCTGCTGGAACCCAAGTGTGATTCTGTTAGGAGTGAGGAAGAGGAGATGGAATAGTTACTGGAGAGGTGACCAATAGTGTTGTCTACACTGTTCTGACACTTAGCCCTTTTGACTTTCTTTCCATTCCTTCAAAGGGTCATGCTTTCTTCTGCCTCAGAGCCTTTGCTTGTGTTAGTGTCTCTTCGGAGGAAAGTTACATCTTCAACTTGTTATCCTCCTCTTCCATTAGGTGTTGCTTAAATGTCGCTTCTTTGAGGGAGCCATACTGACCTTTCCGTTAGATCAGATTTGGTTTCCCTGTTATATTGTGTCATCTCACTGTGTTTGTCTCCTTGACAGCACTTGTCTGTGAAGTTTTTGTTATCCATGTGTCTGTGTGCATCTTTTATTAATCTCTGCTTCCCCTAGCAGACTGTGTTCTCCATGAGGTCAGGAACCATGTCAGTTTTCTTACCATTGGAACCCTGGAACCTAGCAGAGTGCTTGGCATATAGTAGGTGCTAGAAAAATATTTGTTGTGTGAATGAATGGAGTTGATTTTGAGCTAATTATAGGAAGTCTGGTTCACAATATTTATATGCAACCTGTATTATTTTTAGAAAAGCTTTATTGAAATATACTTGAGAAAACAAACTGCATTTATTTAAATGGTATGCTTTGATAAGTTATGACCTCCACCATAAGGTGTACCTCTATGAAACTTTCAGTCAGTGTCAAGATAGTGAACATATCCATTACCTTGAAAAGTTTTCTCATGCACCTTTGTTATCCCTCCTTCCCACCCCTCTGTGACTTACTCTCCCCAAAGAACCACTGATTTGTTTTCTATCACTAGAGATTAGTTTGCATTTTTGAGAGTTTATATAAATGGAATCAGACAATTTGTACACTGATTTTGTCTAGCTTCTGTCACTTAACATAATTCTTTTGAAATTCACCCATGTTGTGTGTATCAACAGTTTGTTCCTTTGTGTTGCTGAGTAATGTTCTGTTCTGTGGATATACTACAAATTGTTTATCCAGTCAGGTGTTGATGTATATGTGAGTTGTTTCTAGTTTTGGGCTATTGCAAATAAAGCTGCTATGAACATTTGTATGTAAGTCTTTGTTATGGACATGTGCTTTCCTTTTTATGGGCAAATACCTAAGAGTGGAGTGAGTGGATCACTTATGTTTAACTCTTTAAGAAATTTCCAAACTGTTTCCCAAAAGGTTTATTCATTATACCATTTTACATTCCCACCAGCAGTGTCCAAGGGTTCCCATTTCTCTACATCTTTGTTTACACTTGGTATGGTCAGTCTTGTCAGCCATTCTGATAAGCATGTAGTGTTGTATCTCATTGTGGTTTTAATCAGCATTTCCCTGATAACTTATGATGTTGAGCGTCTTTTCGTGTGCTTATTAGCCATCTGTATATCTTCTCTGATAAAATGTCTGTTCGAATATTTTGCCTGTTTTATTGTCTTATTGTTAAGTTTTGAGAGTTCTTTATGTATTTTGAATACAAGTGTTTTTCTATCTAAATACCTAAAATATAGTTTTAGGTTTTACCGTTAGGTCTAAAATCCATTTCGAGTTATTTTTGGTATATGGTGTGAGGTGTGGATCCAAGTTCATTTATTTTGCCTATGGATAGCTCATTGTTCAGCACCATTTATTGAAACGGCTACACTTTATCCACTGCATTGCCCTTGTGCTTTGGTAAAAAATCAGTTGTCAATATATACACAACTTGCATTTTAACATCATTGTTAGTTAGGGCTGTTTAGAATAGTCTCTTGAAGCATCAGATCCGGTAAATCAGGGTTGTATTCTTTATATTTTTAAACAAATTCTTTAATAAGATATAAGCTAAATACAGAAAAGCATACAAATCTTAAGTGTACAGCTTGATGAATTTTCACAAAATAAACACACTCGTGTATCTACCACCTAGATAAAAATAGGACAGTCCCAACACCCTACAGCCCCTTCTCATGCTCTTCTCTAGTCACTGTCCTTTCTCTGCGCAGGTATTTGCTCTTCTCCTTTCCGTCACCATTGATGAGTTTTGCCTCTTTATAGAAATGGAGTGATATCTGTACTCTTGAGTCTGCGTACTTTTGCTTAACATTGTATTTTGGGGATTCATTTGTGTTGTTGCATATAGTAGTAGTTCTTGTTGTGGTATATTATTTCCTTCTATGAACATATCACAGTTTATTAATCCGTTCTGCAGTTATTAGACATTTGGATGGTTTCTCCTTTGGACTTTTAATGTTTTTATGAACATTCTTGTTCATTCTTTTGCAAATAGGTAAGTATTTTCTGTTGGATATATCCCTAGAAATGGCATTGCTGGTCATAGTGTATGGATATGTTCAGCTATAATAGAGACTGCCAACATTTTCCAAAGTGGGTGAACCAGTTTATGCAACCCCTTCACTACATCCAGTAGTATATGTGAATTACTTTGTTCAGCATTCTTGTTAACACTTGATATGTCCAGTCTTCTAAAATTTTAGCCATTCTGGTGTATGGATGGTGTTCTCGTGAGTTTGAATTGGTATTTCTCTGGTGACTAATGAGGTTGAGAATCTTTATATATGTTTATTGGTCATTTGAATATTCCTTTTAGTGAATTGTCTATACAGATTACCCATATTTCTATTGGGTTGTTTCTTACTGATTTCTGTGAGTTTTTTTTTTTTAATATCTTCTGGCTATGCCTTGTCTCTTTATAACTTTGTATTTTAAAGACTTAACCCCTCCAATAAGCTTCCTGCAAATGTCCCTGCTATAGAAAACAGGAAGATAAGCTTTTTGGTCTATGCAAATAATACGATTTTTTTTTAGTGAATTAGGGTAAATCTCATTTGGCATATGGCAGTTCAGTTTTTCTAAATCTAAATTATTGTTTTTGGTAGATGTTTCCTGGCCTTTAATGGGCCCATGTAAATTTGCCCCTTGATTTATTTGGGACAGGGTTTCTCAAAAGTGGCACTATTAAAATTTGAATGGGATAATTCTTTGTTGTGGCAGCTGTCCTGTGCACTGTGGGATGCTTAGCAGCATCTCCCAGGCCTCAACCCACTAGAGGCCAGTAGTACCTACCCCCCACTTTGTGACAACCAAAAATGTTTCCAGACGTTGCTGAATGTCCCTGGGGTGGGAGGTGGGGGTGTTAAAATTGCCCTGGTCGAGAACCACAGATCTAGATTTGTTTTGTGGGTATTTTACCAGTTTGCCAGGCAATTACAGAGCTCAAAATTACGTGTGTTTTCTAAAATACATATGGAAATACAAAGGACTAAGCATAGCCAAGATATTTTTTAAGCAGCAGGTCAAGGTGAGAAGATTTGATCTATGAGATATCCTGATTTATTATATATAAAGCTATAGTAACTAAAGCACTTTGGTATTAGCACAGTGTTAGACCAGTGGAAAACAGTAGAGAACCCAAATCCAGTTCCACGTGTATCCAGAAACTTGATTTCTTTTAATATAAGTGCTCTTACAGAGCAGAGGGCAAAGGAGGGGCGTTTCTTTAAGTGGTCCTGGGACTATTAGATATCAGTATGGAAAAAATTCAAATTGGAACCCTACTTTACTCCATACACAAAAATCCATTCCAGGTAGATTAAAGACCTAGGCATAAAAGGTAAAACTATTAAGATGTTAGAATATAGTGGTTTTCAAACGATGTTCTTAAGAGTCTTAGAAAAAACATGGCTTGTAGTGGGAAGGGGACAGTGGATCAGGGAAGTTCTAGGTCTTGAGTGCTCTTTTGGAAATTTTAAATGCTATTTCTTAAAAAACTGTAGTCCTCCTCAGAAAAGGCTTGAAAACCCGTGCTGTGTGGCATAGATAGCCTTCTGTGTTTGTGCAGACTCAAACTTGTTTTTTTTTTGAAAATAGTATTGGACTTGCTTATAGGCCTTTCTCCCCTAGTAGTCTGTAAATCCTTCAAGGCCAGGGACTGGTTTTTTTTTTCATTGTTTTTCCATGGGGTCTGGAATTGTATGGACTCAATAAAATAAATGCTTGTTAAATGAATTCAAGCACTGGGAGTGTAGGGAATGTATAGAGAAGAGCAGAGAGGAAGGAAGGTACTTTGAAGAACACTCTCATTTACAGAAAGCGAGAAACCACTGTATTGGAATAGTTAAGAACCGTGTTACAGACATTAAGGAAAAAGCAAATGCATTTATTCTGTTGCAAGAATACAGAGTGTTACGTTTGGCTGTATACCTAGAGGTTATGTTTATGGATTTTAGAATCAGACAGCAGGAGTCAGTCATATCTAGGCTCTGCCTCTTACTAGCTAAACAATATTGGGCATGAACTTGACTTCTTTAAAACCTACTATTCGCACTTATAAAATGGGAGTAATATTATTCGGTGATTTAAGAGGTCATTAATGACCTTGAGATAGAGCTTTCCGGATTGTGGGATTAAAAGCTAGATTATAGGAGCTTGATTCTACTATATTGTTAAGCCTAAAGAACATTGAGAAGCTCAGTAGGAAACAAACATTGAGACGCTGTAAAGAACGATTTTTATAGAAATGAAATACATTTTCTTGAGAGAATCTTACAGTTATATTTTTTAAGCCACATTATTGGGAGTGGTCTACAAAAGCATAAAGCTACAATTGGACTTTCCTGTTGAAAGCATATTTCTCAAAATGTTTGCTATATCTTTGTTAAGGTAAACTGAGTGGTAAAGTGCTTTTAAACATGTTGAGCATTTCATGTTTTAAAGTATGTTATGAAATTTTTAGAAATAAATCATATATCTTGGTTCCAATTTTTTTCTAGAAAAATTTCCTGGAGCAACCCCTGATGGCCTAGCGGTTAAAGTTTGGCACGCTCCGCTTCGGCGTCCCAGGTTCAGTTCCCAGGCGCGAGCCACACCACTCGTCTCTCATTGACTATGCTGTGGCGGTGACTCATGTAGAAGAACTAGAAGGACTTACACGTAGAATATAGAACTATGTACTGGGGCTTTGGGAAGGGAGAATGAAAAGAGGCAGATTGGTAACAGATGTTAGCTCAGGACAAATCTTTCCAAGCAGGGAAAAGAAAAGAAAAAGAAAAATTGCCTAAGTGTGAGTTATTTATACCCATTTTTTATGACTTCTTATATAAGACTCTCCCGAAAAAAACTGTACTGGCTGCAAAGCTATCTGCCATTAAACAGGTATCCATATGGAGAGATGAAAATGGTGATTTTCAAGTAGAGAAGAATTCAACCCTTATAAACTACACGGCAGGTAAACAGAATTTGTTGGCAGTGAAATATTCCCGTTATTTCTAGTAGAACAAGGTAGCCAAGCATCAATCAAGATTTCAGTGGTGCTTGTAGAGAGTAGTTGGGTCATGTCACAGACGTAAATTGTAAATTATTGTAACTTCATTTTATATAGTTACTCATTACAAAGGAGTTTATTATTATACTAGATTATTGAGGCTAACATCATTAAAATGAAACTGCATGGTGCTTTCTTATATAAGAGGAATTTGACAGTAAACTATTTACTTAAGGCATATACTGATAGTATAGCTACTTTGTACTTTTAATTCTTCTGTTGTTTTGATCTAATAATGGCATTTTGGGGGGTCAAAATACCTTTTTTTAGAAACCTTGATACAACCATATGCTGTCTTCAAAATCTTACTTCAAATAAAGCAATAGAGGCAAGTTGGAAGTAAAAGCATGGAATACATAAACAAAATAATAAGGGAATTATGGTGCCAGTTATCAATGGATTGCCCCTGTGTAACAACATCAGAGTGTTGCCCTCTATTGTCTGTTCTGCAATAATGGAGCTGCACCCAGTAGACATTTCTCTTTTGCACCTGGCAGGGGTTAAGCTTTGTCAGAGAAAGTTTAGGACAAAGGGCCTTCCTTCCTAATTCCAAGGTGCTTCCATTCTTTTCTTTTTCTTTCTCCTGCAGTACAACCAGCAGTGGCACAATTCAAGGGTGTCTACAGGGACTCACCCACAGTGGGTGATCCACAGTGGATTCAGTGGATCCCCTTTGATGGCTTAATAAGGAGAATGAGTGGCACCCCTGCAAGTGGAATCCCAGTGAATCCAGTAGACATCCCAGCCTAAGCCTACCTGCCCCCGGGATGGGACAGGGCTTTCCTGTTTGCCAGTCTCAGCCTGCTGTTCCCTACCTGCTGAGCTCTGCCCTGATCAGGGAGCGGTACTGGCCTTGGGAAACATGACAATCTTCTCCACCATCCCTGTGTTGCAATCATTCCTTCTCCAACAAGACCTGAAGGCAGCCTTGGTGAAAGGGTCCTCTCCCATATTTGTTTCTTTCTTAACTACTCTACTGTAATTCTGGGCTATTCTATATAGTTCCCTTTAAAGGTTTATGGTTAATTGTTCATTATATAAACTGTCCCTGCTCAATCTATTGGTTGGTTTCCCTGTCCTGAGTGAACACTGATTCTTATCATTATATATTATTTTATAGGATGTTAGTGCTAAGGGGAAAAATAAAAGGGGGACAAGTTGGATAGGGAGTGTCAGGACAAGAGGATAGTTTATATTTTAAATGACATGGTCAATACAGCCTCACCAAGATGACATTTGAACACAGAATTATAGATAGTGAAGAAGATGAGGCGTGAAATCATCATGTGGAAGAGGATTCCAAATGGAAGGAACATAGAGTGCAAGTCTACAGGTGGGAGAGTGCCTGGCATGTACCAGGAGCATAATGGAGTGCAGAGGTACAGGGGATGACTGGCCAAAGATGATGTCAGAGAGAGTGTGGGACCAACTGTATTGTGCTTGAGGTCCAGCATAAGGACTTGAACTTTCCCCCTGAGAGAAATGGAGAGCCCCTTGAGAGATTTCACAATGTCAGGGTGTGACATCTGGTTTTAAAGGGTCACTCCAATTGGTGCATTGGGGATAGATTGTGGGTCAAATATAGAGGCAGAGAACCCAGTTAGAAGGATACAGCGATAATCCAGGCCAGAACAATGGTGCAATGTGGTCCACCCAGCCATCAGGGAGTAACAGGGTGTGGACTTACATACCCACCGCAAGCAAAGAAAAAACTAGTCAAAATACGTGATATGATTATTTCGCTAATGATCAGTCTACAAATGCAGTGGGTGAAAGTCCACAAGGCCAGAGAAAAGCAACGTTCGTGTAAAGAAAAATTCTGAGTAACTGTGAGTCACACCACCTGCAACAACCAGAGATTCTAGAATTATTTGAGATGCCAAGACAATGAGGAGGGAATAATCGTTTCAACAAGTAGTGCTGGGACAGGTGGATATCCACATGTGAAAGAATAAAGGTGAACCCCTACCTCACACCATATACAAAAATGTTACATCTTCTTACCATCAAAGATGTAAATGTAAGACCTAAAACTATAAAACTCTTGGAAGAAAACATGGCCCTGGATTAGGCAATGTTTTTGTAATTATGGCACCCAACACAAAAGCAACCAAAGGGAAAACAGATCAATTCAACTTCATCAAATTAAAACTTGAGTGCGTTGAAAGACAGGATCAAGAAAGTGAAAAGACGACTCACAGAAGGGGAGAATATGTTTACAGATCTTTACATATCTGATAAGGGTCTACTATTGAGAATATATAATACGTTCTCGCCTCTCGACAATAAAATACAAATAGCACAATGAAAAATGGGCAATGCATGTGGATAGGCATTTCTCCACAAGAAATATATGCCTGCCTGGTGCTGTGCTGTGCTGTCCCTGCCTGAGGCTGCAGTTCCTGTGCTGACCATCAGGTGGTAGCCTCCTGTGTCAGTGGTGCCCACTGAGCTTTGCTGGAGCAATTGGAGAAAGGAGGAGTCATGCAGAAGTCATGCTGACCCTCCGCCTGCCTCAGGACCCACTTGCACTTCCTATTACTAGTGTTCCTCTTCATTATCTGAGTGGAGCAAAAGCAGGAAGGAGGGATCCAAGATGCCCCTATTTGTTCATTCAGCAGCCACGTGCCAAGCCCTCACCCTGGGCCAGGAGCTCTGGTGGACCCAAGGGTGGTGCTGAAATCTACCCAGCTGTCCCTGCCCACCAGGAGCTCAGTCTGGAGGCAGATGGACAAAAGCACAAAATCAGAGACACGTGAAAGAGAAGAGCATGAACTGGAATGAAAATAAAGAGTGTCCTGCAGGGAGAGCTGAGGTCTCACTGGGTAGGAGTGTCTGAAAGGCCTGACTGAGGTGACATTAGCTGTGACCAGAATGACAGGATGACCCAGCGCTGCACTCACCTGTGATCAGCATGCCAAGGAGAAGGCACTGCTGGTGTGGAGACACCCAGGCAGAAGTGAGTTTGGCCAGAGGAGGTTAGAGAGGTGGGCACTGTGGCTGCAGAGAGCCTGGAGGAGAGAGGAGGGAGAAGGGCAGGCCAGACCCGAGAACTGGGAGATGGTGTGGGGTGTCTCCTCCTCTCTGACAACACGGCTCCCCACCCTACATCTTTAAACCGCAAATATTCACTCTCTCTCCATCTCTGTGGACCAGAAATCCTGCACAACTGAGCTGGAGCCTCTGCTCATGGTGACTTCCAGGTTGGGGATGTGGCCTCCACTGAGGCTGGACCATGATGAGATGTGCTGTCAAGCTAACTCCTGTGGGCTCGATCAGGTGCAGCTTCACTGAGAGCCCGGCTCCTTTCTGTCTGTTGGCCAGGGCACTCCCTTGGTTTCTTCTGTGTGGGCCTCTGCATAGGGGAGCTCAGGACATCCATGTATTTCCCCAGGTCCAGGGGTCAGACAGACTGAGAGAGGGGAGCAAAGGGAGAGGGTCGAGGGAACACAAGAGAGTGAGTGAGACAGAATGACAGCCTCGGTGGTGGAATCTGGGAAGGGTCGTCCTGTCACTTGTGCTGAGTCTGCTGGTCAGAAGCCAATACCTAAGCTGTCATTGGTCCACAGGGACGTATAGAACAGGCAGGGAGATCATCCCTGCAGGGGCATGCTGACCTTGACTCGATTGTCCTGGTGGTGAAAGGCTCCCTTCCTACCTGGGCTCATCCTACGTTGAGCTCAGATCTTCCTCCTTAGGAATGTTGCTCGTCGGGGCCCGGGTGTGCTCTCCTGGGTACCCTGGGCTCCTGTTCCCTCCAGGAGGGAGATGTACACTGAGGGGGCTGAGGCCAGAGCAAGCAGGGACCACTCTACCCTCCCAGATCATTTGCTTCCTTCTCCAGGTGGGCCAACTCCTCAGGAGCCTCTCCTCACTGCTCACCATCTTCTCTGCTCTGAGAGCACCTCGTTTCAGCCTCTGAAGAAGACCTGGGGAGAAGTTTCCAGGTGGGAAGGCCTCTCTCCATGGGAGCCCCAGAGTGGACAGGGACCTTCGACAGGGCTGGGCATTGTCCCCTCAGTCAACTTGGACTTCCTGGGAGGCAGCAACCCCTGGGGGCAGGGCCTAGGCTGGTGGAAGGTCTCTAAGCATCCCCACAATGCCCATCTTCCTGGTCTCTCCTGATTCGGCACAGGCCTGCACAAGCACACAACATTTCAGACCCCCTGGGGTCATGTGCAGCCCATCAAGGCCGCTGTGTCTGTCTCATTGTGTGGTTGTCTGTCTCACCTTCCTGGCTGATTCGCCGTTCTGTTCTAGATCCAACCTCAGGTGGCTGCAAAGTTGACTTGCCACGTCAGCTTGCCACTGAGATGGCTACTGTTTCCAGAAATGCTTAGGGGCCGGGCTTTGTCCAACCATGACGACATCAAGTGGGCAACCTCTGACAGTGAAGCCACTCCCCTTCAGGCTTGCGCAGCTCACAGGGCTGTCACACTGAGGGGGTGGGGACAGGACCTGCCCCGGGCAAAAACACCACGACTCTCACTGTTCTTCCCTCAGCTTCAAATGCTCCTCAGTTGGTTGTATGTCTTTGGTCTCTTCCCAGAGGTTGTTTTCTGACAGCGCTTCCGGTGTGATCATGGCTTCCGGGAAGAGGATTGGCTGAATTCCTCACTCCACCATTCGGTGTGTCCTGCCGCCCCACACCGATCACTTTCTGAAGGCTCATCCTTTCAGCAATCTGAGGACCCAAGATTGTGAGTCTGTGTCCTGGAGGGATTTTGAGAAGAGCTGGTGGGATGGTAGTATTGCAAAGCATAAAGTCTTGCTTCCAGAAAGCTGTCTGGGATCCTCAGCATCTTGCTGTTTTGGAGTCAAAGCCCTGAGATCTTTAAAAAGCCAACAATGTTAGAACATGGGCAGGACAAACAAAAGTCTCTGGGCTCCAACAGCAACTAAAATATTCTGAATTTCTAGTAACCTGAGATGAGTGGAAAGGAATTGGGAGTGTGGAGTGGAGGGGCGGTTTGGGCCAACTACACATCTGGGAGGAGAAATGCCATGCAGAGCAGCCTTTCTGGGGGCATAAGTGTGGGACATGTGTGCAGATCCCCCCTGCAGACATTGCTGCTGCTGCCCTTCAGTTCCCTCAGCCCACTTGAGTCCCTGCAGTCCCTGGGAGCCAGTCCCCAACAGGTCCACAGTGTCCCCCTGGAGCACCTGCATCCACTCTCTGCCTGAGGGCTCTCTCCTGCACCGGGAGCTTCCTCTCCTGCAAGCCTGTGCCAGCCTGTAGCACAGAAGCCTTCATGACCCGGGGTAAACCCTCCACCCACGGGGACAGAGCCAGTCCGGGTGGGATCTCGTCTCCCAACAGGACTAGGATGGGTGCTAATGTCAGTGCTCCCTCGTCAGGCCCGGCACTGGCTCTCCTCCTCCATGCTCCCTTCCCCTTGGCCTCCCTCGGGCCTCCTCCATCACCTGCAAACAAACCACTTGCCCTACATCCTTGTCTGCTTTGGGCCCAAACCCTGCCGAGGTTCCACACTGGCTGCGACTTGGAGCAGGTCGTCCAGCCTTCAGGACTTGAGCTTCCTCATCTGTAAGATGGGGACAAAAGGCCTGCCTCCCGGAGTCGTCAGAGGAGACACAGCGTGGGAAGATGCAAACCGCTGCAAAGAAGGATGCCAGGTGATCACCCAGTGAAAACACCAACCTTGCCAAAGAAACAGGAGCTCTTGAGGCTGAGGGAGAAATGCGGGCAGCCTGTCCAAAAAACGTGGAGAGTCACTGATGAGTGTGGGCGTGCAGGGTAGGCCCCCAAACAGTGGAAGAGCCATTCGACAAGGAGGGTGACAGGACAGAGGCTTCCAAGGAGAAAGATTTAAGTGTTGGAGGATCACAGAGGCCTTAGAAAAATCGTGAGGCCCTGGAACAGGTTTATTGAAATACTATTATTGGCCAGAAAAATGTGTTACAAATACCCAGTCCACTCTGGATTACTTCTCATTGGTTGTAGGAATGAGTGCACACTTGTGATTAGAACCCACATTTTGTTAAATATAGGATATCTTTATTTATCTTAACTTTTAATTATTTTTTTGTCGATGAAGTGCCAAGCATGGGTTTTCTCTGTTCTTTTCTTTGCATGGGTGGCTTCTACTTTCAGAAGTAGATTCCTGGTGCTCATCACCCCTGCTAACCCGAGGGACAGCCCTCTTTCAGGTCACACCGTGGATGTGAGCTCCAGGTGGGCAGGGACCACGTCGGGTCATACTCACTGGTGAAGTTACAGTGCTCAGCCCATGGCAGGGACCAGATCGTATTGGCTGAATGAGTGAGTGAAACAATGAACGAATGCATGAATGAGTACATGAGTGCAGGAGTGAGTGAGTGAAGGAATGACTGGGTGAATGAAGAATAAGTGAATAAACCACAGAAGCTGGATCCACACAAGAGGAGCCTTTATCTGTGTCGGGCTCACAGGGTGTCACAGCACAAGCCCAGCACTGTGGCATGGAGCATGTCCAGCTGTCCTTCCAGCATTGAGCCTCCGTCACCTGCATCACAGTGTGGTCCTGGATCTTCTTCAGCTCCTCCTCAAAAATTGCTGAATGTTACCGGGAGCAGGGCAGCAGGAAGGGAACCTGAGGAGGGACTTCCCAGACCCTGCGCCCTGGAAGACCACTGTGACAGCCTGGCAGGGGGCTCTTAACACGCTCCAGACACCAGGCTAGAGATGCTCAAGCCATTCCGCAGGGAAGTCTCCCAACAGCCCATCAGGAGGCCAAGTCATTTCCTCATTGTACAGATAAGGAAACTGAGGCTGAGAGCCTCACATGCATCACCAGCTAGAAAGAGGCTGAGCAGGGACTAGTACCCCTGTTTCTCTGACTTTGGATCATTCCAAACCACTGTCCTTCACTGCGGCCTCCTCGGGCTCAGGGGTCCTGGCCTCCCTGGGGCCTGCACCCTTCTGGCCTCCAGCCATCACTGAACTAAAGGGACAGGGACACTCCGTCTGCCTGGGGCTGGGTATGGTGGCCGGGGAATGGCCAGCCGTGGGCGCTGTGGGCTCTCCCAGTACCAAGGACCAGCATATCCCCCCACAGAGTAAGTTCTCTGTGGGCATCAGGACAAAAACTTGTCAGAACTTTAGGGAAAAGAGGTCCCTCCCTCAGCATGGGGGAGCCCTTAGCAGGCAGGCCCCATGAGGTCTAAGAGGCACTGGGTTCAAATCCCAGCTCTGCCACTCTGCAGGGCACAGAGGGAGCAAGTCTCTTTGAGCCTCAGTTTCCTCATCAGTGAAATGAAGACAATAATTGCTCCTCCCCCAAAGAGTTGTGGGGAGGATTCATGGAGATAGCTCAAGAGGAGAACAGAGGCCCCGGTAAGTGCTCATCACCGTGAGCTGTTCCTGCTGATGTCACCCCACTGAGAGCCCCCTGGGGCCCTTCTCTTCTGCCCACTCTGATCTCCCACCAGGCATGCCCTACTCGCTCTGACTCCGCTGTTCCTCTGGAATGCCTTTCTCCACCCCATCTCGTCCCATGGCAGTCAGCCAGCCAGGTGGGGATCCAGGACCCAGCCCCATCTCTCCTCCCGTGATTCCTCTTCAGTAGAGATAGTAGCTGTTGAGATCTGAGAAGTTGGAGGGCACTCCAGGTGCAGCCTCAGCGAACTTGTCTGACACCACCGTGAAAGGTCGGCTGCCACCCCACTTCACAGGTGAGGAAACTGAGGCTCCAATGGCAGTTCCTCTCCGAGGTCACCAGGGCTCTCTCGCTCATCCCCACTGAGCAGGGGCCCTCCATCGCAGAGGCTGAATGTGCTGCATATGTGGGCTGGGGCTGGCACAGTGCCTGAGGCAGCCATCACTCCTGGAAGACCCTGAGGTGTGCTTTGGGCACAATTACCTTCTCCAAAGCCTCCAGCCCCGTGCTCTGACCTTCTGGCACCTTCTATGACACCTCCACTGTGTCTTGTCAAAGTCACTTCTGCTCACACAAGCTCAAGTGGGTCCTGCTGTTGCAACTGAGAACTCCCCCTGGAGGGAGCATGTTCAAGGAGGTCCCTGTGACTCACTGCACTGCCCTAGATGTGCTTTCCCTACTGAGGATGGGGCTCTCTGCTTGGAGGGAGAGGGAGCAGGCAGGAGTGTGCAGACCCTCATCATCATCTGTCCTGGATGGCAGGCCAGGCTGCTCAGCTCAGGTGAGTTAGGGAGCAGGAGGGGCATGGGCAAGACCAAAGCGGAGTCAGGTGTGCTAGGGGCGGGGCCAGGGGTGAGAGGAGTGGTAGGGACAGAAGCAACAGGAGCGGGGCCTTCCAGCTGGGCAGGTCACCCCAGGTACCTTCATCCCCTGCATCCTAGCTGCTCCTTCTCCCTCCCTCTCTCAGGTCTCTGCTTCAGGGTCTCTGGACTCCCTGTTCCCAAACAAGATCACAGCGTAGAAGGAGACCTTGGGTGTCAGACTGTGCCCAACACCTTAACATCATGTTTACATTATGAGCCAGAATCTCCACCTCTAGGGATCGGTCCTAAAGAAGTAGAGATTTATGGATGCAGGTGTTCCTTTCAGCACGCTGACGGGAGTGAAAAATCAGAAATGATCCGTGTTGCCCAGCAGAGGCTCTTAGGAAATTCTGAGGCCGACGCAGAGGAGGAAGAGGATTGACTGGCCAGGGTCCAGCCCTGGGGAAATCATGTTCCAGAAGAGCACACTCCCTGAAGTCCTTCCCACAAGATAGCCGCAAGTGCACACCCACACACACTTGCACATAGACATACCTATGTGCATACAGATGCAAACAGCTGAATGGGCACATGCACACACGTGCACACACACGTGCATACAAAGACAAAGGACTGAAACGGTGAACGCTGCCTGTTAAGGGCACTCCTCAGTTTCCACTTAATTCTTAATTCCCTTAGAGTTCATTCTTTTATTCTAATAAACGTTCACTGTCTTTGTAATAAAAACCTTTACAAAGAAAAACTAAATAATGTACTTCAGTCCAAAGATGAGTGATAAATGGATAACATTAACCATGTGATTTTAATCTTGTTAGAATTATAAGAGGCATAGAGGCACATTTTATCAAGTTGAAACATCACGCAGGCCCCTAAAGTTGAAGAGAAGTGAGTAGCAATTCCCATCCCCAGAGGTGAACCCCATGGACTATTTGGTGCATATCTCTCTGGCTCTGTCTCTCTCCTTGTGTCTGTCTATCTCTGTCTCTCTCTCACACACAGATTCATTTTCGTAGATGCGTGTCTCCCGGCTGATATCACATATACGTGGTCTCACAGACGGGACGAATGGATCCCATCGCCTCGCCATGGACAGTAGCATTCCTTCCAATTGCTTGCTATTGCAACCAGTGCTGTGATGAATAGTCTGGAAAATACATCTTTGAAAAGTTGGGCAGGAATTTCTGTGGAATGAAGTCCAGGGATCAGCACCGCCTCCACAGGAGTGCCCCTGGGGGCTGCGATTTGTCCTGCAGGCTGGTCTCCAGAGAGGAGTGTCCTTTAACACTTGTCACTAGGGGTCTACTGGGGCCTCTGCTTCCTCACATTGTCACCAGGGCTTGTCATCACCACACTGGAACCCTGCCCGTCTGATGGGGCCCTGTGCCCTCTCCACAGTGTGCGCGACACTGGAACCCTGCCCGTCTGATGGGGCCCAGTGCCCTCTCCATGTGCGCGTCTCCTCCTTGGGGAGCTCGAGCTTCTCTGACACATGCTGCCCCTGTGTATCACGTCTCGTTGGCGTTCAATGTGTTTGCTCTTTATCTCTTTTTAAAACTCTGACTTTCGAGCATTTTTTTGGACCACAAGGATGCATAACCTTTCCCTGGTCTTGTGTTATGAGGAATACTTTCTGGTTTGTGGTTTGTCTTTCCAGCTTTCTACCCTTTCTTGTTTTAGTTTTGGCAGCAGGAAGCGCAACGTGTTTCGTGTGTGGCTTCTGGCTCTGGTGTCCCACTTAGAACAGCAGTCTGTACCCCAAGATTATGCACATATGTACCAAAAGGTCTTTCTTTGATACATCAAGTCTAGACTCCATCTGGGATTTTCCTATCAAATTAGAGAAATTCTATTTCAAATAAAAACAGAAAAGGAAAACCTATCAGGCCGTGTGAAAATAAATGGGCAGAGAGACATGGCCACCTATGGCATGATTTCACTTATAGGAAACATGCAGAATAGATTAAAAAAAAAAAAACAGTGACAGGAAACAGATTAGGGGTTGCCGGGGCCTGAGGGAGAAAGTGGAAGTGAGTGCTTTTAGAACAGGGTGTTCTTCTGGAGAATGAAATATTCTAAACCCATACAGCGGTGATGGATGCACAGCATTGTGAATGTACTTAATGCTCATGAAGTGTACAATTTAAAATGTAAAACAGTAAAGTGTTAAACGACGAAAGTGAAATTTATTTTAAATAATCAAGATATAAACAATAAAAAAAATCAATGAAAGGAAACATGAAATAGAGAAACAATTAGGAGGGTGGCGAAGGAAATTTGTGGTAAGGGAGTAGGTGGAACAGGTGGGACTGGAGGTTCTAATGAGGGAGGTTCCCAGGCCAGCTCTCCCAGGCTGCAGAGATTGGCCTCAGCTGCCTCCTGTTCTCCTGCAGGAGCCTGTGCAGGGGATGGCTCTCCCTGCACGGAGGCTGGGGCCTCAGCTGCCTCTCATTCTCCTGCAGGAGCCTGTGCAGGGCATGGCTCTCCCTGTACAGAGGCCAGGGCCTCAGTTGCCTCCTCGTCTCCTGCAGGAGCCTGTGCAAGGCATGTTTCTAACTGCACGGAGGCTGGGCCATCAGCTGACTCCTCTTCTCCTGCAGGAGCCTGTGCAGGGGATGGCTCTCCCTGCACAGAGGCTGGGGCCTCAGCTACCTCAATGTCTCCTGCAGGCGCCTAGGCAGGGGATGGCTCTCCCTGCACGGAGGTTTGGGCCTCAGGTGCCTCCCAGTGTCCTGCAGAAGACTGTGCAGGGGATGGCTCTCCCAGCACAGAGGCTGGAGCCTCAGCTGCCTCCTGGTCTCCTGCAGGAGACTGTGCAGGGGATGGCTCTCCCTGCACGGAGGTTGGGGCCTCAGCTGCCTCCTTTTTTTCCTGCAGGAGCCTGTACATGGGATGGCTCTCACTGCTTGGATGCTGAGCCCTCAGTTGCCTCTTGGAGTCCTGCAGGAGGCTGTGCAGGAGTTGTCTGCCCCAGCACGGAGGCAGGGATCTCAGCCGCCTCCTGGTCTCCTTCAGGAGGCTGTGCAGGGGATGGCTCTCCCTGCACAGAGGTTTGGGCCTCTTCTGCCTCCTGGTATCCTACAGGAGCCTGTGCAGGGGATGGTGCTCCCTGCACGGAGGCTGGGGCCTCAGCTGCCTCCTGGTCTGCTGCAGGACATGGTGGATATGATTGTTCTCCCGGGATTTAAGCTGGGTCCTCTGGTGGTTCTGTGGGTTTTATCACTGTCACTGCAGACCCTCTCCCAGTAGCTGCTGATCCAGTCCTGTGGGACTCCGGCGCCTCCATCGGGGAGATGGATGGAATATCCCCTTCCACCTGCTCCACGCTGATTTCCTGTCTGGAGCTCTGCAAAGACAGTGACTGGCTCTGTCCCAGAGGCATCAGAGCCCTGCGCAGCTGTCCTTGCTGCTGCTTCTGCCCTCTGGACGTAATTCTCCCAGATCAGGCAAACACCTGTGTCTGCACAGTATTCCACCCCTGAGGAAAGACCTACACCTCAGGGGCTTGGAATAAACCTCAGGCAGAAGGGCGCCACCCCCACACTCCACGTCCCACCCAGCTGGCCTTGACCTGGGCTTTGAACCTGACCGACCCCCCCAGGCTTCTAACACCTCACCGACTGCTCCTGGTCACGGTGGTCCACCCACATGAACCCGCCCTTCCAGGCACACATGGGGAGGTGATGTAGGGCTGCTCAGATGGAACCACAGTGGTAGCCTGGTTTGGAATGGCCTTCCCTGGGCCTCCCGGTGTTACCTTTCCGTCCCTCGGGGTAAACGGCCAGAGCAGTCGGCCGTGAGAGGGGCACCAGCATCTGCATCAGTCTTTGGGGGCTTTCCTGGGGCTCTAGCCCCTGGTCATTGGGAAGCAGCAACTAAACATGTTGCTCCTTCTAGACAAGTGCTAGACAAGTAATCTTGCTTGGGGGCTGTGTTTAGGATGTGGGTGCCTAGTTACCAGGGTTCCAAGTTCTGTTGGGCTCTGTGAGGTCACTTCCTGGGATCCCCTTACCTAAGCTTCCTCCTCACACAAGACCTTCCTAAGGGCTCCCCGGGCTGCTGACTGCTCACTCTCCATCTCCATACCCTGTCCAGACACAGTCACACCAACACAGTCCACCCCACAGCCTCTGGGGAGGTCTGGACGCAACCAGGGCCCCAGCTTTGAGGACACAGAGTTGAATTCAGTCCCGCTCCTGCTTCTTGCCAGTGATGTCACCCTGGACAACCCTGCGCCGTTCAGGGCCTCCCTTCTCAGGGTCTCTCCTGTGTTCATGTCCCTCTCTGTGTAGTGGGGGTCATTCTAGCATCTACTTCCTAGGGATGTCATCAGGTGTATAGACCTAGAGAGCCCTTCAGAGTCTGTGAATCCCGTGGGCTGCTCCCACACGTAGCTCCTGCACAGACTTGGCAGTGCAAGGATTACAGAAAGGGCTGGCTGTGGCAGAGAATACAATGCAAAGAGGCTTCGGTCTGCTGGGCGTCTGGGAGAGGCACTTCCCCTCTTGCCTGTTTCCCAGTGTCCCTAGGGAGGGTTGAAATGAAATGACGTTCAGACATCATCTCCTTCTGGCTCGCAAACCTCCTGGGCCTCCTGTTATGTTTAGACTCAGGTCCAAGTACCTGAGTGGCGGTCATCTCAGCCTACGTGGTGGGCAGCCCACACAGTGGCCCCCAGCGTTCCCACTTCCTAGGCACACATCCTATGTAATCCCCGCTCCTCAATGAGAATGGACTTTGCGGCTGGCTTCTAACCAAGAGAATAGGGCCGAGTGATGGGATGTCACTTCCACGGTCGGCTTAATGAAAAGTCTGTGACTTCTGCCTGGTTCTGTCTCTCCTGTGTTCATTCTATCTCTCTGTCTCTGTCTCTCTCTCTGTCTCTGTCTCCCTGTCTCTGTGTCTCTGGCTGTCTGTATATCTCTTGGTCTCTCCCTGTCTCTCCGTCTCTCCTCTCTGTATCCCTGTCCCTGTCTGAGTCTCCTCTCTTTGTCTCTCCTACCCATCTTTCTATCTCTGTGTGTCTCTGTCTCTCTTTCTCTCTCACTTTCTGTCTCTCTGATCCACTATTCAGGAGAAGACAGATCAGATATTATGAGCTTGCTTCCCTATGGCACCCCCTAATGCAAAGACCTGGCAGAGGGACCCGGCCCACAGACAGAAAAGGCCTGAAACCCCCCATCCAAATTGAATCCTACCACTGCCCCGATACTTGTGAAAAATCTCCGAGATGGCTCCTGCCTCTATCGAGCTTCAGTTGAGAACACAGCCCCAGCCTCCTGCTAGACCTTGACGGGGAGCCTCCCAGCTGACCTGAGCCTGGACCCTGGTAGAGACACTGTCAGATGCTCAATGATGGGTCTCGTAAGTGCTAAGTGAGGCTAATGCTGTCACCCAGCATAGACAGCTAGTACCTCCTTCCAAGCCCGTGTCTGGCCCTACCATCGTCTCTCCCTCACTTCTCTCCTCCTCAGCTCACTCTAGCCACACTGGCTCTTTTCTCACCTCCTCTCTCGTCAAATTCTCTTCTGCCTCCAAGTCTCTGTGCCTTTGAGCTTCCCCCCAGCACGCTGTTTGCAGACAGATGCAGGGCTGGTTCCTCTTGTCCTTCTGCTCAGGGCACAAATGTCCCCAGGGGGCCCCTTTACACCCACCTAGGGGCTCCAGGCCCTCCCTCCCTCCAGCACCCTGCTTCATTGCCCTGTATCACCTGCTCTTCTTTTTCGCATGGATTTGCTCATGATTTTGTCCCTTCCACCTCCAGGCTGTGAGCTCCTGGAGGACAGGGACCATGTGGGTGCTTTCAGCACTGCCCTCAGGACTAACATGGGCCCTGCTCAGGGTGAGTGCTGGGGCCACAGTAGCTGAAAGAATCATGAGAGGATCTCAGAGTCCCCTCCCGCCTCTGATCAGCTCCCATTGTGGACGTGGATGTCAGTAATCAAAGGTGCTTGTTGCTTTAGACAGGGGAACACCCAGAACGAGCCCTGGGCATCCCTTTCCTGCTCCACTTGCTCCATTGAGCACGAGTGGACACAGGACACCCCTGGTGGTCAGCCCCAGCCTTGTAGCCCCACGCAGGAAAGCAGAACGCAAAACACACACCTTTCTTTGTTTGGGGTCCTCAAGGCAGTGGTTCCACCAGGCACGAGGGTGCAAAGCAGCAGGACCTGCAGGCTCCAGGAGTGACGTGAGGGACCTCAGAAGCCTCTCTTGCTCCCCGCTTTCACTCCACTGGCCCTGGTGTGTCCAGTTGACTCACAAGGCCTCCTCACCCCAGCCAGGGCAATGACTCCACCTCACTTCCAAAGGAGGACCCCGAGGCTCCGACAAGGATAGCCTTGTTCCTGGTCCCCAAACAAGTCGACCAGTGCTCTACCATGTTCTGCACTGCCCGGGTCCCCAGTCCCCAAGCTCTCAGGCTGCCCTCTGCAAAGCAAGACCTCGAGGGATTGGAATGCATTTTACAAGGACTCAGAGAACAGTGGGTCATGGATGGAGAAAGAAGGTCAATAGACTCTTCTACAAGCCTGTGGGACCCTGAGAGTCACCCCATCTATGCACCCCAATTACAGAGGCCGAAGATCAGGCCTTCTCTCCTGTAGCCCCTCCCCCCTAGGGGGTCACATCCTAGTTCCCGGTGCCCAGAGTGGTGGACACAGGACGCCAGACCTGGTTCTCTGCAGGCTGCTCTAGGGATGGCCCCAACCCCTGCATCTCCCTGTGCACCTTGAGGACCCCCTGCCCACCAGTCTGGCATCTCTCCCCTTCATGCTATGGGCCTGGGCATGTGGCTAGGGGACCGGATGCCCCTGCCCTATGGCAGAGCTGCCTCCAACCTCTTTCTTCCTTCCTCTTGTCACCTCCCCAGTGTTCACTTCCCTTCTGACACAGGACTGGGCAGTCAAAGTGTGTGTGTATGCTTGTGTGTGTGAGTGTGTCCACGTGGGGATGCGTAGAGGAAAGGGCCCTACATGGGGGGGTGTTGGCAGGGGTGCCGCAGGATCTTAGGGGCTCTCATTCCCAAAGCAAACCCCTTGGAAGTGTTGAGGCTGGCCTAAGAGCTTGGAATGCTCTCTTCTCCTCTGGACTCTGCCCACCTCGTGGGCCCAGGGCCTGTCCCTACTTCCCCTGGCCTCAGTTTCCCAACTCTCCTCTGAGGGTTGGACACGGAACAACATCAGCCCCGATGAGCATGGACATGGCCCAGGATCTCAGTCCGCATATGTGTGGCAGGGATACCCTCACGGTCTCACAGGCCTCTCTCCTGTGGGGCAACCAGGCCTCCTGTCCATGGTCCTGCACACAGAGGGGCCATGCGTACAGCACTTCTGGGTGACAAGGCCCGCAGCACACATGTGTAACACAATGGACCCCTGAGATGGCTGCTTTCGTCTGTCCCCTCCCCAGCCAGCTGCTCGGTGACCCTCACATCCACTACGTCCTGGGAACACGCTACACAAGCCAGGTGGGCCAACGGTGCGCAGTTGGGTAGGTTGGACACCTGGGGAGGTGAGGGTCACTGAATATACACCGACCTCACTGTCCTGGTCCAAAGACTGCATCCCAGGGTCCAGCTCCATGCCTGGCTGGTCCTGTGGACATGAAGACTGTGGTGGACACAGACCTTGGGCAGGGAGAAGGCCAGTCTGCCCTTTTCCCTCCTCCTCTACACCCCCTACCGGCCACATGATGTCCAGCCAGTCCCTGCCTGCGGCCCTGGTGGGTTTAGGAGGAGCTGAAGGAAACCCAGCTGGGCAACTATTGGAGGGAGTTACTGTTATTAGGGAGCCCTCTGCGTCCTGAGTGATTGCACCCCATTTTACAGATGACCAGTGGTCCCAGCATTCAAGGTCACTCTACTCTAAGTGACCAATCCAGACGTGAACAGGGGACTAGAATTCCTTGCTTTTCACCAGCTTTGAGCCCAGCTTTGACCATCGAGGCCTTGTCGTGCGTTGGGGCTCCCCCAGCCAGGCGACCTCCTGAGTCCAAGCACTTTAGGCACCTTCTTCTCCCTGCTTGAATCCCAACACACCCTCCTGAGGTCAGAGTCACTGACCCCAATTTTCATGGAGTAAACTGAGGCTCCGAGAAGACACCACATGAACTTGCCTGTCACAGGGCTGTGAGGTGACCCAGCTGTGTGTTTGACCCCAGGTCAATCTGACCCTAAAGGCTCTGCTAGCACAGGAGCCTGAGGAGGTGGCCTGTGAGACCAGCACGGAGGTGAGTGCATCCTGGATAGGGGCGTGGGGGAGGGGCACGGTAGGCTAGGAGCTCTGAAGGGGGCAGGTGCTTGGCAGGGTCCTTGGGGAGGAAGGCTCTAGGGAGGGTGGGGTCCGGTGCAGGGGTGCACTTGGGGACGATGTCTGGACCAGATCACACAGGTCCGTGACTCAGGCAAGGAGTCGGGTCTCACTACAGGTTGGTTGGACGTGAACGAGCAGTCTCATCAGAGCCTCAGGCGCTTAGATCCTAGATTTGGAGGGAGCTTGGTGGGCACCTTATCCACCTCCACTCAAGCCCAGATCCCCAAGAACCAACAGGATGAGAAGGCTGCTTCCATTTCCTCCCATGTACAGTGGGGACTGTGGCGGTCGCCTACCTGCTCCCAGGGCTGGGCATGCTGCGTGGAGGGCCCAGAGAGGGCTTCTTGTCAAAGTAGCCATTCAGGACAGGTCTGTGCTCAGACAGCTCTGAGTGATGGGACCAAGGGCATGTCCCACCAGTGGGCTAAACAAGATGCTCCTGTCCACGTTGCTGTTGTTTATTCCAGGTGGACAGGGATGATGCAGCATCTCCCACCGGGTGGATGGAGAGGGCCAGCGAGGAGCTATGGTTGAAGAGCCTGAGAGACAACGCTGGTGTGTGACCAAATCTGCCATGGGTGTGGTGGAGGCTGACGAGGAAGAGGTGCTGCTGGAGACCAAGATGAAACCAGAGACCATCGGGGACCAGGGGGCCGTTGATTTCCATAACTGCGGGGGATGGCATGATCTGCAGATTCTCTGGACACCCCGACAGGACACCCCAGGCCGGCATCCAGCTCCTGGGCTTCTTGGCCCTTTTGTGGGTATGGATGTGGAACACTGGTCCCGGGCAAGAAGGGACTGGGAATGGGCTGTCAGGGAGAATGGGTAGGGCAGCCACCTTCTTTTCCTTGCCATCAGGGGACTCTGGGTCAAAACTCATGTTGCTCTCCTCCACCTTGGAGCTGGAGGAACCAGCCAAGTGCTCGCTGAGCATTGGACAATGTCCCTGCCACTGAGGGCCTAGCCCCATCTGAGGTGTCCCAGCAGTTGGATTGGGAGCTGTCCCTGGTCCTGAAGCCTGTGTTGGGGCCTGGAGGATTGGAGGCTGGATGGAAGGGTTGCATTTGCAGAGGTCAGGCCCCCTGGGTGAGTGGGGACTCTGGGACACCTGAAGTCACAGATGCAAGTGACCAGCACCTGGGAAGGTGTGACTGAGGTGCACAGAGGGCAGTGCCTCAGTGGCAGGCAGGGCTTCATGCCCATGGGCAGCACTCCTTGGCAAAGGTCAGCTAGTCCTTTGGACCCTAGAGGGCAGAAGGCACCTAAGGATGCCAGTGGTCCACAGGAGGCCAGGACAGCCTGCTGACTGGCAGGCATCAGGCCTGCAGCAGGAGAGGTTCAGGGTGAAACTGCTCCTGGATAGCCTGGGACAGCGGGTTGGACAGAAAAGATGGCCACCTGGTTTTTGTCACTCTAGTCTGTACATGCTCGTCTCCCCAGCTAGCCAGACCCTGGGAAGGGTGGCCCTGTGGCTGAACAGCACTAGGGACTGAGGAGAAGGTGCCCTTGGCAATATCGAGTCCCTCCTCTACATGTGAGGCCGGGTTGAGCTGGCTCCATGCCTGACCTCACCCCCTTGGTGACCATGGGCTTCTTCAGGTCCAAGTCATACTAGGCTTCGGGTATTGAACACATTGGCATCCTCAGGGGTCTTCAGCATGGGAGGAAGGGGCCAAGGAAGTGTTGCCTATGCTCAGGACAGCCACACCAGGGACAGGGTAATGCACAGAGACAGGAAGCAGATCAGTGCTTGTCATGGGGTGGGAGAGTGGATATGGGGGCATGGCTGCTTCGTGGGTACAGGGGTTCTGGTGGGGTGAAGCAATGATCTGGAACTAGATAACGACGACGGTACACAGCGTGGAGGATGTAGTTAATGGCCGGCCCTGAATTGTACAACTTTAAGTGATGAAAACATTAAACTTTATTGAATCTAAATTTGAACACATAAAACATAAAAAGTCATAAAATATAGAAAAGGGAAAAGACATCCTGCCCTCACAGGCAAGGTGAAGGACAGCTCTAGGGTGGAGCTGGAGCCGGCCGTGCCTTAGTTGCTGGCGGTGCTGCAGCTGCTCTAGCACTGGAGCCACTGCTGTGGCTGATGCTAGAGATCCCACCAGCTCTGGCTGTGCAACTGCTCCAGGAGCTGGACCTGATGTGGGGCTGGAGCTCGGTCTGTCTCAGGCGATGGTGCCTGACCTGCTTCTAGAATTGGCTCTAGTCCTGAGACTGACTCTAGCTCTGCATTGTTGACAGATTTGGTGCGGGAGCCAGTGATGGAAATGGCTGCTGCTCTGGAGCTGGTCAAGTGTGGGAGCTGGAGGGAGCTCTAGTTCTGGAGCTGGCCGCAACTGAGCTCTAGAGTTGGCACCAGAGCTGTCACTAGTCCACAGCTGGAGCAGGATCTGGTGCCATGTGGCTCTAACTTTGTAGGTTGAGGTAACTCTGGCTCTGCTGCTGGTGACCGAGCCTTCTCTAGCTCCACAGCTGGTAAACAACGTGTCCTGACCTTTAGATGGGATCAGTGACATCACCAACCCATCATGAGCTGTCCATCAGATGGTGGGAGCACTCCAGCAAATAGGATCTATCAGATTAGTGTTATTTCATCTCAGTTCTAGTTACATATTTATTTTAAATATACTTAGAAGGAGAATAGGATAACAGAAACCATTTACTCTTTGCAGAGATTTAACAGAGCACACCTTATTGATGTCGTTTTTTAAGAAATATTACACAGTGGAAGACACCATTCTCCTTCCTCTCTCTTTCCTCCCCAGAGGTAACTACCGTCTTGACGTTAATATATGTATTCTTTACACGTTGTCTTTTGCAAAAAGACAATTGTCCCCAATTTGCTGAGATTTTTGTTATAAGTGGCCATCAAAGATATGCGTCCTAGTGGATACTGTTAAAAACTCTGTCCTTTCAAAGTAAAGACAACAGTTCAACAGTTAGTTGCGAAGGTACCTGCTTTGTAGATATCGTTTATAAAAGAGAGGTTTGAAAATATCTCCATTATGTTACCATTGACCCTCCTTATTTGGAAGAGTTATGTTCTGTCAATTCTTCACTGACACTGCATGAGTGAGACTGAATCAGTGCTCCCAGGGGAAGGACAAGGTGAGGTTTCCGCAGCCTCTGGTCGTGACATGTTTGTGAACCTCTCAATGCACAACCTTGTCTTATGTGTGTCTCTTGAAAGACACCTTATTTCATATAGATTGTTGATTCATTAGTTAAACTCTCGTCCAACAGCACTATCTATAACTCATGCCTGAAGGGAGCTATTCTAACACAAGCATTTTCTACGTAAGGCCCATGACAGGCTCCTTGTGCTTAGGAACACTACACAACACTTCAGCACTACGTTTGAGAGTCATTCTAAAGAGCAAAAGCACCAAGGAGAAGCACAAAAGGTGAGAAACGTAGCATTCCATAGATTAGAAAAAGGACATTTGTTGACGTGAGAATTAAAACAAGAGTTTTAATACTGAATAGCAAAAACTGGAAACAACCCAAATGTGCACCAAAAGAAGATCGGTCAAAGGAGATGTCGTTTACTCATACTAACATGTAACAGTGTAAAAGAATGGCATAGGTCCAAGCAAATTGTTACAAAAGTATCTCCAATGTAGTTTTGAGTGAAAAGAGGAGGCTGCAGAACCAGGTCCATGCCTCACAGGAACAGGTCTGCCTGAGGTTTGATCTCCAAGCAGCTCTATCCAGCCTAATGCCAACTGCTGTGAAAAAGGAAACAAAAATTCTGTTTCTGGAATGTGCTATTTACCTAAAGAAAATCTTGCAAGCATGTGGCTGGTAGGTTCATCTAAAAGGACAGAGAGCTGAGACTTTGCTGAGCTTACAGAATAGGATTTACGAGTTCTTTCATTCCCTGATTCCTAAGGAATATTTTTAAGTAAATGTCTGCTTGTGTGACAACATTTCACGTGAGACTCGCTTGCATTATAACCTGGTAATGAGGTTGTGGGGCTTAGCTAACCATTACCAAGGCAAAGTTTTGCTGGCTCTCCTCTTTACCAAAAGCAACCTAAAGTTGGGCAGGACTATTTTGGTGTATCTGGTGTTATTTGGGCTGGTTTGCAGCACACACCCCCAAGAAGTCTCTCACCTCTGGGCCTCTGTACTTGAGGTAGCCTCTGCCTAGAACCTCTACCCAGGATGTGTAAATGGCTCACTCTTCATTTATCATGGCTTGGCTCAAATGTCCTCTGAGAGGTGGACACCAAGACAGGATTAAACGGGCAAGGATTTTATGAGGGGAAATGCTTCTGTAACAGAAAATGGGGTGGGGGAGCCTGGCAAAGTGGGAGAGCCATCAGGCCATGATGCAAGTCTGACTCTAAATGAGGGGGAGATAGAGGGAAGGATGGGTCCAAGTGTCCTACACTGCTGTATAGTCTAAGGAAGGCTTAGGAATGCCACTGGGGAGTCCTTGAGCACAAGCAGATCAGCAGAGGAGTCCATGCCTCTCAGGAACAGGTCTGCCTGAGTGTCTATCCCTGCCTCACTCACCGATTCAGAGCAGTCCAAGGGAAGCACGAGCTCAGTGCAAACAGAGGATAGATCTCATAGCCCAGCAGACTACTGACTTCATAGCTTTGGTTAATTACGTTTGCTGCAGGTGGAGGCCTTCGAGGAGCAGTCTCCTGGATACCATATCTTATCAGTCAGTTTTCCCTGATCACTCTCTGCAAAACAGCCCCACAGAACAGTAAAACATCAACCACATTTCACCAGGAAACAGTAAAAACACATTTCAGACTGGATACAAGGCACATTCCAGGACAACAAAGTAATCTGAACTGGTGTTGGGAGTAGATTAAAACTGGATTACTTCTAGGGATCAAGCAATATCAAGAGAAAGAGAGAGAAGGAAGCAAGGGAGGGAAGACAGAGGGCGTTGGCCCTCAGCATTTGGGGCTAGTATTTGACCATGCCTATCAGGGATCATAACCGGTTGCAAGACATCCTACAAGCCATAAAGTCAAAACACCTCATTCATTTTAAAAATATCATTTCATGTATTGACTTTTGTTTTAACCTGTCCCCTCATTTCAGACAGGAGATCCAGAAAAGGGAGACAACTAGTCAGTAGCTGAAGCAGGACTAGAAACAAGGGCCCCAGACTCCTGGTCATTCATTCAGGAGGGCACCCCTTGTTACTGGCCGCCTGCCAACCTGTAGGAGGACAACATTAGTGAGGACAACCTGAAGGAACTGAAGTACTTGCTTTCACAGAAGTTCAAAGGAGGTGCTTGAGCTGGATCTTAGAAGATGACTAGGAGTTTGCCAGACATCTGAAGGGCATTGGAGGCAGTGTGTGCAAAGTAGGGAAGCCTGAAACAGCGGTGGGATCAGATGGCACAAGTGGAGCCCTCTGCTCAAGTGGATGAAGCGCTGCGGAGAGAGGTGAGCTGGGGAGGAGGATGCACTGTGGAAGACAGCGGGGAATGCCTGCAGGGGTTTTGGCAGCGAATGCCAATAGGAAGAGCTACCCTCTAGCTCACTGTGGCTGGAGCAGGGACTGAGTGGCCTAGTAGCTGATGAGGGTGGGTGTTATGAGAGGTTCGGGGATTCGATCGGAGACGTAAAAGACACTTTCCACTCCAAACAAATGGACTGAAGTATATTTTATTATATAGAGGATAGTAAAGGTGACAATCTGCAAACAGATCCAAATAGGTCAAATATTAAGAGGGAAAAAACATCAGCCCGACTGGAAAGGGAAAACACCCACATCGGCTGAAGCGAAATGACACAAATCAACCAGAAAGAGAAACACCAGGTTGACAAAAAGAGAACACATCAAATCAATTACTTCATATCAAATCAATTACTCCACATCAAATCAGTTACTCACAACATCCACGCCCCACTGCCGGGAGAGCCCTGTCAATCGACGCGGCTGGGCAAGGATCACACGTCCTGGGCAAGGTGTCCCTTCCACAGGTGGAACTCTCACCGGGTCTCAGTTTCCAGCAGTTTTTATACCATCAGTAATTTTCA
This sequence comes from Diceros bicornis minor, assembly GCF_020826845.1. Classification (NCBI taxonomy): domain Eukaryota; kingdom Metazoa; phylum Chordata; class Mammalia; order Perissodactyla; family Rhinocerotidae; genus Diceros; species Diceros bicornis. The sequence continues at coordinate 56,641 of NW_026691160.1, forward strand.
GAGTAAGCAATTACAGAGTTTGCAGAGCAAGCATTTTGTGTTCCCATGCACAAAATGGTTATCAGTGGCGTACGTGCACTGAGCCCCCTGGCTAACGTCCCAGCCCAGTAGTTGTGTACGTGCATTGTTCTCTTTGGTTATCGTCCCAGCCTGGCACAGATGGCCAGTCCATCCCGTGCTACGACGCTCCAAGAGCCTTGAAATGTTACAACTTGCAACTCCCTCCGTGAGAGAAGGGCCAGTTCCCACCACGCAGAAAGCAGCTTTTATATTTCTTTTTGTGCTGGTGGCTGTAGGTCAATGGAGCGGCCAAATATGGCTGTACTCATGTCAAGACAGTGGGGAATGCCCACGACAAGACGAGGGAAGAGATGATGACGGACAGTGGCAAAGGGACTACACAGGGCAGGGGAAGGACTTACCTGGAGATGCACGGAGGGCGCCACCCCTCCAGCGTTTCCCAGGCTGATGCCAAGAAGCAAAGGGCAAGGCGACAGGAAAGCGCCCTGTGCCCGGAGGAGCCGGGCAGATGCTCGGGAAATGTGTGCTGCGCGGGGAGGGGATGGTGCTCAGGCAGAGCTGGAGCTCGGAGGAAGGTCGCGCTCCAGGTGGCAGGGCCAGGACCTGGGCCCCATCCACCACCCTGAGGATCGCAGGTCCCCGGCTCCGCCCAGCCCAGCCACCCCCCCTGGATGCGCCACTGGGGTCCCTCAGCACCTCTGCCTTCAGCCAATAGGAAACCTGGAGGCGGGCGCAGTCGCCAGGGCGTGGGGTCAAGGGTCACACAAGTTGGCCTCCCTGGGTGGCCTGGAAGCGTGAAGCGGGGATGGCGCCGGCAGCGAGGGCCCGGCTGGGGCGCCGGCTGGGCTGCCCGGGGGCAGGGCGAGGGCTCTGAATGGCGGCCGTGTGCTCGCCGAGTCGGCAGGAGGCGGCGGAGGCCGGGGCCGCGCCCGTGGGCCCATAGGTTGGCGAGCGCGCGGCCCGCGTCGACCGCATCCTCGTGGGGGGCTGCAGCGTTTCGGGGCGCAAGGCGCCCCCCCCTTCGTGCTGCCCAGCTCCAGCCCGAGCCCCGCGCCGGCTCGGGGCCGCGCCACCGGGTCAAGCTGCTGCCATCCCGCCTGGAGCTGGAGCGGAAGGAGCGGGCGGCCCCTCCCTCTGCGCGTTCCGCCCGCTGCCGCCGCTGCTCCTCCCCATGCCCTCGGCCTCTTGAGAAGCTGCCACGCTGGAGGGTGAGACTCCGGGAGGGCGCCCCTCGAGTGGCCGCAGGCACGGGAGGGGGAGGCGACAGGGGCGCTGCCCGCCTTGATGGAGGCGCGGAAACGGCGGGGTTGTGGCGGCCCGCGGTAGCCACACCTCCCCGGCGGGTCAGGGTTGTCCCCACAGATCAGGGAGCAGAGGGAGGCTCAGACAGGTCAAGGGACAGGCCCCAGACCCCACAGCTGGTAGGGGGAGGTACAGTGGGATCCGCACTCGGACGATCGGCCCCGGAAGTTCTGATGTTAGGACAGCCGGCTGCAAAAGCTCCGGGACCTTGCGGGCCGGCTGGAGTCGGTGGACCAGTGGGAAAGGAAGCGTTAACTGGAGCAGGTACAGGGATGAGCGAGGAGGAGCGGAGGTCTGCACACACTAGGGTGTTTGCACAGGAGGCGTCTGCCTTGACTTAGGTTTGAAAAGATGGCAGCAGAGGGCGACCTGCGGCGGCTTCTCTTGGAGCCAACAGTCAGAAGAGCAAAACGAGGTGCTTGGGATAGGTTCTTGTTGGGGATGCTTGTGGGAATCTCGATGCAGGATGAAAAAGCAGCAGATTGGACCAGTTTGGCTTCTGACTTGTGTGTCAAGGGTACCAAGTGATCTTGAACTGAAAAGGGGAGATCAAGAGAAGCGGGGCATTGAAGCTCCAGAGGAATGACAAGTTGCATTGTTTTTTCCTTAATATTGAGTTGTAAGAGTTATTTATGTGTGCTGGATAAAGGTCCTTTATCATATACATGATATGTGCGGATATTTTCTGCCAGTCCATGGCTTTTCTTTTGATTTTCTTAAGTGTCCTTTGAAGAGGCAAATATTTAAATTTTAATGAAATTCAGTTGATCACTTTTTCTGCTGTGGATTGTGTTTTTGGTATGTGTAAGAAGTCTTTGCCTAACCCAAGATCACAAAGATAGTTTTCCTATATTTTCTTGTAGGAGCTTCATAGTTTTAGTTCTTCTGTTTATGTCTATGAGCCAGCCATTTGAGCTGGTATTTGTGTATGGTGTGGGGTAGGGGCCTTTTTCCATGTGGATATCCCATTGTCCTAGGATCATTAGTTGAAAGACTATCCTTTCCTTATTGAATTGTTTGGCACCTTTGTCCAAGTCAGTTGCCTGTAAACAGTAAGGGTTTATTTCTGAACTGTCAGTTCTGTTCCGTTGATCTATATGTCTAACCGTATGCTAAAATTATGCTCTTTTGATTACTGTAACTTTATAATAAATTTTGAAATTGGGAAATGTAAGTCCTCCAGCTTGTTCTTGTTTTTAAAAATTGTTTTCTCTATTCTGAGTCTTTTGATTTTCCTCATAAATGTTAGGATTAGCTTGTCAGTTTTTGCAGAAGTACTTGCTGGGATTTTGGTAGAGATTATGTTGAATTTGTAGATTGATTTGGGCACAAATGCCCTCTAAAAATTCTTTTGTCTTCCAATCCATGAACGTGGAATCTCTCATTTAAGAAGGTCTTTAATTTCTCTCAAGTATGTTTTGTAGTTTTCAGTATACAAGTCTTGCATTTCTTTTGTTACAGTTATTCCTAAGCATTTTATCCTTTTTGATGGTATTTTGAATAGAATTGTATTCTCAACTTAATTCTTGGAGTGTTCCTTTCTAGTATATAGAAATACCTTTGGTTTTCGTACATTGACCTTCTATCTTTTGACTTTGCTGAACTTGTATATTAGTTTTATATGTTGTTGTGTATTCCTTAGGATTTTCTACATACAGGATGGTGTTGTCTGGTTGTCTGTGAATCAAGACAGTTTCACATCTTCATTTCCAATTTGGATGCCTTTGTTTCTTTCTCTTGCCTAATTGCACTGGGTAGAGCCTTCAGTACAGTGTTGAATTGAAGTGCTGTCCGTGTTCTGTTCCTGATCTTAGGGAGACAGCATTCAGTCTTTGACCATTGCGGGTGATGCGAGCTGTAAGGTTTTCACAGATGCCTTTCCTCAAGTTGAGGAAGTTCCCTTCTTGTCCTACCTTATGCGGAGTTTCTTTTCTTTTTTAAAATCCTGAATAGGGACTAGATTCTGTCAAATGCTTTTTGTATGTCTGTTGAGGTGATCATGTGATGTTTGTCCTTTATTCTGTGAGTAGGATATATTACGTTAGTTGATTGTTGGATGTTAAACCAGCTTGCATTCCTGGGAGAAATTCCTCTTGTTCTTGGACAATAATCCTTTTTCCACTGGGTTGGTTATGCTAACATCTTATTGAGGATTTTTTTCTTGTGATGTCTTTGACTGGTTTTGGTATCAAGATACTCCTGGCCTCATAGAATGAGTTTCTGGAAAAGTTTGTGAAGAATTGGTATTATTCCTTAGGTAAATGTTGGGTTAATTTACCAGTGAAGTAAGTTATCTGGGTCTGGACTTTCCTTGGTAAGAAGAGCTTGTTTTATTACTAATTTAATTTTTTTAAGCTTGTTATAGGCACATTAAAATTTTTGATTTCTTCTTGAGTCGGCTTGGGTAATTTGTGTCTTCCTAGGAATGTGTTTTTTCTTGTTAGTTATCTAATTTGTTGGCATAAAGTTGTTTCTAGTATTCACTTCTGATCTCCCACAGTTCTGTAGGTTGGTAGTAATCTTCTGTCTTTAGTTCCCGATTTTGGTAATTTGTATTTTCTCTTTTTTCCTTTGTCAGTCTAGCTAAAGAATTGTCAACTTTATTAATGTTTTGAGAGAACCAAATTTTTGTTGAATTGATTTTCACTATTGATTTTCTGTTTTCTGTTTGATTGATTTCTAGTTGTATTTTTAGTATTTCCCTTCTTTGCTTGCTTTCGGTTTAGTTTGCTCTTTCTAGTTTCTTAAGGTGGAAGGTTTGGCTATTGTCGAGGTCTTTTTTCTTTTGTCATGTAGGTATTGAAAGCTACATTACAAGCTTTAAACTAAAGTTTAAAGCTAAAATTATAATTTTGTCTCTAGGAACTATTTAGCTACAGCCCATAAATTCGGATATGTTGTATTTCTTCTGTCTTCATTTACCTTCAAGTAGTTTTCAGTTTTCTTTGGAATTTCTTCTTTGACCCTGGAGTTATTTAGAAGTGTTTACTTTACAAATATTGATGGTTTTCCTAATTTCTTTATTTGTGGATTTCCAATTTCATTCTGTTGTGGTTAGAGAACATACTTTAATTTCAGTCCTTTTAAATGTATTGAGACTTTCTTTTTTCACATAGAATATGGTCTATCCTGGAGAATGTTCCCTGTGTGTTCTAAAAGGATGTGTATTCTGCTGTTGTTTGGGTGCAGTGTTCTAGAGATGTCAGGTCAAGTTTGTTGATAGTTTCTGGGTTAATCTATATTGTTTGCTCCTACTATTATGCACCACCCAGGCAGCTTTAATGTTCGTTATTAGCCTCTCGTTGTTTTCAACAGACACTCCAGGAGGAAAGGCTGTTTGTTTTGGGTGATATCTGCATCAGGTCAGAAAAATAGAGCCTTGTTAATGGGGTCTTGCAGGGCACTACCAGACAGATGAAACGCGAGTTCTCTGGGAGTGGGGCTTTGCAGTTGTTCCAATCCTTTTCTGCCTCCCCCCATGGCTGCCAGATTGCTGATTTCCACTGAAATCGTGAGCTGTTGGTGTTGAGGGCTCCTGCAGAGCTGAGGAGAGGTGGATGGGAATAGGTCAGATTAAAATTCGACCAAACTTGCTGTTCTGACTGAGAGTCAGCTGCTTTCCTGGAGTAAACATCCCCCAGATTGATTGAAGTCTTTGATTCTTTGTCAGAGTTTTGAAAAGTGGATTCTGACAGTTTCCCAGTGTTTTTGTTGCTCCACTATTTTCACCGACATTGCTCAATCCATGTCCTTTGAATGTAGTTACGGATGTGGTCGGATCACATCTGCCATTTTGCTCTGTTTCTTTATGTCATTTTTATCTCTCTGCTCTTCCTTTGAGGCCTTCTTTTGTGGTTAATAGTTATTTTTCTAGCGGACGTTTTAAATTCCTTTGTTTGGTGTTTTACTATATTTTGTTTGTTTTTTTAGTAGTTGCTCTTGGGATTAAAATATGTGTCCTAATTTATCACAATCCACTTCAGGTTAATAGTGACCTAATCCTGAGGAAACTAACTTTGTTTCAACATTGCTCCATTTCCTCCTCTCTCGTTTGTGTGGTTGTTGTGATATATACCACATCTTTCTACATTTGAAGCCCAGCAAAGCAATTTATAATTATGATTTTGTGCGATTGTCCTTTAAATCTCTTAAGGGATGAAGATAGACAAAATATATTTGTGCAGTGTTTTATATTTACCTTTATAATTACTTTGACTGATGTTCTTCATTTCTTCTTGTGATTGTTACTGACCATCTGCTGTCATTTCCTGTCAGCTTGAAGGACTTCTTTAGTTCTTGTTCAGACGCGTCTGCTCTCAGTGAATTCTGTCAGTATTTGTTTGGTCATGTCTTTGTTCCAGCTTCAATTTTTTTTAAAGTGTAATTTTGCTGGATATAGAATTAATGCTTGGTTGACAGTTTTTGTCTTTCAGACTTTGAATATGTCATTCTATTCGTTTCTGGTCTCTGTAGTTTCTGATGAGAAGTGAGCCGTGAATCTGATTGTTGTTGCCTTGTACCTGATGAGTCCATTTTCTTTGGATGCTTTCCAGAGTTTGTTTTTTAACAGGTTAACTGTGTTTTGTTGAGCATCTTTGATCTTAGATTTATGTTTTTTCATAAAATTTGGTGGGTTTTCTGCCATTCTTTCTATAAGTGTTTTGTTCTACTTTCTTTCTCTCTTGCCCTTCTGAGCCTCCCATTTCCTGACTGTTAATACAATTGATGTTGTGCCACAGGTCTCTGCAGCACCATTCGTTTTCTTTTTCAGTCTTTTTTTTCTCTATTTTTCAGAATGAATACTTTCTATTGTTATTTCTTCAAGTTCACTGATTCTTCTGCCATCTCAAATCTGCTGTTGAGCCTATATAGTGAATTCTTTATTTTGTTATTTTGCTTTATAACTTTAAAATTTCTATTTAGGATTTTTGTGTTTGTTTTTCTGTATTCAGCGTCCGTATTTGTCAAGTCATTGTCATCATGTATTCATATGGTTTTTTAACATGGTCTTAAAATAGTCTTTGAAAAACAGTTCATTGATATCTTTGATAAAGCTAACATCTGGGTCAACTGCGTGTCAGTTTCTGTTGGCTGCTTTTTTCCCCCTGGTATATGTCACTCTTTCTTAATTCTTGTATTTTTTTTTTTGTTAAAAACTGGAGTTTTTCATGATATATTATAACAATTTTGGATTCTGATATTTTTCATGCTGAGGATTTTTTCTTTTGTTTTTTAATTTTTATGGACTTGATCTATAGCCTCAGCCTCCTGGGCTGTGCGTGGCCACTGATGTCTTTGCTCGGTTTCTGTTTTGTCCCCCTCCCTCTTATTTTTTTAGCCTGACTTCCTGAGTGTTGCCCCCAGTCTGCATCCCTTTGTGGTCAGCCAATGATTTGGGCAGAGGTTGTGCTCAAACAACTTGAGCTTCTAAGGTTTCTACCCTCTACCTTTGATTGTGTGTAGGTTGAAACCACATCAAAGTTCAGCCTGTTCTCCAGTCACCTCATCTTTACTTTCCACCGGTGCTCAGGTCTCATCTGTCCATTCGTGCAGTTTCTCAGTCAGCCGTGGATGTGGGCAGAGGCTTCTGTCGCTCTCTCCTTTCTAGCATTTTCCCATGAAATTTCTGGCTGGTCTGCCTCTCCTCTTGCCCCAATCACCATTGCAATCAGGCTCGTCGAGTTGTGCATTTTACTTGTTTGTTTCCTACTAGTTTGCTGATGGGCATGAGTTTGCACCCCCCAGTTTCAGCATCCAATGAAGGTCTGTGCTTTCTGGCAACAAAGCTGAAGGTTTTCATGGCCAGCCCTGTCCTGTTCAAACTTCTGTGCTAACTGAGCTGGGGCGGACGGAACAACACAAGACAGGAAGTCTGAAATCTCCAGCTGTTCTTACCTGTAGTTCTCACAGTCTTCTGTGAATAATTCCTCAGTTTCTTTGTGTTTTATTGATTTCCCAGGCCGTGAAGTGGTGTTTTTTAAATAATTTTGTCCAGTTTTGCAGTTCTTTTTTGGTGAGAGCTTCACTAACTTCTTCACTCCACCATAGTTGGAAGTGCTCTGCTGGCACATTATTATAACACACATTACCGAATGCTGACTCTGTGTCAGGTGTTGTTCGAAGCCTTTTCCCATACTAGCAGATTTAATAACACAGTAGGTGCTCACCAAGTATTTGTTGAGTGTTGAATCAACAGCTACCACAAGCAATGAGAGAAAGCATAGAGTGCTGGGCATCCTCTGTGGACTCGCTTCTTTTCTATGTTTCCTGCCGTGTGGTCAGGGGCTGGCTCCTGCCTCTCCAATGGGTCGTTTCTGTGGACCCAAGCCGTTCCCAAAGGCCAGGGAACTGAGCTTTTTGACTCACACAGGGGTGCATGTGTATATGTTCCCTGTGAATGTGAGGAGAGAAAATATCACAGGGCAAAAGGAGGGATATGTCACTTTGGGATGACTTGATTAAACAAGTCACCAACACGTCAAATTTAAAGGAAATATTTAGCTAGCTTTCCTCAGGCCATGCTGCAAGTAAAAAGAAAATCTTTCTTTTGCTGAGGAAGAGTCACTGTGAGGTAACACATGTGCCAGTCATCCTCTATTTTGTATGTGGGTCGCAGCCCCAGCCTGGCCACCAAAAGTGGTGTAGGTTTGCATCCTGGAACCAAACCCAGGCCACCCTAGCAGAGCGCGCTGAACTCACTCACTGGGAACTAGTCCACATGGCCGGCACCCCCGCCAAGAAAATTCTTCACATTTGTTCGTTATTGATCAGCTGGCTTTTCCTAAGGATTAGGTTTATATATAGTCTCTGAGATTGACTACAGAGGCCTGTGATAAACTGTAAACAGCCAAGGGACAGTGGGGCGTCATTTGGGTCACTGTAGAATTTGTTGTCCAGTTTGTTCGAGAGTGAACGTTGGGACATCAGGTGTAAGCTAGGACTATCCCAGGCCACCCGGGAAGGTGCTCACTCTGGGTTTTATGGGAAAGGAGCCGATTCTAAAGCCAGGCTGCCCTTGGCTTCAGCCCTACCAAATCCTCCGTTTCCTCATGTGGCCAGTGAAAGTGATGATTGATAACATCACATCGCGTTTGGGTGAAACACCCAACAGAGTCACTGGGCTGTGAATGTGTCACTTTCGCTGTGGCTGTGGTATGAATGCTTCTTCATGGCAGGGCTTTGAGAATGTCACAGTGCAGTATCAGGGTCAAGAGGGTGCATTCTGGAATCAGACAGCCTCCACTTCTTGGCCACGTGACTGTATTAGACAAGTTACTTAATCTCTAGGAGCCTCGATTTTCTCCTCTATCGACTACTCCTCTTACTACCACCAGTAATGATAGTGAGTACGTGCCGTCGCTCTTACACATTAAGTCAAGTACTATTCACTGTAGGGGCTTTAGCTCTATTAACTCATTTAGTCCTGACAACAACCCAATAAGAGAGATATTGTTCTCAACTCCAGTTCACATAGAGGGAAACAGACACAGAGAGGTCAAACAGTCTGTTTCAGATCACACAGCTGGTCAGGGTCTACCAGCTGTAGACCCTCTGGTGTTGCCAAGATTCAAACTAAGGTAATGTTCAACTTTACTGCTTTGCGAGACTGTGTCTTGGTGAATGGGGAGGATCTGATAACTAGATCCTTGGGTGAGTGTGAAGATGAAATGAGATAGTGCATCTCAAGCACTTAGCATGTAGCAAACATTCCATAAGTGTTGGTTGCTGTGTTAATAGTGTGTGTTCTTGGAATGGGTAAACAAGCTGCCATTTATTGCTGGAAAAACTGGACGTCCCAGATCAGTGAATGCTTTATGGGAACTTTTTTTCAGATTTCACCTGCCGCCTGTGGCCATGGATTCACACTGCTGTCCTCTAAAGCTAAGGATGGGACGAAAGTTTGGTGGATGGAACTCAACAGAGATTCTCAGTTTGGATTTCACAGGAGCCGAAAAGAGAAAATTGAGGCTCTCCCCTTAGCTTTTTCTGCTGTGATTTGCTGAGGAAGCTCCCTCTGATTTTCAAGAATCTGATGACATAAAGCAAACCGTAACAACAACATAGATGGAGTCTTGAAAGGCACATTGTTTGGAACTATCTGGACTAGATTATTTTCAGCCTGTTTGGTAAAGGTCCTTTGCTGATAAGTAGAGATGTTATTTTTTGGCCCCAGAGTGATGACCTTTGTTTCCTAGCTTGAGATATCCTGAGACACTCTACAGTGCCTAGAATGTGGTCTGGGCAAAAAATTCAATGAAAGCCTTAAGAGAGAGGCTTTATTCCAGATATTTGAAATTGGATTATGAAATGTTAGAAATGATTTATGATATTTTCAAAAGTAGACACGAGTCAATCAATATGATGAGGACAATATGAAACATTTTTTAAAATAAAGGGGAATTACCCAGAAATACATACTGGACAAATCTTTCTTTTCATTTTTTTCCCTCTTCCCTCATTTGTATGCAAATGTCTGTTTATAGAATTTTGATCACAGTGTATATTTTGTTTTCTGCCTTTTTTCACTGAATTTCATATCAGAATCCTTTTACCCTTAGTATTGAAGTCTTTATTGGCTGTACGATGCCAAATGACATTTCTTTTACCTTTTGTTAAGAATGATTGTAGACATATGCAAAAGTGGATGGAATAAGATAATGCACCGCATGGGCCATCACCAGCTTCCACCATCATCAGCTCATGACGATCTTGTTTTACACATTTCCCCCATGTTCTCCCTCAGCAAATTTAGAGCAAATCCTAAGAAAGTTGATTTCATTCATAAATATTTCAGTACATATCTAAAAAAATAAGGACTGAAAAGAGTGGTAAGTATAGCATCACACCTAAAAATAATTAACAATGTAATCCCTTAATATCAAATAGTTTGTCAGTGTTCAAACTGACAGTTGTCTTATAAGTGTCAATAGATTTTTATTTTATTTTTAAAAATTTATTTGAATCAAAAGCTGGATAAGGTCTAGACATTGCAAGTGGTTGAGAAGACTTTTATAGTCTTTTAAGTTTGTTTGAATCTTTTATCCTTGAAATGTATTTAACGAAGAAATCTCATTGTTTATTCTATAGAATTTTCCAGTCTTCAGTTTGTTGAATGCATCCCTGTGGTGCTGGTTGACATGATCCTCTGTCCTCTGTATTTCCTGTCAATAGGTACTTGGACTTAGAGCCAGTTTCCCTTTCAATGTTATATATTAACTTTTCCCAGGCCCTTAGGGGTCCTTGCAGATAGTAATGGGGGATGTGAATCACTTGTCAGTATTTTAAAGTACTTCATATTTTCAGCTACTAATATGAGCTAACAACATTGTCCATTATCTTTGATTTTGCCTAGAATCACATCATCTCATTGTGATAAACCAGTAATTTCATGCAGATCAAAAGCTCTGTCTGCAAATTATATCAGTCACTGATGAATATGGATGGGCAAGTATATTATTATAACATTCATAATGCCATTTATTTGGTGGATGAGATGTTTTTAAAGATGAGGATTATAGGAGAAGATAGGGGGTCATTAGTGAGGAGTATGTTGAGAACCAGTGCGTTTGCAGATCTTCCCCTCAACTCCAGACTCCACTGTAAATAGTCAAAAGTTCATTGTTTAAAACCTGTCAGAGGAATTCCATACATAGACCAATCTGGCCTCTCCAGTAGGATTATAAAGAACAATAAGTTTCTGCTTTAATTCCTTTATTTTTTATTATTTATTTTTTATTATTTTTTATTATTTATTTTTTGTGAGGAAGATCAGCCCTGAGCTAACATCCAATGCCGATCCTCCTCCTTTTTGCAGAGAAAGATCAGCCCTGAGCTAACATCTGTGCCCATCTTCCTCTACTTTATATGGGACGCCACCACAGCATGGCGTGACAAGTGGGGCGTCAGCGCACGCCCAGGATCCAAGCCAGCGAATCCCGGGCCGCCGAAGCACAGCGCGCACACTTAACTGCTTGCGCCACCTGGCCGGCCCCAAGTTTCTTCTTTAGAGTGACTTCTAGACAACATTCCATCTTACATGCTTATTTAAAAATTAAAATTTTCTATTTTGAATAGGTAACATATTTGCATAATTTAGAATCGTAATGACGCCATAGAACATATGATGAAGAGTCTGCTTTCCACCTCTGTCCTCCCAGGACCATGATTTTTCTCCCTGTCGACAACCTGTGTTAACAGTTTACAGTTTATCCTTCTGGAGAGATGTAATGCATGTGCGAGCAAATGCATCTACAAATGTATTCTTTTTGCTTCCTTTATTAGAAGTGGTGTCATATAACATGTGCTGTTCTTCACCATACCGAGAAATCCTAGTGGCTATTGCAGAAAGTGGCTATTGCTTTTACTTTCCTGAAAAATTCAAATGGTGTGAAATGACATGTGAAGAGCTTTCTTTAATAAGACTAAGGATGCTTTTCAGTAACCCCATGTGTCATGGAGGCAGTGTGGTTCAATGTGTTGGACTTGGGGGCCAGGGTTCTGGTCCTTGCTGTGCCACTAACTTATGTGGCTTGAGTAAGTCATTCCGATCTCACTGTGTAACAATGTAGGGGTGGGGCAGTGTCATCTCTCATGTTAGATGTGCTCTGACTCTGCGTCAGTGCACTCGCCCTGGTTGTGTTTGTTTCAGCGAGGGGAGATGCGTGTGTTTTGGAGCTCTCACCCGTCCCACTGCCTCTGGACAGACCTCAGGAGACACAGGTGCTACAGGTCTCCTTTGGCAGCGCCCACTGTCGTCCTGACAAGACGGTGAAGGACGTGAATTGACCTGTTCAAGATTGATGGAGGGTGGGGGGACCACTTTCTTGCCATAGGGCCTGAAGTGGCCCATTTGATTGAGCCACATCTGATTGTGAAGCTGTTGGAATTTCATGAGCAAATCAGGAGCATGGCTCAAGAGACTATGTTGGGCAGACTTGGCTGACTCTTTTCTGTTCTCTGCTCTCTGTGGTTCTTGGGAAATCTGAGGTATATATAAACATGACAGTGCACACCAGGCAGCCTCATCAATGCCTGCCTTTGTTGTGAAGTCACTGAGCTGGGCTACATGTGTAAACGGCTTTTCTCTTGTACTGAGAGAAGCCTGTTTGCTAACACTTCCTCCTAGACGTGGGGCTTTCAGAGTCCAGGCTCCTGGGTAACCCCGAGCGTCTCCAAAAGTGGTTATTCCAGGGAAGGCCAACTTGATGAAATTCATCACATTTCATTTTCTGGCTAGGGTTCTTTGTAGGAAAAGGCGAAGGTGGTGTTTAGGAACTCTTTCCAGAGGGGACTTGGCCTTGAGGGCAACCTGGTGACAGGTGCAAGGAATGGGGTGTTATGAGCGGTTCGGGGGATTCGATTGGAGACGTAAAAGAAACTCCACTCCAAGCAAATGGACTGAAGGTATATTTTTTTATACAGAGGATAGTAAAGGAGGTAGTCCTCCAACAGATCCGAATAGGTCAAATAATAATAGGGAAAAACACCAGCTCCATCAGAATGGGAAACCCCCGATCAGCTGAGATAGAGACAGATTCGAATAGGTCATATAATAAGAGGGAAAAACATTGGCTCCATCAGAAAGGGAAAAACATTGGCTACACCAGATCGACTGAAGGGAAATGACACAAGGCAACGGGAAAGAGAAACACCAGGTTGACCGAAAAGAGAACAAATCAGATCAATTACTTCACAATAAATCCATTACTCACAACATCCACGCCCCAGTACCGGGAGAGTCCTGTCAATCGACATGGGTGGGTGGGAATCACACGTCCTGGGCAAGGCGTCCCTTCCACAAGTGGAACTCTCACCAGGCCTCGCTTTCCAGCAGTTTATATAAGCAGTTACAGAGTTTACAGAGCAAGCATTCTGTGTTTCCATGCACAAAAGATTATCAGTGTCATACATGCACTGAGCACCCTGGCTGTTGTCGCAGCCCAGTAGTTGTGTACGTGCATTGTTTTGTGGTTATCATCCCAACCCAGCACAGATGGTCAGTCAGCCCCAGGCTGCGGCGCCCGAGGGCCTTGAAATTTTTACACATTGCAACTATGTCCATGGGAGAAGGGCCAGTTCCCACCACTCAGAAAGCAGCTTTTATATTTCTTTTTATGCTGGTGGCTGTAGGTCAATGGAGTGGCCAAACATGGTTGTACTCATGTCAAGACATGGGGGTGCTGAGTCCTTTCACAGGAGGTGCTCGCCTCTCATGGAATTCCTGAGAGACAGAACGAGGGCCCAGAGGAGAAGCAGAGGGAAAGTACAGGTGGCCCAGCCTGTTGAAGCATGTCTGGACCCCAGCATGCCTGGAGGTGTGCCTGCACTGGCTGGGAATATTGGAGAAGGAAACCCAGTGGCAGTTGGGTGAGCAGTTGGACTAGGACCACTTTCCAGACCCCCTTCCAGTCCTGACATTCTCAGATTCCCCGAACCTGTAGAACTGATTTCATTGGTGGTGGTATTCTTTAGTCTTCAGCCTGGGCAACAGCTATTACGGACAATGTGGAAGGAAGGTGGTGGAAAATGAACCTTACAGATGAGTTCCCACAAGGACTACCCCTCCTCAAGTTGTGTTAAGCATTAAACATCTCCGGAGTGATTATTGTGTGATAGAGCCACAGAGCAGTACCAAGCAAGGTTCCTCATGCCTGAGAGGAGCAGTGAGCTCTCCACGGAGAGCTGCGGAGAGTGTTGTTCCATCTCAGGGGGAGCTCTGTGCATCAGCCTGGTGGGAAGGCAGGTGCATGAGCATTGATTGGGATGGCTGGACCTTCTTTGGATTCCTTATTTCTTTTTAACCATATTGATTAACTTCAAAAATTCCTGTTTCAGTTCTATTTCTGTTGGTCTTTAAAAAAATTTCCCTCTAGTTCCTCGCGTTATGCTGGTGGATTTAAACACCAGTCTCAGCTCTGACCGCATATTAAAATCACCAAGCGATTTAGTTTGTATTATTTTACCTTCGCACCTGTGTCTAACTCTGCTTTTTATTTGACCTAGAGAGTTTCCCTTACAGTTACTATGTGTGTGTGTGGGGCCGCCAGTGAGGAATGACAGAGGAGAGGCCAGATCCCCACAGTGCTTACCATGACCATATCTCTTGCTTCTCCCCAGATTGCCCTCAGCCATTAGCGGAAGTCACAAAGTCCATAGAACGCAGGCCTTCGATGGACAGGTGGTCCAGGTAAGAGGCTTGGGCTGAGAGCCACTCATTCTTCCCCTTGGGGCACTTTTGAAAGGGGGAAACTAGGGTGGGGTGATGGGAAATTTTTAGGTGGATTTTCTGAATTAATAAATTATTTTATACAAATGGTCGCCTGGCTAATGTAGGCCAGGATGTTCAGTACTGGAACATGGGGTACCAACTTGAATAAGGTTTGGGGGGAAAACACTCTAGTGGGAGAGACAAGTTGAAAAAACTAGCTGTACTTGAGTGTGCCCAGGCTCTGTGTGTGTTCCAGGCTGGCTTTATCTTGTTCACCATTTATGCCCATGTTTGGGGCAGTTCCTGGCACATGGTAGATATCTATAATCAATACTTAAATACATAAATGAATGCATACCGAAAGTGCTATAAGAGTAGCCAAGGGGAGTCATTAAGTCTTCTGATGGAATGGAAGGGACAGAAGGCATCGTGGAGGAGGTGGCAGAGGAATTTACCAGATAGAGCAGGGATGGGTGGTGGGAAATGTTTCATGGCAGAGGGGAGGTGGCAGGTGGAGCCTTTAACTGCTGAGAGCATGTGGGGTGGCTGGAGTTTGGTATGCTTACAGGGGAGTGCTGTGGCATAGGCTGGAAGACAGGTGGAGAGTGAGCGATGCAGAGTTTTCTAGTGTTGGGGGAGGAGGTGATGAAGGCCACTTGGGAAGGCGTGGGGAGAAGGGACATGTGGAGAGATATGTAAGGAGGATTGACCAGATTTGGGGCTTGATAAGAGGTCCAGGGAGTGAGCTAGAAGGAGTGGAGCCTGACTCCACTGGCAAATGAGTGGCTGCTGATGTTCTCAACCCGGATGGGGGAGTCCTAGAGGAGCAGGCTCGTGTTGAGTGGGAGAGAGAAGCGATGAGGAGGTAGAGAGTGAAATTGTTTGTAGTATGCAGTAGAGTATAGTGCTTCTTGCACAGACTTGAAAGTCCCATGGATGCGAATTCAAGTCCCTGCTTCCCCACATATTAACTGAATGACTTTGGGCAAGTTACCAACCTTCTCTGAGATTCAGTTTCTTCGTAGGTGTTCTTGGTTATTGACTTAGCACAGTGCCTGGAATAATAGGCATTTAGTAAACGGTGCTTTTCATTAGGCAGTTAGAAAAGCAGGTCTGGAACTCAGTAGAGTTGTTGGGATGGAGATAGCAGTGTACGGGTGACAGAGAAAGCCTTGGAAACGGATGCAGCCTCCCAGGGGAGTGTGAAGAGGAGGAGAGAAGAGGGCAGAAGACAGACCTTGGAGAAGGATTCCAACACTGAAGGGTAAGGAGTAAGGCTGAGCTAGGGAGCAAGATTGGAAGCTATGGGAGAGGCAGAAGAGAGGGATGGGAAAGAGAAAGGCTTGTGGAGAAGGGAGTGGTTCCTCAAGGATGGACTGGGATGGAGGAGCTCTTGGGTCTTCTCCTTAGGACATCTGGCCCTTTCCTTTAGCAAGAGCCGCGTCAGTGGAGGGGCAGGCAGAAACCAGGCTGCAGTGGAGTGAGAAAGAATAAGAAGTGGAGGTTGTGTGGGGCAGCCTGCCTGGACCTGGCCCCCTCAGGTTCAGGAGCAGTAGGGAATGCTCCCGTGCTTTGGGTCCTTTGAGCAGGACACTGGGCTGCCAAGGATTTCTTCTCATCAACCTTCCCTCTGTTTGTCTGATAGGTCGCTTGTGGTCAGGACCATAGTCTGTTCCTAATGGATAAAGGAGAAGTCTATTCTGGTGGATGGGGCACAGCTGGGCAAACAAGTAGTGGACCTTACACCTCCTTGGGATGGTGCAGTCTGGAGCTGTGAGCAGTGGGGCTCTCATGGGCTAGAACCACCTGCCTTCATTTGACTCTTACCTCTCTTATCACTTCCTGGGACCACTGTTCTGTTTGTCCCTTCCCAGTGCCCTCATCCCCAGCTCCCATGGAAAGGAACCGATAAAGGATTGGGTGGAGGATTAGAGCCACCCCTCAGCAGAGGAGCTGTGAGCCTTTCTCTCAGCAGAGACAGGAAACTGTGTGAGACTTTCAAAGAGAAAACAAGTGTCCCCTAAAAGGAGCTTGATGTTCACTGATTTCAGAGGAATGTGATTAATGCAGGGAGGAATGATTGAGACATTTTCTCAAGCTTGTATATTTAACCTTTTTGTTTCTGATATTGGTCTGAAGAGAGGGCCATTAATATAAGACTAAATCTTGTAGAAATCCTCAGTAATCCTACCAGCACATGAAATCATCTTTGTTCATTGTCTACTGTTTTCTTCCAGTCCTCGTTCATATATGCACATTTTTTCCCCCAAAGCCACAGTAGATAGTTGTATGTCATAGCTGCACATCCTTCTAGTTGCTGTATGTGGGACATGGCTTCAGCATGGCCGTAGAAACGGTGCGTCGGTGCGTGCCCAGGATCCGAACCCAGGCCGCCAGCAGCAGAGAGCGCACACTTAAGGGCTAAGCCACGGGGCCGGCCCTTTTTTTTGATGAGAAAGATTCACCCTGAGTTACCATCCGATGCCAATCCCTCTCTTTTGTCTAACGAAGATTGCCCCTGGGCTAACATCTGTGCCCATCTTCCTCTACTCCACATGGGACGCCACCACAGCATGGCTTGACAAGTGGTGCATCGGTGCACGCCCGGGATCAGTACCTGGGAGTCCCGGGTCGCCGCAACGGAGCGTGCACACTTAACCGCTCCGCCACAGGGCCGGCCCTCATTTGTGCACATTTGTATACAGTAATCACAGCATAGGTGTGGTTTTATATGCTTGTTTTATCATTTATACTTACATAAATCATTTTTCCATGGTGGTAATATTTTCACAGTTACAGTTTTTAATATTTGTATGATATAGCATCAATTTAATTTATCATAATTAATTATTCATTTAACCATTGTATTAAAAAATTACATAAGCATTTCCCTGTTGTCAGGTGGCATACTTCTTTGGAGACGGAGTGCAGTGGCCTTTGGAGATATTATGACATTTATCTTGTGTGCATACGTGACTTTTTCTTTCGTTTGGATTATTCCTTTAGGATAAATCCCAGAAGTGTCAAAGGAGTAGGATATTTTTATTGTTGTCAGTATGTATTGTTAAATTGCTTTCCAGACGTTTTACCAGTTGATACTGCCGGCACCAGTGGGTAGAAGTACCACTTGAATTTTGTGGGTGAGGCATCTGGGGGGTCTTAGCTGGGTCTTTGGCTCTGAGTCTCTCAAAGGCTGCAGTCATCGTAGGGTTCCACTGGGAAGGCTCTGCTTCCAGGAGCACACCGATGGTTGTTGGCAGGATGCAGGGGCCCCAATTCCTTGCTGGTGGTTGTCCAGCAAATGGTTGCTGGCCAAGCCTTCCTTGGTTCCTTGCCATGTAGGCTTCTCCATGTGGCAGCTCCCAACATGGCAGCTGGCTCCGTCAGAGTGACCAAATGAGAGGGTAAGACGGAGTGCCAGTGAGACAGAAGCCAGTGTCCTCTCATTGAATCTGGGCAGTGACCTCACCTTCACGTTTGCTGGCCTTCTGCTTGTGAGAAGCAAGTCACTAGGTCCAGCCCCCACACAAGGGAGTACACGTGGGTGTGAACAGCAGGAGACGGGGCTCACTAGGGGCCATTATAGAAGTAGCCTGCCACAACCATGATCTTGACTGTGGCCTGAGCCTCCCTCTGTCAGTGACAACAGTGATTTCTTTCCAGTGGCCCTTGCCAGAGCACAGTTAGGTAAAGAAGCTCTCTGCGAGCCAGGCAGCAGAGGCCAGGTCCCAGCTCTGCCAGCCTCGCTCACCTAGGTGTACACTTTCTGGGTCAGTAAACCCCTCTTTTCCTTTTGAGTCAACTTAGGGACCGTTGGTGTGCCGCTGTCTTCACCAAAGCACTTAGAATCTGTCTTTCCAAAGCTATCCCTCAGCAGAGGCACCAAGATCAAATCCTGCTGGAAAGCTAAGTTGGCCACACTTCATCCTCCAGACCGCTGACCCTCCCGTCTTTCACTTTCAGCAGAAGAACCTGCCTCCTGTTTCATAGAGGAAACAGATGCCGTCAGCTGAGAAAGCCCTCAGTTTCCCACTCGGACTCCTGCACACTTGCCTCTACCTGTCCCCGCTCTGGGTCCCTTCCCTTTATAGTGGTGGGGGAAGCGTGTCTCTTCCTGCTGAAGCTGATGCTTCTCTCTGTGCCCTGGATCCCTTCTCCCCCCGTTCCTCAGAAGCCTCACTCCATCTGCTGGGCCTTCTTCCCCACAACTTCAGCCTCTCCCTCTCTACTCGTCCCTCGCCATCAGTCTTGACACCTGACTCAGGTGTCTTCCATCTTAAGAGGCCCTGTGTGGAGCTCTCCACATCCTCCCATTCCCCCAAGTCCCACCGCTTCGCTTCACCTCCTGCCTCCCCTTCTAGGCGAGAGTTCTCAGGAGCTGCATTGATTTACTGTCCCCATTTCCTCGTCTCCTTCTCATTCTTCTGTCCATTCCACTCAGCTTCCACACTTATCAGTTTGCTGACTGGCTCTTGCTAGGGTTACGGTGACCTCCACGTTGCTGAAAACAATAATAAAGAACCTGGAGACCATTGTCCAATCTTTCCCTTTCTTGATCTCTCAGCAGCGTTTGACATTGGCCGTGACGTGCTGAGCATCTTGGTGAAGAGCGGTCTTCCTTTCGCCCCTGTGACTGGGCTCTCCAAGTGCTCTCTTCTTTTCTCGTTCCTTCTGGACTCATTTCCTGGCTCTCCTCCTGGGCCAGGCCCTCCCATGTCAGAGGTCCCCGAGGCGGGACTGTGCTCTCCTCCTTTCCTCTGCCTTCTCCTTCAGAAGGTCTCACCCTCACCGTGGCTGCAGTCACCGTCTGTGTGCTTAGGACTCTCCAGCTGGCTGGTGAGGCCAAGCCTGCTGTTCGGAGGTGCAGACATCTCTCAGTGCCACTTGATGTTTTCCCTTGGCCGTCTCTAAGCACTGTGAGTTCAGTGGGTCCAAAAGTGAACCCCTGCTCGTCCCCCCCCGCTCCTTCTCCACTGTTTGCCACATCCACTCACGTTCCCCTCTAGGAATCATGTCCCTTCCCTACTTAGAACTCTTACCGTCTCCCCATTGTGCTTAGAATAAAGACCAAACCCTTCCGTGGTCTACAGCATCCTGCATGACCTGCCCTCCCTGCTTCCCAGGGGCATCTTGCAAATATTCCCCCTCGTCCCCTGGCTTCATCCACCCGGCCCTTGTTTAAACTCCCTCAGTGGGCCATGGCCCCTCCCTCCCTGTGCAGGTGCTGTGTCCCCTACGTGGAATACCGTGCTCTCCCTTCCCCTCCACACTCCTACTCATCGCTCAGACTGCGTGGATAGAGTGAAGCCTCCCGACCGTTCCTGCCCATGAACTACATCAGGCTCCCTGACGTTCCCTCACGGAGGCCCCTGTCCTGCCATCCTTGCAGTCAGCACAGATTAATTGGGTGTTAATTTTGGCTGACCTCTGCCTCCTCCACTAGACTGAACTCAGAGAGAGGGACCGGGTCTCTTCCTTCCGTTCATGTTCCCATCACCAGTTAGATGTTTAGCTTATGTTTGCTGTTTGGGACATATTTGTGGAGTGAATGAATGACCTGGCACTTATCTGCTCCTTCTGTTCACCAGAATCCTTCCAAGTTCTCACAAGTTTGTCTTCCTAACAGTATGGACCCTTCCTGTGACTCGGGTGAATGTCCCCCGATACTTGCCCTTCTCAGGATTGGGGATGGTTAAGCATGTGGCTTGTAGGGGCACGGGCTATGCTGTATGAAATGGTGAGAGCCTCTTGCAGGCAGGTCATTGGGAAGGTGTAGAGGGGTCGATGGCGAAGGGTCGGTGTCTGTTGGATTCACAGGCACAGACCTCAGCCTGAGGGAGGGAACGTGGCTGTGGGAAGACCTAGTTAGAGTGAGTTCAGTTAATAGAGGGTGAGGGTGACGTTCCTGACAGAACGATAGTAGCCCTGGTTTCTCTGTAGACAAATAGCCAGCCCAGAGCTTAGTAATTCTGTGGTAAACCTCTGGAGTGGAGAAGGAACTGCTTTCTCCCCTCCTGTCGCCTGGGCCAGAGACTCTGGCCCTGCCTTCTCCAGAGAGGCTGCACCAAGAAACAGAGACAGAGGGAGAAGAGCCTTAGGGTTTTCAAGCTGAGGTCCATGCCCCTGGGATGAAACATCTGGCAGCACTGATGAGTATTCCACTTTTTATAAGCAAAACATCATTTCTGAGAGTTTTCAGCATCTGGCCAGAAGTTGTTTTATATTTGGCTTGCTCTCCTGGTCAGTATGAAACTTAGAGCTGTTAGTAGGGGGACAACTGCCCTTCTGAGGCTCTCCTGTGTTCACATGGGGTTTCTGGGTGATTTGTTGACTAGGCCCCTCCAGGTTGCCCTCCAGGTGTGGGAAGTTTGTATTTTGAGCTTGGTTTGTTTGCTTGACATACGCCAAGAGTAAGAATTTAAAAGAGGAGAAAAGAAACTGATTCGTTTCCAAGTGTCATTAACGTGATTTTGCCAACCAAGGAGGAGAAAACAATCCCTGTGGCTCGAAAGCATCTGAACGGTGCAGTTTGAATTTCTGGTGAGGAGAGCTGCACTTGGTTTGACTTACTGACCGCTGTTTTTACTGTCATGTAGAAGGACATGTTTTTGTTTGAGGCTACGGAATTCTTGGCAACGGAACAAACCTAGTGGAAACCGCTCTTCTGGAAATGATTCCACCCACTCTCTTCAGCTTGATGGAGTTCAACCCACAAGTCCAGGTTTCCTGCATTTGCTGTGGACTCAGCCACTTTTCTCCCCTTACCAGTAAGTGGCGAAGCCCGTGTGGCCCCAGTGACAGGCCGAGCTGCACTCTCTTGGGTTCACCCCAAGCCGTGGGCAGCTTTCAGTGTCCATCCATCCAGTGGAGGGGCGCCCCGCGTGGATAATTACAGAGAGCAGCTCATCCAGACGTTGTTTGGCTTGAAGTTGTATAATATGTGTCTTTTTTCATCCTGGATTTTTGTTTTTGGTTCCTTTGATTTGTGGTTGGGCTCATGTGAAAGTGAATTTTCTCAAGAGGATGCCAATCGGTGGTAGGAGGTGGACCCTCGAGAATGTCAGGGTGCTGGGGAACCCAGCAGAGGTTTGGTGAATCCCCGGGAGAGCCATTGGGAAATGAAAGTGTCGGGCTCATCCCGCTCCTGGCCAAGCCCAAACCCTGACCCAACCCAGGAATGAGGGACGGCAGGACGCTGATTTGTCAGATGCTCTGGGGTTTTGTGGAGGGAAATATGCCCCATTTCTCCAAAGTGCCGGGAGAGAATGATCAAAGCCAAGGCTGGAATGGAGCTGTTCTTGAAGGTTTGCCCAGTTACAAAGCCGTCAGACACCCAAGTGCCTCCCGCTCTCGGATGTGCGCTTTCCTTGATTGCCTCTCCCGTTCCACCACAGTAACTGTCAGGTCAGTCTGCTGCTCTTTAGTTGACCTGACTGGTAAGACTGAAGAAAATTAATTTCATTTTGTGGGGATCCTCATGTAAATTCGCTATTTCCTTGCACCTAAGAATGTTAATTTGTAAATCTCAATTACTCATCTCTGGTGAGTCATTGTTTTCTCTTTAGGCGTCTGGGCCGGGACAATGAGTGGGGTCATCCTCGTTAGTGTTCTCTGGCCCTACGTTACTGTGAGGACTATCCAGAGGCCCCCCCGACCCAGAGTCCTGACTGCCCTTCAGTTGTCGTCTGAGGTTCAGATTTCAGGCCTGTAACACACATGGGCTGTGGCGTGGACTGTGGTGGGGGGTGACTGTGTGCACAGCACCCTCGGGCGCAGTGATGACCGGGGTAGACCCTCAGCACCGTCACTGGGAGTCAGCACTTCCATATGCTAATGTCTTGAGGGTGCCAGACTCTTCTAAAGCTATTTTGGTTTAAAAACTAAGAGTCATTATGGACTCAATCTGGAGGTATCAATGATCTACGGCTTAAACTGTGCAAAGTCACATCCTTGGAAATCCATATGAAATGTGAGAAATATTCAACTAGAGTACACTGTTTTCTGTTTGCCGTCATGCCATGTGGACGTTTTGGGTCACACTGAAATGAAATCCGCTTCTAGATTTCCCCCGAGACCCCACAGCCACCCTCCAAGTGCCGTGATTGTCCTCAGTAGAGGGAGCATCAGAGCTTGGGTATCTCCCCTTCTGTGCCCAGCGTTTGCATGTGGTCAGCTGGGAGTTGGACTTGGTTGGTTTCCCCTGAGATCTGCTAACCTTTTGGGGGCCAGACTGAATTGTTCTGTTAAACACGTAAAATCTGAGGGTGGAGGCCCCAGGGTGGTTGTCAGAACAGAGGGGCTCTGACGGATGGGAACAAAAGGATTCCTTATTAATCAGCCAGATTATTTTAGTCCTGGCTTCTCCATGTCTTGTCTACTTCTTCTGCTTCTCAGGTGGAGGTGGTAAAATGGGGCCTCTGTGCCAAGGAGTGCCCAGAGCTGATGTGGACAGAAGTGGGGTCTGAAGGCTGGGTAGCAGGAGGCTGCCCCACCAGGTCTGGGGTCCCGTCCAGAGGTGGGCATTCCCGAGCCCAGTCTAGATTTGTTCTCCTGGACTGTCCTCTAGAGCACTTCATCTGTTCTTGTCCCTCCTTGTACTTTTTACAGTTTGTAAACACGTATATATTGGCTTGATCGTTTGTTTCTTTCTAACTGTTTGACTAGCTCCTGCCCCATGAGGACAGGAACCGTACGTGTTCACTCACTGTCGTGTCCCAGCTCCCAGCACACAGACATCGACCCGGCCCAAAGAGGTGCCCAGTCACCCTGTGTCCCTTGACCAAATGCTCCCGAGATGTGGAAACCCAGACAAGGGATGACGGATGGAGGTCTCCCTCTATCAGGGCATGACCAGGACTGGAGGGTGCTCAGACTTCAGGAGGTGTGGAGGGCAGGGTGTGGTCGGATGCGACTGTGGGTGAGGGGTGTGCATAAGGGACGAGCAGAGTGGGCCATGACTGTGGGTGAGGGGCGTGCATATGGGGAGAGCAGAGTGGGCCATGTCCAGGAGCCTCCTGGGCCTACAGCTCTGTGCATGTGCTCTTCTCCATGTGACGGACACACCGTCATTCTGGGCTTGCACATGTCTTTGGTTTGGGGATAGTATACCTTTCCCTTCAAAAGGAGGCATTAATGCCTGGTAGAAATTGAAGTTAAACATTGGGCTCTGTTTGTACCTGGTTCTAGAAAGCCTATTCTCATGACCCTTCCTCTTCTTGGTGACTTGCCTCTGGCCTAGCCCAGCCAAGCCACCCTTTTCCTTTCTGTGCAGACAAAGGAGAGCTGTTTGTGTGAGGCAAGAACATCCGAGGGTGCCTGGGAATCGGTTGCCTGGAAGACCGGTATTTGCCATGGAGCGTAAGGCTGGACTGGACGGGCGTGAGTGCGTGCCCACAGAGCAGACTACCTGATGTGGCAGCAGCGTCCAGTGTGCGGCTGGGCCAGGACCAGGTCCCTGGGCACTGCTTCCCCTCCCAGGTCCCAGCTGGCCTCCTCCTGCCCCAGCGCACCCTCTGCCAGGGCATCAGGAGAGACCGCGTAGTGGTGAGGAGCCAGAGCGAGCGCCCAGCAGCAGCTTCTCAGGCTGCAGGCTCCCTGGCGCTGCGCTCCTTCCTGGGGCTGTGAGTGAGCAGTCTGTGCAAGCAGGGGACAGCCTGACCAAGGGTTCCAGTCCCCCTGTGCCCTGGAAGAGGCCCTGTCAGAGGCTGTCCACGGGCACGTGGAGCAGAGAAACAGAGGCCCCCCGGGGCCTCAGAGAGGCAGAAGCTACAGGCCAGGCTCCACAAGGCCCAGAGGGTCTCCCAAGGGGGAAAGATTTGAAATGACAAAGCTGGCGTGCCAGGAGCTGTTTGCAGAGGCCCGTTTGGAGGAATGTTTTACATGCATTTAAAAGAAAGCAGGATATTTAATATTTAGAGTGCCTTACCACAGCCACCAAAGTAAAAAATAATGTTTTTCATACCGGGGAGAATGCAATTAGACCAAAAGGCTCA
This sequence comes from Diceros bicornis minor, assembly GCF_020826845.1. Classification (NCBI taxonomy): domain Eukaryota; kingdom Metazoa; phylum Chordata; class Mammalia; order Perissodactyla; family Rhinocerotidae; genus Diceros; species Diceros bicornis. The sequence continues at coordinate 81,163 of NW_026691160.1, forward strand.
TTTCAGAGTGAAAGTGTTCTTTCTTAAATTGTAGTTTATATTACTGTTTACTAAATCAGTTCTTCTAAACAAAGCTATTGATATTTTTGAACACAGAACATACGTACTTGGTACAAAGTGTCTTATGAAAACTAAGTCTCCCGTCTCTTGTCCCAGAGGCACCATCGGTTCTGGTTCTCATGTTGCCTCCAGAGACAGACTGCGGAGAGTGCGTGTGTGTGCCTGCGCGCGACCGTATGCACGCACAGGCCTAAGTATTTCCTTTGAAGGCTGGATTCTAATAATGTCTTTTGAAATTGTGAAAAGCATTTTTAAAAAACACTTGTAAAAATGCAAAAAAAAATGTATAATTTAAATACAATAAGGATTTATCTTTCAAAAACCCACTGCAGAGTGTTTCGAGGCACTTTGGTGTTTCAGGGGCTGTTTCCATCGGGCCTTCCCTCTGCCGCTGGCTCTGTTGGTTCCCTGTGACCTCGGCAGGCCCACAGACACAGAAACTGTTTACACCATTAGCTTCGTTGCTATAATTTATCCTTTTGTTCCCAGCGAAAAGTCTGTCTGCAGGCTCCGGGCTCCTGTCAGTTCAGCGAGTGTGTGAGGACACCCTGAATGCAGTGACCATGGGCCACTCCGACGTGTCCTCTGGCTGTCCTGACTTCTTACACTCAGGTTCTGTCCTTCTGCATGTATTGGGGTCTGTGGAGCAGGCCAGTGCAGAGCCCAAGTGGCAGGTGTGGCCTGAGAAGGTGGAGGGACTCTCATCACATGGTGGCCACCATTATCTCCCTCAGTGGATAGCCGTTCCCAGGGGCCTAAGTCTCGGTCTTCTGTACCCTGAGCACCCGCCGGGCATACAGGCTCCCAGTCCATGATGATTTCTGGCCGGGACGGGGGTCTCTTGCTGGCACACAGACCCTGACATCAGTGAATCCAAAACACTTGGCCTGCCATTCTCGTCAGGTCCGCCCCTGACTCACTCAAGATAGTCTTGTCCTGATCATGCTTGTTTCTTGAATATGTGGTTGGCTCGCATTTTCACGAGGTCAGGAAACACCTACTGTGCACTCACTGTGTTCATGTGACACAGTCGGAAGCTGAGAACCACGCGGCAGGAAGAGTGCTCTGACTTGGCACAGCAGGTGACAATCTCGCTGAGCACCTGGCACAAGGTAGACACTCGGGCTGCGTTTCTGAAGATCCACACTGTTCTCTCTCCTCATGGGCAGCCCTGGTCAGGTCCCAGCACCTCCTGACAAGCAGCAGAGTTACTCACAACTCTGAGGGCCGTTCTCCCCGCAGGGGCAGCATGGGAGTGCTCATGTGCCTCGGCCTAACCATGCAGCCTGACCTTCCCAGAGACCACTTCAGATGGCCTTGGGGGTGGTCCCCAGCACTGGGGTGGCTCTGTGAGGTCTCCATTCTCCTGGGGCCTGCCCTGCCCCAGGATTGAGCCCCAGGAATGTATCCCCTCCCCCAAGGAGCCCACACTTGCCTTTCTCTCTCCCAGGATGCATCACCCAGCTACCCTCAGACGCTCATGTTGTGGTGACCAAGAAACCCAGCCTTTCTTCCACACCAACCTTGATATTTCACACGGAACAGCCCAGATTAAGCTTGAGCTGGAGACAGTGCTTGGAGTCCCTCTTGCTGTGATTTTCTCAGGGCCACACTGAGGGCATGCTGAGCAGTCAAGTTTAAAAGGAAAAATCCCGAGAGTGTGGTCACCTTCTTGAACCAGGAGTCCATTGTCTTGCTAGGGAGGCAAACATGTGGGATGTAGCTGGTGTGGGGGCTGCCCATGAGGAGCAGAGAGACTTGGTCTTGCTGTCGCTCTGGTAGGGTGGTGCCAGCTGAATTGCCAGAGAAGAGCACAGGAATCTGTGCCCATCAGAAAAATGGCCCTTGTGAGTCCACCCTCAGAGACGGAAACTGAACAGGCACAGGCTCATGACCGAAAGCTGTTCCACAGCTAAGTCATCCACCCTCATTACAGCGGGAGAACACTGAAGATGAAGCAAAGGCCTGATTGGGTCCCTGTTCCTGTCTGACTGTACGCCAGGAGCTGCCAGGTGCAGGGGATGTAGTGGTGAGAAGGACGCATTCATTCCAGCTGGCGCATCTGGGTGCAGGCTGCCTCTAATGAGTCTGGCCTCAAACTAGGGAATCAAGATGAGGCCGCCTGCTCTGGGGGCCATGTTCATGAGGGGATTCCTTTGGGCAGATTCAACCCCTCACCCTGGGCCTCACAACCTTGCCTGTATGATAGAATCATCTGGGAGGTTACTGATTGATTGTTTTGATGTATGCGAATGATCCAAAAAAAATAAAACGCTGGGCCAATGTAAAACTCGTACATGAAGTTCTGGCATTATTCATAATAGCCAAAAAGTGGAACCACCCAAATGTCCACCAACTGTTGAATTCGGTACAAGTGTCTGTGTGAACGTGTTCTCAGTTTTCTCAAGTGTATACCTAAGAAGTGGGATCACTGGTGCCTTCATTTAATTTTTTAAGTTTGGACACTTACCACATATTTCATGACACGCTCGGTGATCTTGAGTCCAAGACACCGAGTATTAATTGCCCTGAAAACAACGTGGGCTGTTCCCTACAGGCTCCTCAGAGGCTCTGCCTGCTCTCCGAGGTTCTCCCGGGACAACAGGACCCTCCCGGTGCCCCATGCTCATCAGGGTGGCAGATGGGCCTGGGTCTCGCTGACGCTGCACAGCTTCCCGCTGGATCAGCTCAGGTCCAGAGCTCCTGGAAAAACAGCTCAAATGAGATGCTCCCCCACCAACATTTGCGAGGTGGGAGCTCCCGGTTCTTGCCTCCGTCCTCCTCCTCCTTCTCTGTGCTGCCTCCACCATGTTGATAGGGACTTCCTCTAACCCTCAAGAGTGTCAGAATAACTCATATTCTTTCTTGGCCATCCTTCACGCCCAGCATCCATTCCTGTTGCTTTTTCTACCACATCGATATTTTTAAAACATTGACATGTGAGTCACATGACGTAGGACCATTTTAAAGTGTACAATTAAGTGGTTTTAGCATATTGTCTATGTGGTGCAACCACCCCCACGATCTCATCCCGCACATTCCCTTTGGAGAGCTCGTTTTGACCATCATGAGCCCCCTGCCCCCCCAGAGGAATGTCACATGATAAACCCGGGGGGCCATGTGACCACAGTTGCTGCTGTTCTGTGGCCCAGTTCTTTACATTACCTTTTAAGAGAGGGTGGGGGACGTTTTACACCGATATTTTATCCAAGAGAAACTGAATCAGACTCTTGGGAGTGGAGTCCTGGCATGGGTAACCCCCCTGGGGGTCTGAATGTGAGCAGTGGTGAGAACCTGCCACAAGCAGCCAGAGCTGCTCCAGGAGGAATTATGCCCTGGTTGGGCGAGGGGCACAGTCATGGTTCTGAGGCCTGGCTGGACATCTGCTGGTCCCCTGATACTCCACTGCGCCCACCACCCCAACTCTGCACAGGGACGATTCTAGAACCAGCCAGGGGCCTCCTCCTGAGAACTGAGATCAGGACCCTGGCAGTTCCCCTTTCCTGCTCCTATCAGCCCTCTTCATAACGAAGACTCCCACTCAGATGCTAAGTTTGGTCCCCTGCGTGGAAGTCCTCAGTGGCTCCCCATGGCCTATAGGAGGGTGAGGCCCCTGGCGGACCTGAGCACCCACCTTGCATTTCAGCCTCATCCCCTACCTGCCACATCAACTCCTCCCTCCCCCACCGCACTCCTCCATTCCAGCCAAGGTTCCCTCTGGCCCTCTGCGCCTTTGCTCCTCCCTCTGCTGGGTCCCCATCTTACCAAGGTCAACCCTAATGTCCTGGCTTCTTGGTCTGCCCCCTATTGCTGGACAGTGGTCATTCCCTCCCCCTGGGCACAGCACACCCTTGTGGTCTAGCCTGGCCTTGCACTCTTTGGAATAGCTCCTTTCCCTGTCTTCTCACCTCCTAGAGAGACGCAGGTCCAGGGGCCACAGCCTGTTCCTCGGGGTCCCCAGCACCTGGCACAAGGTCCAGCACAGCCCGAGTGACAGTGACTGTGAGTGAGTGGTGGGAATGGGAGATCGGGCCCTGGAGTTCTTTGTAATTTTTGAGATTTTGGGGGAAATCAAGAGTCCCCGTGGATGTCCCAGCTCCAATGGGGTCTCTGAAGGAATGAGGGGGGCGTAGTCTGAAGACCCCAGAAGGGAAAGCATTCACAGCATCCAGAACTTTCTTGGGCTCAGGGTAGTGAGTGAGCTTCATCCTCATTGTCACTCCCTTCAATCCCCAGGTCCGCTTTTCCTGCGAGCAGGGGTGAGACAGGTGGGAATGGAGGTTGGTGGGGTTCAGTGCAGGCTCAGGTCTTCAGCACTGCCTTGGTCACACTGGCCCTCTATGGAAAACGTCAGAGAGGGGCAGTGAAGGGTGTCCAAGGTCCAAGACCTCTGTCCTGCTTGGGCATCCTGCGTGCCTACCTGTCAAAAGGGCAGGAACCAAATGCCAGAGCCCTGTGTTAGGGACGCTGGGCACGGAGCCCTCCCTCGTGCCCCCAGGGTATCTTGTCGGGAGGCGTCAGCTCCTGGGCTTCTAGCACCAAGGACCTTCCTGGGGGTGTGACATCCACAGCAGGGCTCCAGGCTTGGGCCAGAGGCCCTGTGGCCCGGAATCCAGCCCCGTATCCTCCCCATGCACCAGCAAGGCCCTGTCCTGCTCCGCAGGCCCCCTCACCCCCAGGCCTGCCTGTGCCAGAGGTTTGGGAGGAATGATGGGCACAGTAGCCGGTCTCCAAGATGACCCCAGTGACCTTGCCCTCTTGGTTTCACACCCTTGTGTGTTCTCCTCCTGTGCCAAATCAGAGCAGGGCTGTATGGTGACAGAGTATGGTGGAGGCAGAGGCATGTGAATTCTGAGGCTCAGGGCCAAAAAACCATTTTGGTTCCTACACTGGCCCTTGAATCCCTTGTCCTGGGGGAATCTGGGCACCGTATTGTGAGGACACTCAAGCAGCCACATGGGGAGACCCATGTGGAGAGGAACAGGCTTCCTGCCAACAGCTGAGCCCAACTTGCCAGCCCTGTGAATAAACCACCTGGGAAGTAGATCCTCCAGTCCCAGCCAGGACTTCAGATGATTGCAGCCTCCCGAGGGACCCTGAGTGGACTGCTCAAACTGCTCCCGAATTCCTAACCCACAGAAACGGTGACACGTAAACAATCATTTTAATCCATTGCGTTTGGGGCAACTCGTTACCCTGCATCAGGTAACTAATACAGCCCCTCTTGCTCTGGGGATGTGTCCTCTCTCAGCCGCTGGGTGTGGACGGGGAGGTTGTTCTGCCTTCCTTCCAACCCCTGGCCATGTTCCCCGACCATGGAATGAAGAAAGAAAGAGATGAGGTGTGGCCCTGGAGCAGCACAAAATCAGACGCCCTCAGCCAACATGATATTTTTCTCCATTTTAATTAACACTTTACAAAGTACAAAATACATTATATTTTGGGGGGAACAGTTGGTATTTGTTCTCTCCATCACGCAGTACGTGAATCTTGAGGGTCTCGTGTTTCTTCAAGAAAGAAAGAAATCGTGAGTGTCCCCACCAGGGTGTAAGGCTGCCCGTTCTCCCCTCTCCAGACCTTGGGACAGATGTAAGTGCCACTGCTACTGCTGGTGACCTTGGGCAGGCCGGGTGAGGGCCAGACCCCCGAAGACGAGGTCCTGAGCAGGGCAAGGCCCCCCAGAATACCATTGTACCCCCAACATCCACTCACCCCATCTCAGGGTGACGGAAATGATCTTTGCATAGAGGAGGAGGTTGGCTTGGGATTTTGTTTGTTACCGCCTGACCCCAGCTTTGGAGCCTACCCTGCCCAGCACTCTGGAACATTTCCTGAATAGGTAAACTGAGGTAGGGAACAGGGAAATTCACTGGGCTTAGCCTGTGACTTGGGACATGAATTTGGCCTATTTTTCATCCCCCCTTCCCGCCCCATCTCCAACTTGCTGGACCCTCTTCAGGGACGAACCCCAGTAGGCGAGGGGGCACCAGCACCCAAAACCTCTCCCTGTGAACAGTATCCTCAGGACTGGATGCTTCTGAAGAGCCAGCTCAGCAGGTCTAGCCCCTTTGGGCTGCATGGACTGCCAGGCCTCGCGCTGCACAGCAGAGCCCCTGCTGGAGACACTTCTGCCCCCTCCACAGAGCAGATTTACACAGTCAAGTGGGCTGGGGCAGTCCTGCATGCAAGGCCTGCCACACCACCATCAGCTCCACATGTGGCCCCCGGATAAGAATGCTACCGAGGCCTCAAAATACGGGATGAGCCAGTCCCTCAGCTAGGATTTGGGCTCTGCACACGTTGCTGGCACACACCCTATTGTGGATGACACAGCACATGCTCACACTTACATGTGTGTGTATGAACACACGTTTGCCGTGCACAGAACACTGTCCTGCCCCCAGGGCAAGGTCCACCTTGCACTCCTGACTCTCACAGCCTCCCACCTCCTTGAAGCAAGAGCCACAAACTCCCTCACCACCAGGCTGCCCACAGACGCCAGGGGCCGGGCCGCAGGCTCCTACCTCCCATCCAGCTGCTCCTGGTGCCGCCATCCTCAAGGCCAGAGGCTGCCTCAGCCACCAGCTCCTGCCTTTACCTTCCCAAGAGAGCAGGCATCATAGGAGGGGTGGACATCAAAGCTGAAGGTATGGAAAGGGGATGAGAGACAGTTAAGCTTGTCCTTTTGCTGCCTCTAATTTGAAAATGAAAGAAAGAAAAGAGCCAGATGAGCTCTGAGAGGTAGGGAAAGGTCTCTCCTACAGCAGGGCTCCACTCCCCTCAGGACAGCCCCGCCACTCTTCCCAAGCCTGCCCTCTGCTGGGCCGACCACCGTCCACCACCCTGGTTTCTCCCCTCCCAGGAGGCCTCTGTGAATGGAGGGCTGCTGCCCCTCCCTCAGCACAGTATCCAGGAACCTGAAAGGCCAAAGCTCATGTCTTTCCACTGCTGGGAGACTCCATCATCCTCCCCCAGGCTCCTCTCACTAAGCCAATCACCAACTCCATTTCTCAGTGGATGTGACAGCAGTGACTGGCTGCTCCCTGCCCTGGCTTACAGTGGGCACACATATATTGGGGGTATTTTCTTCCTAACCCTGCCCAGTGTTCACTCAGAGAGTGGCATCAAAAATTTCTCAGTCCCAGGACTGGAGTGCTCTGTTCTCATATGGGAGCCCCTCAAGGTTCCCTCTCTTAGCCGGGGCCGGCAAGGGCCCTAGTTGTCCCCACCTCCAGATCCAGAGGCTCAGAGAGGTGGCCCAGGGTAGCTGTGAGACTCCTAAAAGTCTTCCTGGGAAATACTGCCAGGAGGGGCTGGTGGTGGGTGAACAGGTTCATATTCGATGATCAGGCAAATGGTTCCTTGGCATGGGGTGGGGGCCTGTCCCTTCCTATCTCCCCAGAGCCTTCTCTCCTGACCTCCATAGCCTCCTCTGTCACCACAAAGGGCCAGGCTCCACCTGAGCGTGCATCATCTTCTGGACACCACACTGGTCTCTGAGGCCATGCTGACTGGTGGGGGGAGGTCACAGTGGGCGGCTCTGAGTCACCTGGATCCCTCCCTTCCCTCCAGGGGTCTGTGGCCTGGGGTTGGTGGGAGGGGGAGAGTGCTGGTTCTTGGGGGACTCTGGACCCTCTGAATCTTTGGGAGTAGAGTTCTGCACACCTCTCCATCTTGGATGAGTACTCTGGGCTGAGGGCAGTGGCATGGGTAACACCTCTTGGGGGCTTTGGAGACCCCCATGGGGGAAGGAGGTGCAGAGTTGGCACTGCCCATCTCTCTCCTGGGTCAGGACTGAGGTCTGAGGGAGAAAGATGTTTCTTGGGAACCAGGGGAACCAATGCCAAAGGTTGAGCGAGGTCAGATTTTTCTACTTGGTGGGGGAGGGAAAGGGGTGGTCAGGGCTCCCCCTGCCCCTCACTCTCCTCTCCTGGAGCTCTCACCACTCTGGATGGGGCAGGGAGGAGCGAGGGTGGTGTAGAGGGTTTGAGCTTTTCTCACCAGGGGGAGGCACGGAGGCAAAGACACACACGGGAGTCCAGGTGGTGGATCTGAGTGCCCGCTCACCCTGCCTTTTGGCAGCCTGGCCCAGGAGCCCCATTTCCCTCCTGTGCCACCTGCCTCCCCAGTCAGTGCCCAGAGATCCTCAGCCCCCACAGGGCATCATCCTCAGGTCTCCCTGAGCCATTGGCTGCCCTTAGCACCCACCTTCGCCTTCAGCCGTTGGGAAATGTGGCCTCCAGGTCTTCTGCTGGGGCATGGGGTCAAGGATCATGCAAGACTGCAGTGCCCAGCATGGGTTTTCTCTGAACTTTTCTCTGCATGACTGGCCTCTATTTTCAGGTGTGGATTTCTGGTGCTCATCACCCCTGGTACCCCCAGGGACTGCCCTCTTTTATGTCACACAGTGGACGTGAGCTCCACGTGAGCAGGGACCACATCAGGTTGTGCTCCCTGGTGAAGTCACAGTGCTTGGCACACAGCAAGGACTGGAGGATGTTGGCTGAATGATTGAATAAATGAACCAGTGAATGAACAAATGAGTGAATGAATGAGTGATGACTGAATGAATGAGTGTAGGAATGAATGAGAGAATGACTGAGTGAGTGATTGAAGGAATGAGAGAGTAAACAAAACAATGAGTGAATGGGTGAGTGAATGAAAACACAGAAGCAGGTGTGATCCAAACAGGAGGAGCCTTTGTTTCTTCTCCTCTGGACTCTGCCCATCTCATGGGCCCGGGCCAGTCCCTGTCTCTCCTGGCCTCAGTTTCCCAACTGTCGCCTGAGAGCCTGCTCTTGGAACTGCATCAGCCAGCTCAGTGTGGACACGGCTTGTGCTCTCCCCGGCGTGGGGGCGGTAGGGACGCGCTCGGGGCGCACGGGCCTCCCTCCAATGGGCGGTCGCGGGTGGACCCGCGCGGGGCAGCCGGGCCTCACGTCCCCAGCCGGGTGCGCGCACCAGGGCCCACGCACAGCGCGTGCACGTGACCCCGCTCTGCCGCGCGCACGCACAACACCAACAGCTGCCACAGGGCTGGTCCCGAGGGTCCCCACTCTGCTGACTGCTCTGTGACCCCCACATCGGGTGGAGCGTTGGAAGAGGCCCTGGATCCAGTGTGGGGCCGGGTCGTGGGTGCTGTGGGGTGGAGGACAGCGTGTGGGGACTCCTGTCTCCCCAGAACTCCCAGCCCCTCGTCTCGGTACAGCTGGCGCCCAGGGAGAGGTTTCAGAAGAGGCTGCGGCTCCCGGAGAGACTGGCCTCCGAGCCCGAGAGAGACCCGCCTTTGGTTCCGCCTCCGGGCTGCACGCGGGGGGACGGTGAACCCTTTGCTCTGTGTCCCGGGCCTTTGTCACGGAGGCCTGCTTGTTCGTGTGTGCAGGGACAGCTGGAGACCTCCATCGCCTCGGTGAGGGAGACGGGCCCTGACCCCGCCAGGCTGCAGGTGAGAGAGCTGGTCCCAGTCCCCAGAGGCAGCACCGTCCCGCCCACTGTGCCCGCCCGCTGTCTGGGCACCTGTGGGAGAGACGGGACCTGGTGGCAGGAGCACACCTGTCATGAAGGTTGATGCTACTTGGCCGAGGAGACAAACGTGTTTCGGCTCATTGATGCTCATTCATGACGAGCTGATACATTTATTGTGGGTCGACTATGTGGACTGAGGGGTCAGGACTCCAGTCAATTTGTTCCAATCTCTGTGGGGATGAACTAAAAATGGCAACTTGCCCTAGAGTTTTCTCTTGTCCAGTAGCCTGTTTTGTTTCTGTGTCAGGGAAAGAACTAAAATGATCCTATAGGGCCGGCCCCGTGGCTCAGCGCTTGAGTGCGCGCCCTCCGCTACTGGCAGCTTGGGTTCGGATCCCGGGCGCGGCCCGACGCACCGCTTCTCGGACCATGCTGAGGCTGAGTCCCACATACAGCAACTAGAGGGATGTGCAGCTATGACATACAACAATCTGCTGGGGCTTTGGGGGAAAAATTTTTTAAAATTTAAAAAAAGGCATCTTTCTTTGAAAATGTCCTAAGGATCAGCCCATTTCTGGCATAGAGAGGAGAGTTCTTCGTGGCTCCCCAATGAGAAAGTGCCCTGGACCAGAAGTCAGAGACACTCCCAGTGTGTCCTTGAACCCTCCCTGGGCGTCAGTTTCCTCATCTGTAAAATAGGGCTAGTGTGGAGGTCGTAAGTGGTTTCCAGAAGTTCTTGCAGCTCTGAGAGTGATGCCTTAAGCTACCAAATGTTCCTGAAGCCATGAAGGAGGGGTCACAAATGGTGTTGTTACCGCTTAACAGTCATAAGCTAGTAAATATAAAAATGAGAGGGGCCCAGCTCGCAGATGGATGATTCCAGTGAAACTCCTTCACACCTTGTGTGTCATGGAAAGTTCTCCTTTACATGCTCCCTGCGCAGGTCCTGCTCCTTACCTATCGCCAGAGTTCATCGTTGACCTTGGGCACTTTCATTGGTCTTTTGGGAGGATTTCTGTTCAACTTGATGAGTTCCTGAATATCGTACCCAGTGAATCACTCCCAATATTACTCATTAATTCCAAGTCCTATTTTTTAAAATCCCATCTCCAGCCCTGTTCTGGGCAAGTTGTCTAAGCAAACCTCAGTGTCTTGGTCCAATTGAATTGTAGTGAAGATATCCCCGTGCACACTCATGTTTTCTCCCCTTTGATGTATTTCCCACATGGAATAGCTGCTTTGAAAATCAAAAGATAAAATTTCCTCTCTGTCCTCTGCCAGCTACCCTCCTGCCAAGAGAGACACTCTAAGCTGCACGTGCTTCACCTTGGGAAGATCAAGGCGTAAATTCAAGGTAAAATTTCATCAGTGTGAAGGTTAGGGTTAGGGCTGCTCGTGCCCATGCTGCTGGCTGGACCAAGTCTGCACCCCCTCCTCCAGTGGCCAACTCCTCCATCCATTCCTTCTGAGGACGTCTTTCCCCATTTCCCTGGGGGTGGGCTTTGTGAAGGTGGGTTTTGTGGGGTTGTGACCCATATCGTTTGCATGGGTTGGGTCTTGGTGCTATAGCAAGTGCCTAGTCTGGCTGCTCCTGGGACCAAGACACATCTCCAAGTTGAAACAAATTATCTTTCTCTGTATTTTCTTAAAACAGCTGTATTGAGATATCGCTCACATGCCGTGTAAGCCACCCATTTAAAGTGTACAAATCAATGACTTGTAGTAGAGTCACAGAGTTGGGCAACAATCACCACATCAGTGGAACATTTTCATCACCTCAGAATGAAACCCTGGACCCATTAGCAGTCACTCCCCCTTCCCCCATCGCCACAGCCCTAGACAACCACTCCTCTACTTTTTCTCTCTCTCGATCTGTCTATTTTGGACCTCTTATATACACAGAATAGTACAATGTGTGTTTTTTTGTGATAGCTCCTTTAATATATCATGTTTTCAAGGTTCATCCTTGTTTGTAGTGTATCGGTAATTCTTTCTGTTTTGTGCCAAATGATTTTCCGTTGCATAGATATACTGTATTTTATTGATCCATTCATCGGTTGAGGGACATTGGACTTGTCTCCACCTTTTGGCTATTATAATAATGATGCTATGAACATTCACGTACAAGCTTTCATGTTTTCATGTCTGTTGGGTACACACCTAGAGTGGAACTGCTGGGTCATATGAAAACTCTCTAAATTTTGAAGAATTGCTAGACTATTTTCCATCTTTATTCCTGCCAACAATGTATGAGGATCCCAGTTTCTACCTATCCTTGACAACATGTCTTAATATCTATATTTTTAATTTACAACCATCCTAGTGGATGAGAAATGATACTTATTGATTGTGGTTTTGATTGCATTTTCTTCCTGGATAATGGAGTTGAGCATTTTTCATGTCTTTATTGGCCACTTGTATATCTTCTTTGGAGAAATGTCTGCTCAGCTCCTTTCCCCATTTTTAAATTGGGTTATTAGTTTCTTTATTATTGAGTTGTAAGCATTCACTCTATCTTCTATTTGCAAGTAGCTTGTTATATATATGGTGAGCTGGTATAGTGTCCCATTCAGCAGGCTGTCTTCCCATTTTCTTGATACTGCCTTTTGATACACACAAATTTTTAATTTTGATGAAGTCCAATTTGTTTATTTTTTATTCGTGTGTTTTTGGTGTCCTATCTAAGAAATCATCACCTAACTCAAGGTCAAAAGTTTTATTCCTAGGGCCTGCCCAGTGGCGCAAGCGGTTAAGTGCCCGTGCTCTGCTGCGGCAGCCCGGGGTTCGCTGGTTCGGATCCCAGGCGGGCACCGACGCACCGCTTGTTAAGCCATGCTGTGGTGGCGTCCCACATAAAGTAGAGGAAGATGGGCATGGATGTTAGCCCAGGGCCAGTCTTCCTCAGCAAAAAAGAGAAGGATTGGCATTGGATGTTAGCTCAGGGCTGGTCCTCCTCACAAAAAAAATAAATAAAATAAAAGTTTTATTCCCATGTGTTTTCTTGTAAGAGTTGTATAGTTTTGCCTCATATTTAGCTGTTGGATCTATTTTGAGTTCATTTTTGTAAGTACTGTAAGCAAGGAGTCCAACTTCTTTGCGTGTGAAAATCAAGTTGTTGCAATAACATTTGTGGACAACATTGTTCTTTCCCCATTGAATTGTCTTTTCACTCATCAAAAATCAATTGACTGTAAATATGTAGGTTGATTTCTGGACTCTCAATTCTATTCCATTGGTCTGTATGTCTATTTTTTATGACAGCACCACACTGTATTCATTATGGTAGCTTTGTAATAATTTTTGAAATTGGGAAGTGTGAATACTCCATCTTTGAACTTCTTTCTCAAGATTGTTTTGGCTCTTGTGGCTCCCTTGCATTTCCATATGAATTTTAGCCTTGGCTTGTCAGTTTCTGCAAAAACAGGCAGCTGGGAGTTTGCTTGGAATTCCACTGAATCTCTAGTTCTATTTGTGGAGTATTGCCACCTTAATAGTATCAAGTCTTCGGATACATGAAGATGAAATGTCTTTCCATTTATTTTGGTCTTCATTAATTGCTTCCAATAATGTTTTGTATCTTTCATTGTACAACTCTTGTACTTCTTATGATAAATTTATTTCTAATTATTTCATTGTTTTGGATGCTATTGTAAATTAACATATTTTCTTACTTTTATTGTCAGATTTTCCTTTGCTAGTATATAGAAATAAAATTGATATTTTAAAACTTGACATATGATATTATACTAGTTTCAGGCATATAACACAATGATTCTATGTATGTATATATTACCAAAGATCAACACAATAAGTCTGGTTAACATCCATCACCTCACATAGTTACAGATATTTTTCTTGTTATCAGGACTTTTAAAATCTGTTCTCTTAGCATCTAACAGATGTACAATACACTATTGCTAACTATAGTCACCATGTTTTTTGTTACATTTCCAGGACTCATTTATTTTCTAAGTGGAAGTTTATACCTTTTGACCCCTTCATTCATTTGCCCAACCCCCACCGTCTTCCTCTGGGGACCACCAAGCTGTTCCCTGTATCTGTTAGCTCAGTTTTTGCTTTTTTTTTTAATTTTAGATTCGCCATTTAAGTGAGATAATATGGTATTTGTCTTTCTCTGTCTGACTTATTTCACTTAGCATAATGCCCGTCTATGTTGTTGCAAGTGGCAGGATTTCTTTCCTTTTTATGGCTGAATAAGATTCCGTTATATATATATATACTTACACCACATCTCCTTTACCGGTTCATCCATCAAAGGACACTTAGGTTGCTTACCGTGTCTTCACTATTGTAAATAAATGCTGCAATGAACAGTGGGGTGCAGATATCTTTTTGTGTTAGTGTTTTTATTTCCTTTGGATAAATATTCATAAGTGGAATTGCTGGATCATATGGTAGTTCTATTTTTAATTTTTTGAGGAATCTGCATATTCTTTCTCATAGTGGCTGCACCAATTTATATTCCTATACAATGGATTTTTAAAATTAATCTTGTATCCAGCAGCTTTGCTAATCTCATTTCTTAGTTCCAATAGTTTTTCCATGTATTCTCTGTGATTTCCTGTATATGTGGTCACATCATTTGAGAATTGAGATAATTTTACTTCATCTCCTCCAATCTAGATACCTTTTACTTCATTTTCTTGCCTAATTGACCTGGCTAAAACCTCCAGCAAAATGTAGCATAGAATTGGCAAGAGTGGCCAATGCTCATCTTGTTCTTGACCTCAGGGGTGGCGTTTCCAGTCTTTCCCCACTGACTATGACGTCGGTGAGCTGTGGACTGTTCACAGATGCCCTGGACGAGGCTCAAGATATTCCCTTCTCTTTCTAGTTTCTTGAGTGTTTCTATCACGAAAGGGTGTTGGATTTTGTCATACGGTTTTTCTGCACCTAGTGGATATTAGCTTTTGCAGCAGCTTTTAAACCATGATATCGTCTTCCCTCCCCTCTTCCTCCATCTTTCTCCCTCACACAAACACACAGAACCTCTCTGGAGGCAAACCAGAACCCACATATTAAATACTTGCTGAAAGCCAGTCGAATGACTAGTCTAGACCTCTTGATCCCGTCATCCCTGCCCTGGCTGCTGTGTAACTGGGGGGTGGGCCCACTCCAAACAGGTGACGACAGATATTCACATACTCATGGTGATTCCGAGGATGGTGGCTCCCTCTGGATTGCGTTCTCCGTCGTGTTCTCTTCTCTTTACTGACTGTAGAGTGAAAATATTTAGCATGAAGGGAGAGGATTGTGCAGGAAAGAGCATATATCAAGTGTGTGTGCTGAAAGGTAACAATAAATAGGCAAAAAACTTGACTTCTTCAAGAAATGTGTTAAAGGAAATATGACATATTCTCTACAGACCTTCCTGGCATGGAAGCCCACATTCTGAAAATATGGTGTCTGGTTAATTTTCTGAGGCCTCGTGTATCACTTTTCTCTTGCAGGAGTCTGGGTGCTGACCCTGTTGTCGGCCGGCCTCACGAGGGTGAGCTTTCTGTTCCACATTTTGCCCGGTTTCAAGTAAGAGGCCTTTGGGGTCATTTGCATGTCTTCAGCAGGAAAGCGTCAGCCACACTTTCTCAGAATTACCAGGCAGTGCCGGCAGAGCCCGACATGCAGTACGAGGTCTGGATTGGACAGACACTTCGTCTGCAAACTTCCTATGGCACTGAGTTTCCGAAGCCCTTAAAGAACAGTGATTCTAAAGTGGAAAAAGGAAGGACAAAGGCATTTCAGCATTGTGTTTGTCAGAGTTCTCCAGAAAACAACCAACAGGATACATATGCACGTGCACACATACACACACACACACACACACACACACACACACACACAGATGTGTGTATATGTATGTGTAGAGAGAGAGAGACTGATTTTAATATATTGGCTCATGTGCTCATGAGGGCTGGCAAGTCCAAAATCTGTAGACCAGGCTTGCAGACTAGAAAGTCAGGCAGGTGTCTAGATGCTGGAGTCTCGAGGCAGATTTTCTTCTTTGGGAAACCTCAGTGTTTGCTCTGAAGGCCCTCAGCTGATGAGGCCCACCCAAATTATTGACAGTAATCTCTTTTTCTTGAAGTCAACTAATTGTACGTGTTAACCACATCTACAGAATACCTTCACAGCAAGACACGATTAAATATCCAGTTTAATTAAACAGCTGCATACTATGGCCTGGTCGGGTTGACACATAAGACTAACCATCACAGCCCAAGCTCCCTCAACTTGGCTCCCACTCACATCTCCTTTAGCTGCATTTAATTTCCAAATAAGGACAGGAAGAAAGTCATTCTTCCCTCTAACATGGTACCCCTCTCCTGTGGACAACTCAAAACACAAATACTCTCCCCAAGGAGGATGCAAAGTTCTTGGGTGATGTGCACTCCTTTCCTTGATATCCTATGACTTAAATACTATCATGTGAAGTTAACTGTTATTGATACATCTAGTTACATATGATGTTCTGTGATAAGAAGATAAGGAACAGAAGAAAAACATTTATTTGATACATGCACACTGTCTACAGTCTGGGAAGGCTTCCTGGAAGGCTTCTTGGATCCTTGGGCTGGGGCTTCTCTGGAGGGCAGCGGGCGTTTTCTGTTTTTGGAAAGGCACGTGGAAAGGCAGTCATGTTGCTGAACATTTGTCCTCTCGAAGCACCAGTGCCCGCTCTAAAACAAGCTTCAGAGCTAGTGCCAGCTCCACCACCAGCTCCACAGCTAGCACCGCCTTCAGTGTCAGACATCACACCAGCTCTAATACCAAATCTGAAGTTCGAGCCATTTGTTGTCCATGCCCAAGAGCTAGATGTAGTACCAGCCACAGAGCTAGTGCCAACTCCAGAAAACGGTCAAAAGCTGGGGCCAGGTCCAACACCAGCTCCAGCAGCAGCTCAAGAGCTTGAGTGTTCTCTGGAGACAGCTCTAGCTAGAATCCTGACTCAGAGCCATTTTCAGGACCAGCTTCAGCACCCAAGCCACTGCACGAACCAGTTCTATTACCAGCTCCAGAACTAGAGCCAGTGATAGGTCTATAGCCAGAGCTAGCCCCAACACCAGCTCTACGAACAGCTCTAGCACCAGAGTTGGGGCCAGCTCCATAGCTAGAGCTAACCCCAGCTCCCACACTTGCGCAAACTCCTGAGATAGAGCAAGCTCCACCTTCAGCTCCAGTGCTAGTTGCAGGGTCAGGGCCGGTGTTCTCTCATGAGCTAGAGCTGGCTTGAACACTAGCTGTAGCATCAACGCTGGAGATAGAGGCAGCTCTATCACCAACTCCTGTGCCAGTCCCAGTGATGGTTCTAGTGCTCACTTTAGAGTGAGGACCAGGTTGAAGCTAGTTTACAGTCAGTGCCAGGTTCCAAGGAAGAGCCAGCTCCAGCATCAGCTCTAACACTGGCTCCAGAGTTAGAGCCATTTCTGGCACCAGCTCGAGAGCTAGAGTCAGCACCAAGTTCAGAGGCAGAGCCTGCTCCAGCAACAGATCTAGTACCAGCTGCAGAGCTAGATCCCCCACAAGTGCTGGAGCAAGAGCTGGCTTGGGTACCAGTAGCAGACTTAGAGCCAATGCCAGCTCAAGAGAAAGAACCAGCTCTGACAACAGCTCTAGCACCAACATCAGAGCTAGATCATGCTGTGCTACCAGCTCTACCACCGATTTCAGAGATGGAGGCAGCTCTATCACCAACCCCCCAGCCGGAGCCTGTGCTGCTCTAGTACCAGAATCTGCCCCAACACCAATTCCAGAGGTGGAGCCAGTGCCAGAGCTACAAACCAATCCACCACCAGTTTTAGCACCAGCTACAGAGCTAGAGCTAGGACTGGTTATACAACTAGAGCCACAAGAACCAGGTCTAGAATGAGAACTGCAGTTAGAGCCACTTACAGCAATAACTCTACACCAGCTCCAGTGCAAGAGTTGGAGCCAGCTCAAGAGCTTTATCAAACTGCAGAAGCAGGTCTAGATTATCTCTGGAGGTAGTTCCAGCTCCAGTGCCTTCCCCAGAGCTAGAGATACTGGCAGCTATAGAGATAGCGCAACTCTAACACAGGCTCTCGCATGAGCTGCTGAGATTGAACCAGCTCCAGCTTCAGCTCCAGTTCTAGAATCAGAGCCATGTTTTGAGCTAAAGCAAGCTCCAGCACAAGCTCTAGCACCAGTGAGAGAACTAGCCCATGACATCACCATGATGGGTGGGGCCAGGTGTTGGGCTGAGGGGTGGGACATTTTCTGCCAGACAGCTCACTCCCAAGTACCTTGATCACATCCACTGCCAGCTCCTCGTCCTCCCTCACTCCATGAGGTCCCAGCCCCAGGGTCTCTGTGGCCCTGCTTTCCCAAAGAAGGCTCAAAGCTGACAAAGAGCCCTCTGGTGTTGGAAACTGGGGCCAATTCATTAAAAACAGTATACATTTTGACCCAGAAACTCCACGTCATGGATTCTGTCCTAAACAGAGATTTGTGGTTGCAGGTGTTCCCTTCAGCACGATTCAGAGAGTGAAAAACTGGAAATGGCCCCTGGTCCAAGCAGGGGGTCTTCATAAATTCTGATGCCAGGACAGAGAAAATACCAAGTGGAAGAGGATTACCTGGCGGTGGCCATGCCTGGACAAATCAGGCTCTAGAAGAGCACACACCCTGGAATGCTCCGTTCCTGACACCCACAAGTGCACACACACATACGCACATATGTGCACACATGTGCACACACTGTACAGACTTTCTGTGGGATGAAGTCCTGGGATCAGCACCGCCAACACAGGCATGCCCCTGGGGACTGCGATGGGTCCTGCAGGCTGGTCTCCAGAGAGGAGTGTCCTTTCACACTTGTCTCTAGGAGTCTGCTGGGGCCTCTGCTTCCTCACATTGTCACCAGGGCTGGTTGTCACCACACTGGAACCCTGCCCATCTCATGGGGCCCAGTGCCCTCTCCACAGTGTCTCCATGTGCACGTGTCCCCCTCGTGGAGCTCGAGCTTCTCTGACACATGCTGCCCCTGTGTATCACCTCTCATTGGCGTTGAGTGTGTTTGCTCTTTATCTCTTTTTAAAATACTGAATTTCAAGCATTTTTTGGAAGCGAGGGATGTGTAGCCTTTCCCTGGCCTTGGGTTATGAGGAATGCTTTCCGGTTTGTGGTTTGCCTTTCCAGCTTTTTACCCTTGTCTTGTTTTTGTTTTGGCCACAGGCGTTTCATGCCTGGCTTCTGGCTCTGGTGTCCCACTTAGAACAGCAGTCTGTACCCCAAGATTATGCACATATTTACCGAAAGGGCTTTATTTGATACATCAAATCTAGAATCCACCTGGGATTTTCCTATCAAATTAGAGAAATTCTATTTCAAATAAAAACAGAAAAGGAAAACCTATCAGGCCCTGTGAAAATAAGAAGGCAGACACAAATGGCCAGTTATGCCATGATTTCACTTATAGGAAACATCCAGAATAGATTTAACAAAAAACAGTGACAGAAAACAGATTAGAGCTGGCCAGGGCCTGAGGAATAAACGGGGAGTGAGTGCTTTTAGAACAGGATTTCCTTTTGGAGTGTGAAATTGTCTGAGCCCAGATAGCGGTGATGGATGCACAGCAATGTGAATGTCCTTAATGCTCATAAAGTGTACAATTTAAAATGAGAAAACATAAATTTAAAAAAATCGAAACATTTAATTTAAATAATTTTTAAGAACTAAACAATAAAGAAAAATCAAAAAGAGCAACTAAGAAGGAAACAAACACATTAATGAGGGTAGGGAAGGAAATTTCTGGTGAGGGAGCAGTTTGAATGGGTGGTACAGGAGCTGCTGATGAGAGACATTGCAGAGCCAGCTCTCCCAGGCCAGATGGTTTGGCTTCAGGTGCCTCTTGGTCTCCTGCAGGACCCTCTTCAGGGGATGTGTCTCCCTGCTTGCATGGTGGGGCCTCAGTTGCCTCCTGGTCTTCTGCCGGAGCCCGTGCAGGGGATGGCTCTCCCTGCACGGTGGCTGGGGCCTCAGCTGCCTCCTGGTCTCCTGCTGGAGCCTGTGCAGGGGATGGCTCTCCCTGCACGGACGCTGGGGCCGCAGCTGCCTCCTGGTCTCCTGCAGGAGTTGGTGGTAATGATAGTTGTCCGGGATGGATGATGGGTACTGAGGTAGCTCTGAGGCTTGTCCAACAGTCAGTGCAGACGTTCTCCCCACAGCTGCTGATGCAGTCTTGTGTCACAGCTGCTCACCCCTGGGGGTGAGGGATTGGATGTCCCCTTCTACCAGCTCCTCGCTGATCTCCTGTATGGAGCTCTGCAACGGCAGTGACCGGCAGCCGACCCAGAGGCATCCGAGCCCTGCCAGCTGCCCAGCTGTCCTTGTGCTGCTTCTGTCCTCGGGACCTAATTCTCCCAGATCAGGCACATACCTGTGTCTCCACAGAATTCCACCCCAGATGAAAGACATACACCTCAGGCAGAAGGGTGCCACTCTAGCACTCCACATCCCACCCAGCCGGCCTTGACCTGGGCTGTGAACATGACCCACCAGGGTCATGTTAGAAGCCCACCAGGCTTCTAACACCTCAGCGACCTGCTCCTGCTCACGGTGGTCCACCCTCATGAAACCGCCCTTCCACACACACACATGGGGAGGGGATGTAGGGCTGCCCAGATGGGACAGCAGTGCTGGTCTGGTCTGGATTGGCCTGCCCTAGGACTCCCTGTGTTACCTTTCTGTCCCTCCGGTTAAACGGCCACAATTGTCGGCCATGAGAAAGGAACCAGCATCTGCATTGCGGGTGGTCTTTGGGAGCTTTCCTGGGGCTCTGGCCCCTGACCATCGAGAAGAAGCAACTAAACACGTTGCTCCTCCTAGACAAGTGCTAGACAAGTGAGCTGGCTTGGGGGCTGTCTCTAGGATGTGGGTGCCTAGTTACCAGGGTTCCAAGTACTCTTGGGCTCCATGAGGGTACTTCCTGGGGTCAACTTACCTAAGCTCCCTCCTTACACAAGACCTCCCTAAGGGCTCCCGGGGCTGCTGACTGCTCACTCTCCATCTCCACACCACGTCCAGACACAGTCACACCAACAGAGTCCACCCCACAGCCTCTGGGGATGTCTGAACGCAAGCAGGGCCCCAGCTTTGAGGACACAGTGTTGAATGCAGTCCCGCTCCTGCTTCTTGCCAGTGATGTCACCCTGGACAACCACGTGCCTCTCAGGGCCTCCCCAGTGTCCCCATCTGTGCAGTGGGGGTCATTCTAACATCTACTCCCTCGGGATGTCATCAGGTGCGATATAAGATATTTTATGTTTTCAAGTATATGTGGAAACCATTCTGGTTGGAACCTGATTTGGCCTGAAATGTATTTGAACCAAAGAAACCTGACTCATGGCTTGTCAGACATGCATTGTCTGTGTACTTTAATCGTTACCCTAAAGTAAAGAATGTACTCTTTGAAGATAAAAAAGCATCCCTCCCTTCCTTTGATGCCAGCACCCTTTCAAGATAAGACTGAATGCCTCATTTCCCCCAGCGCCGAGGTCATGGTGACTTGCTGTCTATGTGCTCATCAATAGCAAAATATCTCCTTGAATGCTTGAGAGAATGTGCACCTGTCATTCTTGATGCGTGTCTCTGTCTTTGGAAACGGGATGTAAGTCTGCTGAAAACCACTCTTCTTCACAGCGCTTTCTTCCCTTGCAAAGATGTGCTCCGGGCTAGAGTCCTCAAATGAAATTGGGCTCAAATAAAACTTTGTGCTACAGAACGATTATTGATTATTTGTGGCACCTTTTCCTGGCAACCACGAAGGGACTTCTGAGACACCCACCTGAGACCAGGTGGAGCCTACTTTCAACCAACACTGGTACCACAGGGGACCGTTGAGCTCCACTACCCCTCCTCCCCCCCGGCTTCACTGCACTCTTCAGGTGCTCTGGTGAGTGCTCCCGAAATCTGGACCTCCTTATTTAAGTTGACAGTCCTGACTTGTTATTCCAGCTGTTTTGGGTCTGAAGACTTCAACATCTTAAGGGTGTGTTGGTACTCTTCCTAGGTAAGAGGAACCTGGGGGGGACATTTCCTAGGTGAGGGGAGCCAAGAGGGAAACATTTCCTAGGTAAGGGGAACCAAGGGGGAAGTTTGGAGTGAACTGGGTTAGCTGACCTCTTTAATTTGGCTTTCAATTGAAAAAGAGACATGTTGATAAAGTCTGAACAAACTGACAGTAAAATGAGAGACTGAATTTGTTTTGTTCTGAAGAAAAGGGGCACTTGCTCTTTCCAGCCACAAGTTGTTCTCAGGTGACTGAGAACCTAGTGTAAGTGTCTGAGGACAATCTCCATGACATGCGACAGTCCCATAGGGAACTCAGTCACCATCATTCACTTTAAATAATTAATGGTTTGTCGAGGGGCCCGCACACAAGGATTGTTCATCCAGTGCTCTGCACCCCTACGGTAGTTGTAGACTGCCCGCAGGAGAAGCTAAGACACGTGAGAGAGTGTTCATCACCTTTTAGGAAGTGACACTCACAAGCAGCACAGTTTTGACCCGCTACACTGTCCTTAGAAATTGTTCAGACTTGATATTAAAATGAAACTAAAAGAAAATGAGAAACCACACTTTCAAAGCCAACAATGCCAGATGGGCACCCACCCACTGGAACTCTGGCTGGCTCTGTGTACAATATGTATGGAGCCTTTACTTGCAAGTACTTAACCAAATGGGGATAGCTGTAATTGGCTGAATCTTTGGATCAGGATAACCTGGGATAATTTAAAATTACACTGGCCACTTTGGGGATCCTTTGAGCTTCCAAAACTTGTCTTTTTGTGCACTAGATTTGAGAACTGTGGAACAGACAGATTAAATGCAATCTTTAATCTCTAAAGAGTTAAGCATGCCACCTTCCAGCACACCTGCTCGAAAACTAAAGGTTGCAGAAGTTGTAAATATTTAAAACAACAGCAAAATCTTGCTACGCTTGTATTGTGTCCTGAGAGCTTGGCTTAGTAACCATCAGGTTGGGCGCCCCAAAATATGGTCAGACAGAATTGCGGGTTGCACCCAATTTGCAGTGAGGTATGGTTGGACAGAAATATGGGTTGAACTCCATTTGTGGCTAGGGTCCTACCAAAATGCCACCAGCTTCAAGGGTGTTACATTGGCCATTAGAAGGAATGATCTAATTAGATAAGATTGCTTAAGATGTGCACTTAAAAGCAAAGCCTTCAAAATTCCAAAAGAGCCCTACTAAAAGTTTGGTTGCAAAAAGCTAATAAAAAATTAAGCTATAAAAGGTACCTAAAAGTCTATTAAATTATTGCTTTACAGACACCCCCATAATCGACCTTCAAATAGGGGCCCAGTATGAGCCCCTCTCAGAGTTAATGAGATCATGAGAGATTTTCTGGGAAACTTAACGTTATTCCCTTAAACAGTCAATGGGAAACTTAAATTAAAAATTAATAGAGTTGTTTAATACTGCCAAAAACACAGTTTGGATCCAACTATTCTTTTTTAAATTAGTGAGTTTTGTATTGTACCTGATTCATAGGAAACATTTAACGAAAACGATTTAAGGTCTCTGCTTGTGTCTGTCTGTGTATCTATGTATGTCTATGTGTACGCGTTATATATATGTGATATTTTTCTACCTCTGGATGATGTAATTTCTAAAAGAGCTCCATTAGCAGGCTTAAAGTAAGCATTTATATAAATTGTTTCTAAATGTAATGGAAACTAACCCAAATGTTTTTCAAGTTAACATGATATCATCTTTAGTAAATGAAAGCTTATTTAAGTTTGTTGGTTTGATGAAAATAAGCATGTTTTCAGTATTCTAAAAATTATATAAAATTCCTAAAAATCTGATATGTCCTGGTATAATTCTAGTCGTTATCTTAAAATGTGGCTTATAAAATAACCAAATTTCCTTGTAATTACATTATCATGTTAAGTCTTTTGTCATTGCCAGATCGTCACTGTTTTACTCCAGTGGTTTTACAAATACATTTCATCTTCAGAGAAATTCGCAACAAGGCCTCTGACACATCCAACATTTGACACACATGGACAGAAAGCTTCTACAGTACGTTGGTTGTGTGATTTATCCTTTTTTGCTGTGAAAAGTCAGTGTTGGCAGGCTCCAGGCTCCTGTCACTTCAGCAAGTGTGTGAGGACACCCTGAATGCAGTGACCACGGGCCACTGTGACGTGTCACCTGGCCGTTCTGTCTTCTTACACTCAGACTCTGTCATTCCACCTATATTGGGGAAGAAGCGAGGCCAGTGCAGAGCCCGAGTGGCAGGCACAGCCTGAGAAGGTGGAGGGACTCTTGTCACACGGTGGCCACCACCGTCTCTCTCAGTGGACGGTAGTTGCCAGGGGCTTGGGTCTCCGTCTTCCATCCCCTGAGCCCCCGCCGGACGTGCAGGCTGCCACTCCATGATGATTTCTGGAGAAGGGGCTCTTGCTAGCACACAGACCCTGACATCAGTGAATAAAAGACACTTGGCCTGCCATTCTCATCAGGTCCGCCCCTGACTCACTCAGGAGAGTCCTGTCCTGACCACGTTTGTTTCTTGAATATGTGGTTGGCTCACATTTTCAGGAGGTCAGGAAACACCTACTGTGCACTCACTGTGTTCATGTGACAGTCAGACGCTGAGAACCACGCTGCAGGAAGAGTGCTCTGACTTGGCACAGCAGGTGACAGTCTCGTTGAGCACCTGGCACAGGGTAGACACTTGGGCTGCATTTCTGAAGATCCACACTGTTCTCTCGCAGATTACGCTCAGGTCCCAGCACCTCCTGACCAGCAGCAGAGTTACTCACACCTTCTGAGGGTCATTCTTTCCGCAGGGGCTACATGGGAGCTGCTCAGGTGCCTCGGCCTACCGTGCAGCCTGACGTTCCCACAGACCACTTCAGATGGCCTTGGCGGCTTCAGCACTGGGGTGGATCTGTGAGGCAGCCATTGTCCTGGGGCCTGTCCTGCCCCGTGGTTGAGCTCCAGGAATGTATCCCCTCCCCAAAGGACCCCACACTTGCCTTTCTCTCTCCCAGGGTGCATCACCCAGCTACCCTCAGACGCTCATGCTGTGGCGACCAAGAAACCCAGCCTTTCTTCCACACAAACCTTGATATTTCACACGGAGCAGCCCAGATTCAGCTTGAGCTGGAGACAGTGCTTGGAGTCCCTCTTGCTGTGATTTTCTCAGGGCCACACTGAGGGCATGCTGAGCAGTCAAGTTTAAAAGGAAAAATCCCGAGAGTGTGGTCACCTTCTTGAACCAGGAGTCAATTGTCTTGCTAGGGAGGCAAACAGGTGGGATGTAGCTGGTGGGGGAGCTGCCCATGAGCAGCGGAGAGACTTGGTCTTGCTGTCGCTCTGGTAGGGTGGTGCCAGCTGAATTGCCAGAGAAGAGCACAGGAATCTGTGCCCATCAGAAAAATGCCATGTGTGCATCCACCCTCAGAGATGGAAAGTGAACAGGCTCAGGCTTGTGACCCGAAGCTGTTCCTCAGCTGCAGTCATCCACCTTCATTACAGCGAGAGAACACTGAAGATGAAGCAAAGGCCTGATAAAGTCCCTGTTCCTGACCGACTGTACGCCAGGAGCTGCCAGGTGCTGGGGATGTGGTGGTGAGAAGCATGCATTCATTCCAGCTGGCGCGTCTCGGGGCTGGCTGCCTGTCATGAGACTGGCCTCAAACTAGGAAATCAAGATGAGGCCACCTGCCCCCAGAGCAGCCGAAGGAGGCCGTGTTCATGAGGGGATTCCTTTGGGCAGATTCAACCCCTCCCCCGGAGCTTCTCAACCTTGCCTGTATGATAGAATCATCTGGGAGGTTACTGATTGATTGTTTTGATGTACCGTATTCAACATTTGGTGGACATTTGGCTGGTTCCACATTTTGGCTATGATGAATAATGTGAGAACTTCATGTATGAGTTTTACTTGGCCCAGCATTTTATTTTTTGGATCATTCGCATACAAGTGTCTGTGTGAACGTGTTCTCAGTGTTCTCGAGTGTATACCTAAGGAGTGGGATCACTGGTGCCTTCATTTAATTTTTTAAGTTTGGACACTTACCACGTAATTCATGACACGCTCAGTGACCCTGAGTCCAAGACACCGAGTATTGATTATCCTGAAGACACCTCGGGCTATTACCTACAGGCTCCTCAGAGGCTCTGCCTGCTTCTCCGAGGTTCTCCCTGGACATCAGGACCCTCCCGGTGCCCCATGCTCATCAGGGTGGCAGATGGGCCTGGGTCTCGCTGATGCTGCACAGCTTCCCGCTGGGTCAGCTCAGGTCCAGAGCTCCTGGAAAAACAGCTCAAATGAGATGCTCCCCCATCAACCTTTGCGAGGTGGGAGCTCCGGGTTCTTGCCTCCGTCCTCTTCCTCCTTCTCTGTGTTGCCTCCACCATGTTGATAGGGACTTCCTTTAACCCTCAAGAGTGTCAGAATAACTCACATTCTTTCTTGGCCATCCTTCACGCCCAGCATCCATTCCTGTTGCTTTTTCTACCACATCGATATTTTTAAAACATTGACATGTGAGTCACATGATGTAAGACCATTTTAAAGTGTACAATTCAGTGGTTTTAGCGTATTGTCTATGTGGTGCAACCACCCCCACGATCTCATCCCACTCATTCCCTTTGGAGAGCTCGTTTTCACCATCATGAGCCCCCTGCCCCCCCAGAGAAACGTCACATGATAAAACCAGGGGGACCATGTGACCACAGAAGCTGCTCTTTCCTCCTGTGGCTGAGTTCTTTATGTTACCTTTTGAAAGAGGGTGGGGGAGGTTTTAAACCGATATTTCATCGAAGAGAAACTGAATCAGATTCTTGGGGGTGGAGTTCTGGCATGGGTAACCCCCCCCAGGGATCTGAATGTGAGCTGCAGTCAGAACCTGCCAAGACCCAGCCAGAGCTGCTCCAGGAGCAATTATACCCTGGTTGGGCGTGGGGCAAATTCATGATTCTGAGGGTTGGCTGGATATCTGCTGGTCCCCTGCATGCGCCACTGCCCCCACCACCCCAAATCTGCACACAGAAGACACTTGAACCACCAGGGACCCCTCCTGAGAACTGAGGCCAGGACCCTGGCAGTCCCCCTTTCCTCCTCCTATCAGCCCTCTTCATAACCCAGATCACCACTCAGATGCTAAGTTTGGTCCCCTGCGTGGAAGTCCTCAGTGGCTCCCCATGGCCTGTAGGAGGGTGAGGCCCCTGGCGGACCCGAGCATCCACCTTGCATTTCAGCCTCATCCCCTACCTGCCCCATCCACTCCTGCCTCCCCCGCCGCACTCCTCCATTCCAGCCAAGGTTCCCTATGTCCCTCTATGACTTTGCTCCTCCCTCTGCTGGGTCCCCATCTTACCAAGCTCAACCCTAATGTCCTGGCTTCTTGGTCTGCCCCCTACTGCTGGACAGTGGTCATTCCCTACCCCTGGACACAGCACACCTTTGTGGTCTAGCCCGGCCCTGCACTCCCTGGAATAGATCCTTTCCCTGTCTTCTCACCTCCTAGAGAGACTCAGGTGCAGGGGCCACAGCAGGTTCCTCGGGGTCCCCAGCACCTGGCACAAGGTCCAGCACCGCCTGAGTGACAGTGACTGTGAATGAGTGGCGGGAAAGGGAGGTTGGGCTCTGGAGGTCTTTGTAACTTTTGAGATTTTGGGGGACATCAAGAGTCCCCGTGGATGTCCTAGTTCCAATGGGGTCTCTGAAGGAATGAGGGGGACGTAGTCTGAAGAACCCAGAAAGGAAAGCATTCACAGCATCCAGAACTTTCTTGGACTCAGGGTGGTGAGAAAGCTTCAGAGCCATTGTCACTCCCTTCAATCACCAGGTCTGCTTTTCCTGCGGGCAGGGGTGAGGCGGGTGAGGATGGAGGTTGGTGGGGTTCAGTGCAGGCTCAGGTCTTCAGCGCTGCCCTGCTCACACCAGCCCTCCGTGGAAAATGTCAGAGAGGGGCAGTGAAGGGTGTCCAAGGTCCAAGACCTCTGTCCTGCCTGGGCATCCCAAGTGCCTGCCTGCCAAAATGGCAGGAACCAAATGCCAGAGCCCTGTGTTAGGGATGCTGGGCACGGAGCCCTCCCTCGTGCCCCTAGGGTATCTTGTCGGGAGGCATCAGCTCCTGGGCTTCTAGCACCAAGGACCTTCCTGGGGGTGTGACATCCACAGCAGGGCTCCAGGCTTGTGCCAGAAGCCCTGTGGCCCGAGATCCAGCCCCTGATCCTCCTCCTGCCACCAGCAAGGCCCTGTCCTGCTCCGCAAGCCCCCTAACCCCCAGGGCCACCTCTGCCAGAGGTTTAGGAGGAATGGTGGGCACAGTAGACAGTCTCCAAGATGGCCGCAGTGACCTTGGCCTCTTGGTTTCACACCCTTGTGTGTTCTCCTCCTGTGTCAAATCAGAGCAGGGCTGTATGGTGACAGAGTATGGTGGAGGCAGAGGGGTGTGAATTCTGAGGTTCGGGGCCAAAAAACCAATTTGGCTCCTATACTGGCCCTGGGGGAATCCGGGCACCGTATTGTGAGGACACTCAAGCAGCCCCATGGGGAGACCCACGTGGAGAGGAACAGGCTCCCTGCCAACAGCTGAGCCCAACTTGCCAGCCCTGTGAATAAACCACCTGGGAAGTAGATCCTGCAGTCCCAGCCAGGACTTCAGATGATGGCAGCATCCTGAGGGACCCTGAGCCAGCTGCTCAAACTGCTCCTGAATTCCTAACCCACAGAAACGGTGACACGTAAACAATCAATTTAATCCATTGCATTTGGGGCAACTTGTTACCCTGCATCAGGTAACTAATACAGCCCCTCTCGCTCTGGGGATGTGCCCTCTCTCAGATGCTGGGTGTGGACGGGAAGGTTGTTCTGCCTTCCTCCCAGCCCCTGGCCATGTTCCTTGACCATGGAATGGAGAAGGAAAGAGATGAGATGTGGCCCTGGAGCAGCACAAAATCAGACGCCCTCAGCCAACATAATATTTTTCTCCATTTTAATTAATACTTTACACAGTACAAAATATGTTGTCTTTTTGGAGAAACAGTTGGTATTTTTTCTCTCCATCACATAGTACATGAATCTTGAGGGTTTCATGTTTCTTCAAGAAAGAAAGAAAGCGTGAGGTTCCCCACCAGGGTGTAAGGTTGCCCAGTTCTCCCCTCTCCAGACCTTGGGACAGATGTAAGTGCCTCTGCTACTGCTGGAGACCTAGGGAAGGCCAGGTGAGGGCTAGACCCCCAAAGATGAGGTCCTGGGCAGGGTAAGGCTCCGCAGAATCCCAGTATACCCCCAACATCCCCTCACCCCATCTCAGGGTAACAGAAATGATCTTGGCATAGAGCAGGATCTTTTGTTTGTTACCGTCTGACCCCAGTTTTGGAGCCAACCCTGCTCAGTTCTTCCCTGGACCATTTCCTGAATAGCTAAACTGAGGCAGGGGACAGGGACACTCACTGGGCTTGGCCTGTGACTTGGGACATGAATTTGGACTATTTTTCAAACCCCCTTCCCACCCCTTCTCCAACTTGCTGGACCCTCTTCAGGGATGAGCCCCAGTAGGCGAGGGGACATCAGCACCCAAAACCTCTCCCTGTGAACAGTATCCTCAGGACTGGATGCTTCTGAAGAGCCGGCTCAGCAAGTCTTGCCCCTTTGGGCTGCATGGACTGCCAGGCCTCGCGCTGCACAGCAGAGCCCCTGCTGGGGACACCTCTGGCCCCTCCACAGAGCAGATTTACACAGTCAAGTAGGCTGAGGCAGTCCTGCATGCAAGGCCTGCCACACCATCATCAACTCCACATGTGGCCCCCTGGTAAGAATGCTACCGAGGCCTCAAAATACTGGATGAGTCAGTCCCTCAGCTAGGATTTGGGCTCTGTACATGTGTGCTCACACACACACTAATGTGGATGACACGGCACATGTTCACACCTAACATGTGTGTGTTAACACACGTGTGGCTGTCCACAGAACACTGTCCTGACCCGAGGGCAGGGGCCACCTGCACTCCTGGCTCTCTCAGCCTCCCACCTTCTTGAAGCAAGAGCCACAAACTCCCTCATCACCAGGCTGCCCACAGACGCCAGGGGCCGGGCCGCAGGCTCCTACCTCCACTCCAGCCACTGCTGGTGCCGCCTGCCTCAAGGCCAGAGGCTGCCTCAGCCACCAGCTCCTGCCTTTACCTTCCCAAGAGAGCAGGCATCATAGGAGGGGTGGACATCAAAGCTGAAAGTATGGAAAGGGGATGAGAGACAGTTAAGCTTGTCCTTTTGCTGCCTCTAATTTGAAAATGAAAGAAAGAAAAGAGCCAGATGAGCTCTGAGAGGTAGGAAGAGGTCTCTCCTTCAGCGGGGCTCCACTCCCCTCAGGACAGCCCCGCCACTCTTCCCAAGCCTGCTCTCTGCTGGGCTGACCATGGTCCACCACCCTGGTTTCTCCCCTCCCAGGAGGCCTCTGTGAATGGAAGGCTGCTGCCCCTCCCTCAGCACAGTATCCAGGAACCTGAAAGGCCAAAGCTCATGTCTTTCCATTGCTGGGAGACTCCATCATCCTCCCCCAGGTTCCACTCACGAAGCCACACCTACTTCATTTCTCCATGTAGGTGACAGCAGTGACTGTTTGCTCCCTGCCCTGGCATACAGTAGGCACAGATATATTGGGGGTATTTTCTTCCTACCCCTGCCCAGTGTCCACTCAGAGAGTGGCATCAAAAATTCCTCAGTCACAGGGCTGGAGTGCTCTGCTCTCATGTGGGTGCTCCACAAGGCTCCTCTCTTTGCTGGGGCCGGCAAGGGCCCTAGTTGTCCCCACCTCCAGATCCAGAGGCTCAGATAGGCGGCCCAGGGTGGCCGTGGGACTCCTAAAGTTCTTCCAGGGAAATGCTGCCAGGTGGGTGGGCCGGTTCATCTTTGATTATCAGGCAAATGGTGCCCTGGCTTGGGGTGGGAGCCTGGCCCTTCCTATCTCCCCAGAGCCTTCTCTCCTGACCTCCATGGCCTCCTCTGTCCTCTCAGAGGGGACAAGCCCCACAAGACCAGTCGTCTTCTTCTGGACACTACACTGGTCCCCGAGGCAGTGTTGCCTGGTGTGGGAGACCACAGTGGGCAGCTCTGGGTCACCAGGCTCCCTCCTTCTCCTCAAGGGGCCTGTGCCCTGGAGTTGGTGGGAGGGGGAGAATGCTGGTTCTTGAGGGGCTCTGGACCCCCTGAATCTTGGGGAGGAGAGTTCTACATGCCTCTCCAGCTCAGATGTGTGCCCTGGGCTGAGGGCAGTGGCATGGGCAACACCTGCTTGGCGGCTTTGGAGACCCCCGTGGAGTAAGGAGGTGCAGAGGTGGCACTGCCCGTCTCTAATGGATTAGCTTTGGGGGCTGAGGGAGAAAGGGGTTTCTTGGGAACCAGGGGAGGCCATGCTGACGGTTGAGCCAGAGCACATTTTTCTAATTGGGGGTGAGGGACAAGGGGTGGTCAGGGCTCCCTCATCCCTCACTCTCTCCTCCTTGAGCTCTCACCACTCTGGAATGTACAGGGATGCTGTAGGGATGGGCGAGGCTTGAGTGTTGTGCAGAGGGTCTGAGCTTTCCTCACCAGGGAGAAGCTCAGAGGCAAAGACACACCCGGGAGCCCAGGTGGGGGCTCCAGTCACTGACCCACCCCGCCTCTCGGCAGCCTGGCCCAGGAACACCATTGTCCTCCTGTGCACGTGTCTGTCCAGCCAGGGCCCAGAGATGCTCAACACCAACAGGATGCACTCCTCAGGCCTCCCTGAGCCATTGGCTGCCCTCAGTGCCTTTGCCTTCAGCCAGTAGGAAACGTGGCGATGGGCTCTTCCACTGGGGAGTGAGGGCAAAGGTCATGTAAGATGGCGGTGCCCAGGAGAGCTGAGGCATGAAGCAGAGAATGGCACTGGCAGCCGTGGCATTTTGCTGATGTGGGATTTCCACCCCTGCACAGATGGCTGAGCTTGCCAGATGCAGGTCCCCTTGTCAGCCCAGCAGAGTGAAGGAGAACAGCCTCAGATCACTGATGGTCCAGCTCAGGGCTGCCCCAAGTGTCCTGCACCAAGCACAGAGAAGAAGGGACTGGGGACCTCCCTAACCACCACCCAGATGAGAAATCTCCGGGAAAATCTTGGCCCTGAGTCCCAGAACTCCCTGGTCCCATGAATGGCCCAGAGTAGAGTTCACAGGGCTGTGGGGAGGACAGGATAGGGGCTCAAGGTGGGCGCTGGTATTTTAGATGAGTGGGAAGGCATGAATTTTACCACATTTTATCCTTAGGAGAGTTGGAGGAGCAGGTGCAGTCGTGTCTCCATATCTGCCCTCCCTGCGTTGATTCTACTCACCTTGACAACTACCGCTGCACTGCCTGCTCCACATGCACTGATCTCATTCAACGGCACAGAATCCCCACCCTGGGAGCAGCATTGTCCCCATGTCATATGGGGAATTGGAGGTGCAAAAAGTGTCACCAATGCCCCCTTCAGCTAGCAAGTACACCTGGTGTGGAACTGACGGTCAGGAAAAGTGTTCCTGCAGTTTCTACCTGCTGAGCTTGGCCGGGTTCTCACACTGCCCTGGGTTGCACCGTGTCTCCCGGGTTTTGGGAAATGTGTGGAGGCTCTTTGGGCTGTGCCAGCGAGCGGGGGAGACCACTGTCATTTAAGGAGGCAGAACATGCCACAGACTGAAGAATTGTCGCCACCCCCAACCCACACCCAGGGTGCCCAGGTAAGAACCCCTGGGAAAACTGGGGAAGGACATTCTAGCTCTGACCTCGCTTAGTCACTGGGGATAAAGAAGGTGCTCCTAATCAGCACAGGTGGCTGGTCCCTGAGGGCATGGGCACTCTGCACTTGGAGCATATTAATAAAGACTTTGAAACACTTAGAGCCCCAGAGTGCTCTGGTCCTTTCACCTTCTGTAAGGAAGGATCCCCTTGGCCTTGGAGCTGGGTTGAAGGCCACAGGGTCAAGGGCCTTGTGTGACCTTGAGGGAGACTCTTGTCAAGGTCAGCCCTGGGAAGATTCCTTGAGCCCCACTGACCCCACTGTGCTCCTCAGCATCTCTCAGACATAGCCCCGCCCCTTGTCAACCCTTGGTTCATTTGCTGGGACTCCCTCCCAGGCCCCTGCTCTTCTTTGCCCCAGCCCCTGTCCAGCCTCCCACCACCACTCTCCAACTGAGCTACCAACCCTCCTCGGTCCTGCCCACCTGTGACCAAGATCACAAACTAGGTCCTGCTGGTCAGTCAGAGGCCACCACTAAGCTGGGCTTCACCCTGATGGGGGCCACCTGCAGCAGGAGCTCTGCAGCCATACTGGTGGGGCCTGGTGGACACCTGAAAGGCTCTGGGGAAGGAGAACCTGGGCCAAGCAGGGTCAGGGCTGCCTGCACTGCCCACTGTTCTCCCTCCAGCCCTCCTGGGGCCAGGACGGATAGGGGTGCACAATCTCATCTCTCCACCTTTTGTTGTGACTCACAATTGCTGCTGGTTTTCTCCTGGTGAAGTGAACGTGCTTTTAAAAAATGTGAGAAATTGAGAAAGGTGTAAAGAAGAAATTAATAATCGCTGCTAATCCCTGCCCGTGTAACCGAGCAAAGGCTCCTTCTGCTTGCTGCAACCTTGAAGCCAATCAATCACAAGATGAGTCGGTGGTGAGGAAAGGGATTTACTCGATTAGCTAGCAAAATCGGAAGATGATGGACTCATGTCCCAGAGACCATCTTAAACAAGCACATAATCTGAGGCAGTTCTGTAGGGACTAGTGGGCTGTGAAGGGGGCTCAGGAACATTGACCATCTGGCATCAGAGACTGGAGACATCACACCAGGTCTTTCAGTTGTCATCGATGATGGATGCCGGCATAGATGATCTTCCTGAGGAGGTCGTCATGTTCCTAAGAAACTCAAAAGAATAAAGTAATCATCGATCACTCTTGGGATGTACGTGTGTCAGCCAGGATTATTTCCCAGACCTGTTTATCTCCTAGGCTACGTGCAAGGTAAAACACACAGAGCTTGAGTGAGCTAGTCAGACGTTACTCTAAGTTACAACACGGCTTCCCTCGAGTCAACTTGCTCTAGGCCAGTATCACCCACGGGTAACATTTGGCAAATTTTCTCCCAGGCCCTGCTGCATTTGTGCTTTCACTTCTTGTTTTCCTCATTCACATTAATTCGTAAGCATTTTCTGAAGTCAGCACAAATATTTTTCCAGCTGTATTGAGGTACGATTAACAAAGAAAAGTTGTATATATTGAAGGTGTACAATGTGATGATTTCATGTATGTACACATTGTGAAATGAATACCACAATCAAGCTAATGAACAGTTCCGTCACCTCCTGTAATAACTCCCCCTTCTTTTAATGCTAAGAACTCTTAAGATCAATTCTCTTGAGTATACAATGCATTATTATTAACTCTGGTCACCTCGTTCTATATTAGATCTTGAAAACATCCTCATGTTATAACTGAAAGTTTGTACCCTTTGACCAACATCTCTCATTCCCCTCACACCCACCAACCTCCATCCCTTGTAGGCACATTCCACTCTCTGTTTCCACGAGTTTGACGTTTTTAGATTCCACGTGTAAATGAGATCATGCAGTGATTGTCTTTCAGTGTCTGGCTTATTATGCTTAGCATAATGTCCTCCAGGTTCAACTGTCTTGTCAGAAAAGGCAGGATTTCTCTCATATTTAAAGCTGGATAATATTTGATTGTAGATACATGTAATGTTTCTTAATCCAATCATCCATCAACAGACACTTAAGTTGTGTCCATATCTTGGCTATTGTTGTCACCAACTAACTGCCCCGAGTAATTCAAAGGCAATTTCGAAAGCACTTAACTGTTTCTTTTTTGTTGTTTTGGTGAGGAAATTTAGCCCTGACCTAGCATCTGTTGCCAATCTTCCTCTTTATGCTGAGGAAGATTTGCCTTGAGCTAACATCTGTGCCCATCTTCCTCCGTTTGATATGCGGGACGCCTGTCATGGCATGGCTTGATGAGCGGTGCATAGGTCGGCACCAGG
This sequence comes from Diceros bicornis minor, assembly GCF_020826845.1. Taxonomy (NCBI): domain Eukaryota; kingdom Metazoa; phylum Chordata; class Mammalia; order Perissodactyla; family Rhinocerotidae; genus Diceros; species Diceros bicornis. Next base: position 115,750 of record NW_026691160.1, read on the forward strand.
GATCCGAACCTGCGAACCACAGGCTGTTGAAGCTGTGCGCCCAAACCCAACCACTACGCCACCAGGCCGACCCCTTAACTCTTTCTCAAAGTTGTTTCTCTGTTACTTTAAGAGACGCAATCACCAACCACCCTGAACCAGTCCAAACTGCACTGCAAAAGCAACGCCTGCACAGATGGGCCAAGAAGTCTCCAAAGTTACTTTTGCTTCATTTTAATGTTAAGATCTCCACCCCAGGAGGAGCTTAAGCCTTATTAGCATAACATGAAAGGTAGGGGAAAGCACGTTTTCAAACTACGCCTGGGCTGGCTTATACCCACCTCTATACGTGATGACGAAACTTTCCTTTTGAATATTTATTCCCTACCAAAAATAAAAGGCACTTGTTTTCCCTTGCTGAGAGAGCCACAGCTTTGGAAGTGATTCCCTATGGTCCCCTTATTTGCGGCAAATGAATTGTACTTTGTGTGAGAACAACTTCTAGTAAAGGCTTTGATTTCAACTCACCAAATAGGGAACTCATTTTGGTTCGGTAACATTGTGACAAGTGCTGCAGTGAATATGGGGGGGCAGATATCACTTGAAGATACTGATTTCATTTCCTTTGGAACTATACCCCGTAGTGGGATTGCTGCATCATATGAGAGTTCCATTTGTAATCTTTTGAGAAAACTCTGATCTTTAATCTTTGAGAAAACACTGTTTTCCATACCGGCTGTACCAACAAAAATCAATTCCAGGCGGATTTTAAATCTAAACGGGGGTTTTTACAACAACTTCTCTAGTAAGTACCTTAGAAAAACAGTTTCAAGATCTTGGGGCAGCCAAAGATTTCGCAGAACACAAAGAACAGTAAACATAAGGAACCAAAAGATAAACAGGAAATTATTAAAAATGAGAACTGTCAGTGAAAAGAAACTTTTAAGAGAGGAAAAAGGGCAGGCACAAAGGGGATAAACAATTGCCATGTATTTATCTGACACAAGACTCTCATATAGGATATTTGACTAACTGGCATAAATTTATAAAAATATTACAGACAATCCACGAGAATAAAAGGGGAGATTTCACTAGGCACTTCAAAAAAAAAGATAACCAAATGGGAACAATGAAATGGAAAAGGGCTCCACGTAATTACTCAGGAGGAAAATGCAAATTAAAACCACAATGAGCTACCACTACACATACACCACCACGGTTAAAATCAAACCTCTGACGGCACCAAGGGTTGGTGGAGATGCAGAGCAACTGGAACTTTTATACACAGCTGGGAGTGCAAACTGTTTAATCCGCTTTGATACTCTTTGATAGTATCTCCTAAAGGTGGACGTACACATACTCCATGACCCAACAATTCCACACTTAGGTATATACCCAACACAGATATGTTCATATGTTCACCAAAAGATGTACAAGATGTCCAGAGCAGCATTTTTTGGCATATCGTCAAATTGTAGACAACCCATTCTGCATCAGTAGTGGAATGGATAAATAAAATGGGTTATATGTTTTATAGTGGAATACTATACAGAAATAAAAATTAACTACAGCCACATTCAAGAATATTGATGAATCTTACAAGCAAAATGAAAGAAGCCAGACACCAAAGAAGACACTCTGTATGACTCCATTTAAATAAAGTTCAAAGACAAGAAAAACAAATTCAGAAGTTAGAATATTGGTTCCCCTTGGGAGAGAGAGGGAAGTGACCTGGGAGGGGCACATAAGAGGGCCGTTGGAGGGCTAGTCATGTTCTATTTTTTGTGGGTACTGGTTAGCGGTTGTGTTCCCTTTGGATAATTCACGGATCAATGCAAGTATGATTTCTGTACTTGCTGGTATGTATGCTATGCTCCAACTTGCAAATCCAATCTCATGATTATAAACTTTTTTACTGATTAGTCCCAAAGCATACGTGTTAGTGCGAGACTCCAGACTTATGGGTCTACATTCATATCCTGGATGTAACCTCTTCCTACCTCAGAGACCCTGGTCATGAGATTAACTCTCTGGGCTTCAGTTTCTTCATTTGTAAAATGGGTTACTTTTGGAACCTCTCTCTTACTCGGTGAGATAATTAACTCCTTGCTGGCACAGGGCAAGAACTCCATAACTAATGGCTCTTGTAGTTGTTCTTGCCATCCTTAACTCTTTGGGCTGGGGAGCTGGTGAACGATGGCCTGTGGTGGAGGGTGGTGCAGGATGGGGATCCAGTCAAGACACATGCTCCAGGTGAGGGTGAGGGGACAGAGCAGAGCTGAAGCTGAGGTGCAGGAGGAAGGTTCAAAGGCCTGGGGCTCCTCCTTCCTTCCCCATCTCGGTTCCTGCCCCTCTATAAATACAGGAGGTTAACTAACCGGGTGATCTCTAGCTGGTTAGTCCTTCCAGCATGGACATTGGAGAGTCAGAAGGGTGATGGAAATGCCATGAAAAGCCAAAATCAAATTTCCCAGTTTGATCCACACTCAAACCCAAGGAACCAGACCTGGGAGTTAGGGGAGGTGGATATAGTGGTGGGATTATGGGTCTTGTCTATACTCTTCATTGTACTTTTTTCTATTTGGGACAGGAGCCACCTGAAACAAGGAGCCACCTGGGTGGCTGAGGGCCCAGGGGTGGTCCCCTTATCTGAAGACACCACATGAAAGGGGGTCCCTTGGCCCGGGAGAGCAGAGACTTGCCCTCTGTGGATGGGATGGTGTGGAACTCCCTGGCCTCAGGGGTTGCTCTGTCCACCCTGCTACAGCCCCTCCATGAGGGACATCTCTGCATTTGATGGCTTGCAGGGGGTCCACACCAAGAGGAGGGGGTTCAAGCTGTCAGTGCCCGGCCTCCAGGAGCCAGTGACCTTACACTCTCTTCCCCCTCACCTGAATCAGCCCCCAGCCTCCACTCCTGAGTGGAGTCCCATCTTCCCAGCCTGGCCCATTAGAACCTGAAGCCCTCTGAGATGTTCATCTTGGAGAGGGGAAATTCCCTTGGTGTGGCCCTTGTCCATTCCAGGGTGTATTCCCCTCCCTGCCGCCTGGGCCTGACCTCTCCCTGGGGGAGTCTGAGTCTCAGAAGCTGCACCTCAGCCCTCTCCCAGCTGGCAACATGTGTGCACACCATGCCCACAACCTGCTCCACCGAGCCATGCACACTGCAGTGTCCACAATCCATGCACTGAGCCTTGTTAGCGGTAAAGGTTTGTCCTGCACAGGGAAGCAGGGGTGGATGGTGAGGAGAGAAGGGACATGTGAAATGCACCTAGAGCGGGGAGGAGTGAGGTGACCCAGGGACACTGGGAGGGGTGTGGGCAGCACCGTGGGACCTTGTGGTCTGCCGTCATGATGTGACGGTGGGACCAGCCCTGGCTCTGCACCAGCCTCTGCCCCTCTCACAGCTGGGGCAGGTGCAGAGAAGGTGCAGAGCTGGGTCCCAGGGTGGATTTCACCTGGCCAGGACCATGGAAGGAACAGGACAGAGCTGCAGGACAGGAGCGTGGGGCTGTCCTGGAGCTCAGTGTGTGCAGAGGAAGGAAGGACGTGACGTAGGGGAAGGAAAGCGAACGTGGAACAAGGTTGGCAGACGGAGACCCAGTGGGCTGAGGACTCATCAGGGGAGGGAACCTCCAGTGGGTGGGCTGGAGAGACACTGGTGGGTACTAGCTAGAATGGGCTGGCCATAAATGGGGGTGTCGGTCATGGTGGAGATGGTTAAATGCGCAGAGTGATGCCAAGGCAGTGGGTGGTGGGAGTTGAGTGAAGGTGGGCGGAGGACAGGGCCTGAGGGTCCAGGAAGTCAGAAAGATCATCTGGGTGGATGCAGGGTTACCAAAAGGGGTCGATTCACAGTGGTGGTGGAGAGACAGACAGTGCGGCATTACACCCACACCTTGAAGTGCACACACAGGTGAACACACAGACACACACTCCCCCATCAGTGCACAGGGTGCAGTTTGGCCCATAGGTTCAGTGCAGCTGCTAGATGTGCTGGCCCAGGTAGGTATCCCACTCTGTGTGGCCACACCACTGCTTTTAAGGCCCCTCCTGCCCTGTGGAGACCCCCGCTGAAGAGCTTCATCATCTGCATGTCCTGGTTATTCATCTTGTCTTGGAAGTAAGCAATGCCATGGTCCCTCTCCAGGATGAACTAGGTGTTGATGATGGGTCTCCACCCTGGAAGCGACATGGGTTAGGGCCATTTGGACTTGTTAGGGTTCATGCAGTTGGGGAGGGTCTTAATGCCTGAAGGAGAGAGAACAGAGTGGGGGAGGCCCCAGTGCAGGGAGCTGCGAGGTCAGGAGGGATGCAAGCTCAGATCCCCAGCAGTACAGAGTAGACGTGCCTGGTGGCTGGCAGGGATGCTGTCCACCCCAGGTCTCTCTGCTGGCCTCAGATCACTGCCATCAGCCAAGGCTTCCTGAGGCTTGTTTGGACAAGTATTCCCATATGCTGCAGGGAGCTTAGGAGCAGCTGACCTGAACCCCAAACTTCTTTACTGGGTCTCTGGATGGAATAAGAGAAGATGATGGAACTGTATCAGCATGGTGTCGTGTCCCCTGAGGGTGATGACTCTGTGAGGTAGGGGAAGCACAGGTGTCCTGTCACTGGGGATGGGGCCAGTTTCAGTGAGAAAGGCTCACAGGTGGAGGGGTGCCCAGCAGAGTGTGTCTGGGCTCTGGGAAACTGGAGAAAGTCGTTTCGTGGATATGGTGTGGAAAGAACACGAGCTGCGTGTGGGGACCAGCTGGAATAACTGATGGCTCTGAGGAGTAGAGGGAAAACTGTCTCCCGAGGTGATGATCTGAGGTTTTCAAGGGACAGGCGAGGGGGGCTCTATCACATGAGTCCTCATCCAAATTCACAGTCTAGGTGGTCACCTGGCACATTCCTGCAGAAATGCTGCCCCCTGGAAGCCCAGGCCCTCCATGCACCTGAGCCAGTGGCCACTTACAGGTTTTGAATTTCGAGGTGATGATTCCACAAAGGGCACTTTAAATACTTTCAATCCACTGGGCTTCCTGGACAACAGAAGCCACCTTGGAGCCCTGTTCTGGTGATGGAAGCATCCCAAGGTCTCCAGGGGGTGAGCCCCGACTGTTGAAACCAAAAGGCACCCTCCTCATTCTTCACTCAACGCCCATCCCGCCTCCCCCAACCCAGGGAAGCGCCACTAGCCTATCCATTCGGCCCAGCTCCTGCCTGGCCTGGGGTTCTGAACCATCTTTACTCAAACAAAATTAAAGGATAGGGTCAATCCTGTAGCCCCTTCCATCACCTCTCATCAGCCTCCACTGCCATGATCTTCTGAGCTCACGGACCCCCATGACCTCCCCCACCAATGTCCCCAGGAAGTACCAATGTGGCCACATAGAATGAACGGTCAGGAGATTGTCCAATGAATCTTGCAAACTCCTCCTCCCCCAATCTCAGCCAGGAACACACTCCTAGTTGAAGTCCTCGCATCTCAAGCATGATGAGGCTGCGGGCTGCAGGTGGCAGGACTGTCATTCCTCTTGGGACAAGCTTGTCCATCTGCTGCTCAAGGAGACGGTGAAGGTTGGGCTGAAGACTCCATCTGATTTCTCTTTGTGTCTCCAGAGACCAGGATGTTATAAAACAACACCCAGCAAGTGTGGTGGGCGGAGAGAATGATCTACGGAACATTCAACCTCCTGACTAACTCCTCTTCTCCCTGAAGGATGGGAATTTTGGCCTCTCATTAACAGATTTCAGAATTGCCCCCTCAGGCCTATTCTAAGGACTTATAAAGCTCATCTTGCTGACAGCGCCCAACAGGATCCTGAAGAGGCTGTCAGCCTACTGTGGGGAATATCCCGCCCATCGCCCCCGCCCATCCCACTTACAGTGCTGAGCCGACAGGTGAGCCTACCTGGGCCCCACCGGCTATAGCAGGATGACAGTGGTACTGTCTTCCCCTTGCCCATTTGCCCACCTGTCCGTAGACAAGAGACCTCTGTTCCTTGTCTCAACAGAAGCCAGTCCAAAGCTTATATTCCAGGCTCAGAGATCACCAATACCTATCAATCTATCGAATTTCTAGCTCACATGAGAAGTACAAAGACTCCCCTTCCTCAAGCACCCGCAGCACAGGGCTTTTGCAAGATGTGAATGAGGTAAGGTGGGTAAAGCATTTTTCAGAGAACCACCCCAGAATTAGTTCTCAGTACACAATGGTGACTCACGGTTACGTTCGTTACCATCACCACCATCTTTATTGTGTTGAGTCTGCTAGAAAAACCAGCACATTAATAATGTAGAGGATGTTGGATCAACTTAGCAGGCTGCGGCCTGGCTGGCTCCAGAGCACAGGTGGGGGGTGAGGCCTGTTTCCAGGACCCCAGGCTCAGGATTGGGGAGCTTGGAAGTAGGAGGGGAGGGAAGAACACCCACATGATGAGCATCTTGAAAACCAAATGACTTTGAAGTTCATTGGGAAGCTGAAGGGCAGCAGGGTTGATGCCACTTTTCCTCGAGGTTACTGCTCTAGCCCAGGGCTTTCTATACCATTTTCCTCAAAGCTGGAATAAAGGGATGTCTGTAATAAGGGTTTTAGGGAGAAAAATGCAAAAAGGTGATAGAACTGAGCCCAGATGTCTCTAAAATGACTAACATCGGAGCAGATGTGCATAGCTCAAGGAATATGGACTGTGAAGTTGGATGAAATAGGGAAAGAGAGATCAAATTGTTGAGGGAGCTGTGGGAGGCAAACAGCCATGTGTCCCCACACTTGGGTTCACCCTCCCATCTGATCAGCATAGGAAGCTGACACTAATAGGAAACGTCCTGTAAGATTTCCATAGGAGCTGCCATGGCCCTAAGATCCTGAAGAGGAGGGGCAGTTAATGGGCCCTTTGAGAGGAGAACTCCAAAGGAAATTGGATCCCTCTCAGAACTGGTCATGCCCCCAATCCAGATAAAGGAAGGTGTGAGCAAGCAAGAGGAGAGGATGGAGCAAATGTGCATGGAGCTCACAGTGATGGTAAAGTGGATCTAGACCCCATTACTTTAGAGGTGTCCATGTGTGCTTTATTTATCCTGGCCTCATAGGTATCCATCGATCCATCTATCCATCCATCCATCATGCATCCACCCATGATCCATCCATCCACCATTCATTCATCCATTCATCTATCCCTCATTCATCCATCCAACGGTAAACCACACATCCACCCACCCATCCATCCATCCATTCACCCATCCACTCACTATCCTTGCATCAACTACACTTTCATCCAACCATTCATCATCCATCCATCCAGCATCCATCCGACCATTCATTTAATTGAGGAACATGGGATGAAAATTATAATGATTATGTGTCCAGACCTTCCTTTGTCCTGACAGCGTTGAAGGCCTCAGGTCCTCTAACCATTACTATTACCAAACCGTTTCCCCTGAAATCAAGTACAGTTTCATTCTGATGATGAACACACATTGCATGATATTCCCCAGGTTTTGGGTGTGACCAACCACCAGGATCTGGTTTCCCAGCACCAGCTCCCACCTCACTCCTGGGTCTGCTGGGAATCACTTTCCTTGAGAGGCTAAGGACAACTCTCAGAACTGAATGAGACCAGTCTTTTCAGGGGTAGGGGAGAGGGAGGACCTAGACATGGGCATTTAAGAAGGAAAAGACAAAGAGAGGGGAACTTGGGTCCTCAGGCCCGGCTGGACAAGACTGAGGCCGGCATGTTGACCAGCTCCGAGAGAGGGACAGTGGGCATAGGGAGGCAAATGGGCAGACAGGGGGCAGGAACCTTGTACTGTACAGTTGGGGATGCCTGGAGCCCAGGACTGAGTGTCAGGGATGTCCAGGTCACATAATTACCAACAAGAGGCACAGAGTGCTCACAAAGAGGTGAGGCTGTGACGGTCCCTGTGGGAGGGTAGTGACTAGGGACTGGGTGGCACTTAGACATTTGCAGACCTCAAATATTGTTCCAACAGCACCATGGATTTTTGAAGTTGATAACAGGTTTTGTAACAATGTGTTTGATTTTTAATGGCAATCCCAGCGCAGTAGTCTTGCAAAATATAAACACATAATAGGGACAACAGTCCTCACATTTATAGATGGGCTTATAATATGTAAAGTTTCTTCCAAAACATGACTTTAGCCTCTGAGGAAACTATGTCTTAGAAAAGCTACCTGACTTGCCTATAACTTCACCAGGAGTAAGGGGTTAGCAGGGACCCATTGTGGATGGAAATCTGTCCAAGGCCTCACTGAGTTCCCCTCTCCCCTGCTGGGCAGGAAGATGTCCCGCTCTGCCTGAGAGACACCATCAAAGACACAAGAGAGCAAATTCTGGCCCAAGTCCACCTGGGGTTCTGAACAACAGGACTGAGACCCTAACCCAGTGCAGGTGGCTGACCTGGGACACACACGTGCCCACTGCCCAGCCCTTCCAGAGACTCTCAAATGACCTCCACAGTGTGGGTAGGAATAAACTGGGTCCCTCAGCTCACAGCACGAAGAGCAGACTCAGTCCAGCAGTCACAAGGGACAGCTGCAGGGCTGGGTGGGGGACCCTACACCTCCTCCTTGCTCACCTGTCTGGCCCTGGGCTGACCTGGAGACAGGATCCTGCTCCTCCCTCATCTTCATAAAGGCCCCTCATTTTGACTTGTAGGTGGTGATTAAATCATTTTTGGGGGGGATCCTGTGAATTTATGTTCTTAATTTTGCATAATTAGCCATCATTACTCTTGGGTTTGATTTCTTCTGAGAAAGCTTATCTGGAAGGGAGAATGTTATCAGAATGGGAAGCAGTACACCTCTGCATTAAGAGCTAGAAAGATAAAGCAATGGCTTCCTCGTATGTACCCCCTACTCCCATGGTCTTTGCTGCCCCAGCCCCAGGGATCCTGGACCAGCCCCGGTCACTCCAAGCTCCCCTGAGAGAGTTGGTCCTAGTCCAGGCTCCAGCTCCAGCCTTGGAACTGATGTCGCCACCCCGCCCTTTCCTACCAGACCGCTTGAACTACACGCAAAGTGTCCAGCCTGCTCTAAATGCCTCCACCAGGATGCCCATGGCTCCCATTGCAGCCCCCTCACCCCTTGCAGGCTGAATTGATCTCCTTTCCCTCAAATGTACCCTGGCTCCTGTGTTCTGTACTCCCATCAGTGCCCTCAGTGACCCTGGGAGACCACATTGACCTTCACGTCTGCTACCCATACCACCAGGTCTGCTGGCCCCACACACGCCCCTAATCCACCTCCTCCCTCTATTACTGCTGCTCTTCCCCCGTTCCAGACTTGTGAGTACTGGGGTGACTGCACTGACTGACACACCCTGAGTGGTCTCTGCTTTCCCTGCCCCTCGTTCCTACTCCATTCTGCTCCCAGAACTTTCTACCAAATGCAAATGGCATCATCTTGCTCCTGTGCATGTGTGGGTGCATTTGTGTGTTTGTGTGCATATGGGTATGCCTGTGTACACATGTCTCTCTGTGCATATGTTTCTTTCTATTTGTATGCAGCATGTGTACACGTGCATATGTCTTTTGTGCCCACACACATCCATGTGTATGTGCATAGACGCATGTGTGCATGTGTGTTTTCTGAGTGTGTGCATATGCAGAGTTGTGTATGTGTCTCTGTGTGTGCGTATTGTGCTGCATATGTGTCTGTGTGTGAGTGCATGTGTATGTGTGTGTGCCAGTGCATGGCAGGGGGAAGGCTCCAGAACATTCCCACTGCTACCAAGTTCTTGCTCCAAGGGGTGGGTGAATCCAACTTTACCAGGCCCCATAACCTTCTGTGAACCCTCTAACCCCAACCATGCTGCACCCCTGCTGGGGTGCATCACGCATATGGTAACCACAAAGCTCAGGGCTCTCTTTTTTGAGACTTCTTCCATCTGCTCCTGAGGAGGGTCAGCCACCCTGTTGTGTTCCCTTTTCATGGCTCCTCACACACCAATGACTCCATCCATGACTGCTGTAGGCAGGAAGGTATATTTGCATTCTGTGTGCACTGCCCCACCCAGAGGCCCTTGGAATTGTTCATGTCAGAGAGACAGATCCTCACTGATTCCCTAACAACACTACATGCAATGCCCTTCCCATCCAGTCAAGGGCCAGAACCTCTGAATATGTTAGGTTTCAAGGCAAAGAGACATGAAAGTGCTCATGGATTAAGGGGCTGGTCAGCTCACCTTGAGATGGGAGACATCCTCGATTGTCCAGGTGGGCCCGGGGTAATCATATTTCTTACAAGTGGAAGAGGGAGGCAGGAGGGTCAGAGGAGAGAAGACGTGAGGACGGAGGCACAGTCAGAGTGATGTGATGTGAGGAGGACTCTGCTGGACACTGCGGGCCTTGAAGTTGAAGGAAGAACCCAGGAGCTAAGGGATGCAGTGACCTCTAGAGGCTGGAAAAGGTGAGAAAATGGATCCTCCCCAGAGCCTCCAGAGGGAACCTGCATGAATTAGAAAAACAACACTGGTCTGTTGAAATTGGTGATTTGAGCAGCACCACTTCAGCTGAGTCAAGAAGGCGTCCTGTTGTCCAGTAGACAAGGAGGCAGGGGTGGTCTGCACAGAAAAGGTACAGGAGGTGTGTCTATGTGAAGATACCTGGCCCAGCCCCTGCAGGACCACAGGCAGGAGTTGTTCTCCAGTCTTCAAGTGGACGTTTCAATGGGTTGTGATTCAGCCTGAGGTGGAGAGCACTACCCCTGGGCATGAGATTGGCCTGTGTGAGTGTGTGTGTGTGTGTGTGTAAGTTTCTTAGGACTGTTGTAACAAATCACCACAATGTTGGTGGTTTAAAATAACAGAAACATTCTCTCACGGTTCTGAGACCAGGTGTCTGAAATCAAGGTGTTGTCAGGGAGCTGTGTTAACACAGCGCAGATCCCAATGAGTGATACCTGTGGCCTCAGCCCCATGTCTGAAGGCCCAGGGTGGCCTACTGACTGGGCTCTTCCTAGGGTGGGGCTGGGGTGTCAAACGGCCCCCTGCTTCCTGCACATTCTCCAGGCCGATTGTCCAGATATTTGTGAATTCTGTGAACTACAGGATCATCTCCTTGTAGTTTATTTCTGCTTAAATTAGCTAGAGTTTCCTCTGGTATTTGTAGTCAATTACCCTCATTGGTCCAGATGCTCATAAAGAAAAAATTCACCCCTGTGACCCTTGCACTTTGAGATCGATGGCAAAACTAGCTTTCCAGTGTCCTTGGACTGGGTCTGCCAGACAGTAGGACAATGAAACGTACAGCTTGTGAAGGGAAATAGAAAACTCCTGGAAGGTGCATTGAGAGCCTACAAAACTTGTGTGATCCAAAGAATTGCGACAGGGACTCAGACAAGTCCATGAATGAGCATGTTCATTGCAGCATTATTCACAATAGCCAAAGGGTGGGAACAACCCAACTGTCCACCAACGGAAGAATGGATAACCAAAGGTGCTCTCTCCATGCAATGGAATATCATTTAGCCATAAAGAGGAATGAAGTTCTGACACACACTTATAACATGGATGAACCTTGACAACATCATGCTAGGTATTTTCATATTGTAGGATTCCGTTTATAAGAAATGTCCCAAGTCAGCAAATCCATAGAGATAGGGAGTAGATTAGTGTTTGTCAGGGGGTGGGGAAGGGAGGGAGGAGTGAGAAGTGACCGCTAATAGACATGAGGAAGCTTTATAGGATGATGAAAATATTCTGGATTAAGACAGTGGATGGAGGAGGTGTGGCCAGGGGCTGTGCCTCTCAGAAGGGGCAGTGGAGGAGTTGAGTGGAGTTTCTGAACTTGATGTGGAGCAAAAGTGCAGTGATCAGTGACCTTAGCTGGCCTAGTGGCCTTTGCAACCCCCACCTATGGCTGGGACCTCTCAAGGCTGACCCCAGCAAGGTTAGGGTTGAGGTCAGTGAGCCCCCACAGGGCCAGATTCTTGGCTGTGGGTCATTTCCTTCTGCTGAGTTGGATGGCAGGGCCTTTGAAGTGCTGGGCAGACTCAAACTGAGTTCCTCTGGGAGGAGACCAGCGTGACTCCTGCTCCAGATGGTTCTTCCCAACACTTTCGTAACTAGACTTCAGTGGGCAGGCAGCTCGTATGTGCAGACCAGTTGCTCCTAGGCATAGTGATCATGAGTGGACATGCACCGCCCTCTTGACCAGCGTGTGAGCAGAAGGAAGTCTGGCATCACCCACCTGGGGAACGACTGAGATGAGGGGGTCTCAGGGTGAGTAGCATTGAGAAGGGACAGCTGAGGGGAGGCAGTGACAGTCAGATTGGCCCCAGGACCAGCTGCAGCAGGTCGGGGCTGTGGTTTGACCACTGACCTCCCTCTTCTGAGTGTCCCCTCAGGAGGGACATTTCCTGGACCCGGAGAATCTGCTCCCCAAAGGTGAGCAGGGGCATTTACCTGCACACACGACACGGCAGATGGGCTCTGTTGTCCTCACAGAGCACCGCTCAGAGCCTCTTCACAAGAGAGCTCGCCACTGAGCTGCAAGACCAGCAGCTGGCTGAAGGCCACCAGTGGCAGTGCCCCAGGATGGAGCACATGGGGAGATTTGGGGAAGAGGGCGCTGGGCTGGCCTTTCCACTCTGCAGGCTCCTCCAGGGGCAACCATGGCTCCCACCTCCCTGCTGGGCCAGTGAGGCTCCTGGGAGGGTCTCCTGCCTCTTTGGGCTTCCTTCTCCTTCATATCAGGCATCAGCCCCCACACCCCTCTCACTCTCCTACACAGCTCAGCAGCCACTTCCCAAAGGACCCAACTGAGTAAGAAACCAAAAAAGGCGCCAGGGATAGATAGGGAGAAATAGAAATGTTGTGTCTGCAGGAAAGATGAACTCTACATGGTCAAACCCCTTGGGGTCCCAGTGTCTCCATGATGAGCTCTCTGGATGTCATGTGTGTTCCTGGAAAAAAGGCTTTGCTGTATTGCATGTGTAGAGAGTAACTTGTTCTTGCAGACATAGCGTGAATGTTCCAGTATGGGAATGAAGAGTGCGGCCAAATGGGGCGGCCACAGAGCCCTCGGCCCCAGCATTTCAAAAGGCAAGCATATGCTTTGGTTCATACTTTTTGAAGCTGAGGGCCAAGTTGTCACTGCTAGAAAAAGTCCCACCCCAAAAATAGAGAGTATGGGCGTTGACACCAAGTAGGTCAAGAAAGGATCGGCTGCCCATAGACAGCACGTGCTAGCAGTGTGTCCTGCCCAGCCAGCAGGCTCAGAGCCCCACATCTTGGCATCTGGGTCCTCAGCCACTGGCAGCAAGTCTGGTATTTCTCAGGCCTGGCACTCGATCAAGGCCCTGCAAAGATGAGACCCTCAGATATGAAAACCCGTGAACACAATTCCTACAGGGTTATTTTGTCATATTGTTTTAATAATGCGGCACGTTAGCACCAAAAGTCTGTCTTATTTAAGGACATTTGGGGACAAATATTCTAAAGACTCAATCCATTCCTGAGAACTCCACCCTCTACTTTTCCACGCCTCTTGAGTGATGCCTGCGATGTGTCTAAAGTATTCCTTAGCATCCTTTTCATCATTGCCCCTCTGGCACCTGCCACAGGCAGACACTCCATAGATGCAGGTGCACTGAATCCAGCCCAGCGTCTAGTCTGGCGTGGGGAAAGACAACAGCAATCAGAAGAATAATAATAAGTGAGCATCGGCACATACTATGTCTCCCTGAGTCCCCCTATCCAGGAGGCACTTGGCCCATGGTCACATAGCTGGTCGGGCCCGTCTGACTCCTAAGGCCCCAGCCTTGGCCCTTGCTCCCTGGGACTTCAGAGAGCCCAGAGCTGAATGGGAGTGAATGGGGTCACAGGAAGTGTGCTCTGGTGTTGCTCACATCGGCTAACCCAGCAATAGCTGTCATGCATCTCCAACATCCCCTCTCCTCTCAGGACTCCTTCACCGTCCATTTGGTCTCAGTTGTAAAGATGAAATGTGTCTAGTCAGGAGCAATGAATGACAGATGGAACATGTTATTTTGCCCCCCAAAACATCCTCTGTTCTTTTGGAATCCCTGCAGTGCAACTTGGACCAGCAGGTTTGGGGAGCAGGTAAGCACCCTACTGGTTGCTGGTCTCCTCTTCCATTAGGCCAAGTGGAGGTGTTGGGGACAGGCTGGACAACACCTGGTGTGGACCAGGGACTCTGACACCCACTGGGGCCTAGGAGCACCCACCTTCACCGTGCATCCACACAGACCAAGGCAAGGAACTGCCCTTGAGGATGGTGTCCAAGTCTTCATGGCTGGTTTCTCCTAAATTTTAAATGGCTCCAGGGGCTCAAATCTTCCCCCGGTGGCCCTCCCATGCCAGGGTGCAAGGTTTTCCAGTCTGATGTCTACAGCCTGCAGGGCTGCGTTTGGGCTCTGGATGGTCACCTGGATCCCACAGCAGCAAGTAAATCTCAGAAGGAGGTGAGGAGCTGTAAGAACCAAGGCTTATTTTTGTTCTGACATGTTAATTTTGTAAACGTGTATGAGCTGTGCATTAGACACCAGCTTTTAGTCACTCTCATCTGATCTTTCCACGTTTTTCTCCCCTCCAGATAACTCTTGTGTTGTCAAGCTACCAGACCATAGTAGTGTGTTTCCTCCTTCCAGGAGAGGTTTCTCTGCTGTGGGGTCCCACCTTGCCTATGGGTTCAGAAGTCCAAAAGAGAGATTGTTTTTTGAGTGAGTTGTCTGTGTCTCTGCATTCTGCCTCTGTCTTCCCTGGGTGAGGTTGAGCTGAGGCATGTGGAGCATCCCTGGGGCTCAAAGTTCACAGAGACTGGTACCCGACACCTGTCCCAAGGCTCTAAAGGCAGAGACTGGCCAACTCCCAGGTCCTCAGGGCCACAGGGAGCTGTGTGAGGCTGTGCATGCTTCCCAAGCACCAGGCGTGAATGCTGGGAGGAGGCCCAGGCTGAGCTGTCTTCAGGGGGACTCTGCCTATGATGAGAGTGGAGCTCAGAGGCCAGGCCTGAAGGGTTGTCACAAGCTGTCAGCTCAGAGCACCATCACCTCTGTCCGGGGCTTGAGGACAGAGACCATCAGCTGGGGGGCGGTCTGAAGACCCACAAAAGCACTTCCTTAGAAATGGGGTAAGCATTTGGACCTCCACTGAGCCCAGTGGGCACCCAAAAGAAGAGTCAAGAAGGATTTTGCTTCTCTCTAGCCTTTCCTCTGTGGCCTGTGCTGGCCCCACAGGCTCATTTGGAAACCTGGTACGCGTGGGTGAGGGACAAGTACAGCAGCTGCAGCAGCACTGGTCTTTCCTTCTGTTCCGCTCCCTGCCCAGCTCCTGCCCCTCTGGTAACAGGACTAATGGGGACAGACTCTGTTCTTCTGCTCCCTGGTGTGGGCATCGGCCTGGAATCATGTTTTAAACCTGTTACTTTCCCAGTAAATGACCAGGTTAAGTATCTGAAGAGGTTGGAAGGGACTAATGGCCAGACATAGTTGGGTATGAGCTTGGACTTCTTCCTCTCTTCCTCCTGCAAAACTCACAGTGGTGGTCCCCAGGCTCACTGGCAGAGCCCAGGCAGGAGTCTCTGCAGGCTGGGGTGGGTGTCCACTACTCGCTCAAGGAGAAGGGTGGAAACCAGGTTGGCATCCAGGCAGGGTGAGCCACCAGCCAGATAGCCACCATGGACAGGCTGCTTAGAGCTAATGCCCCAAAGTACGTGATCATAGAGCAGGGCGCCCTTGAAGACTCCAGGGAGGCAAGGCCAGTGTGCGCTTCTTGTTGAGCTTCAGGTGCTGAGAAAGATAGGTGGATGGCACCCACAGACGCAGATATGGCAAGAAAAATGAAGAGTCGAGAGCCAGGCAGGGCAGGGCACACTCAGAACTGCAGGACAAATTCCCTTTGATGCTACTATATGCAAAACAACATGTATCAGTTTCTCTGAGACTAAAACAAGCGAAATCAGATGTTCTGTGCTGCTGCGGCTCCAAAGACTCTCTGAGGCACCACATGTGAAATGTGGCCTACAAAAGGCTGCTGCTGGCCTTTTGTAGGCCTCTCCAACCAAAAGTGAACTCGGGTCACCCATCATCATAGCTGCCATCCTGGGTGCTTGAGCCCACCTGGGGGACTGTGGGGAGAGGGAGGCACCCCAGAAGGAGAAAAGAAGGAAATAACTCCACCCTAAATCTTGCAGTTCTGCCCAGAAACCAGTGCTGAAGTGACATTTGTCATGACCGGCTTGCACGTGCAGCCTCCACCCTCATGCCGCACACACTCTGGGAAAAGAGGGGGTGTGCATTAGGAAGATCCCTGCTACTTGTTCTAAAACTGATCAAATCTCTGAAATCACTTAGTGAAGACTAACTGCTCTAAGATTTCTGATGGATTTTTCTTTATTGTTTCAATGTCTTTTGTGAAAAAATTCCTGATTTCATTGAATTGTCTGTTTTCTTATATTTCATTGAGCTTTTTTATGATAGCTATTTTGAATTCTCTGTCATTAAGGTTATACATATCTGTGCTTTCAGGGTTGATTTCTGGGTGCTTGTCATTTTCCTTTTGGTCTGGAGATTTAATATATTTATTGGAAATCTTTTCATGTCAGTACATGTGGATCTACCTTATTGTTTCTAATTGCTCTATAATATTCCACAGCATAGAATTACTATAATAGTTTTAGTGTAAAACTGTCATAGAAATAGTGATATTTTTGAAATTTAATTTTTTTAATAATATTTTCTTTTTTTTAATAACGTTTGAGTGTGGTTTTTTTGGTTTGTTTCCTGGAAGTTGGAATTTTCTTTTTCTTTCTGTGTTATGGTTGGTTTCAAGGAGGAACATGAAGCTTCTTTGGTCATCTTCAGCCAGGTGTCTTCATTTATTTACTCGTATCTTTGCATAATCTAATTCCAAAGAAATTATGTTGTATTTGGCAGCATTTGGGAACTGTTTTATTGAAGAGATTATGAAATGTAGATTGATTTGTACTATTGTAAGCAGTCACTTGTATGACTGTTTTTGGAAATTTGTTTTGTTTTGTTTTGTTTTGTTGTGAGGATGATCAGCTGTGAGCTAACGTCCATGCCAATCCTCCTCTTTTTGCTGAGGAAGACTGGCCCTGAGTTAACATCCATGCCCATCTTCCTCCACTTTTTGTGGGACGCTGCCAAAGCACGGCCTGAGAAGTGGTGCCTCAGTGTACATCCGGGATCCGAACCCAGGCCGCCAGCAGCGCAGCGCACGCACTTAACCACTATGCTGCGGTGCCGGCCCTCGGATAGTCTTCACTGTACACATACTTGTGCATTGAGACTTTTGAACTTTAAAATTATACCACTTTTGATTGTTACAGTGTCTTTTCAAACAGAAACATCAATTTTAAGCAGTTTCTATGAGAAAGGAAGCAGATACCATCCCTACTGGGACTAAGCACTGGTAACATTTGATTTAAGTTGCATGAGAAGTTGATGATTGTATCTAAAGTACCATTGTTGCTACTAATATTACTACTACTACACTTACAACTCTGATAACGATACTAGTAGTATAGTAACAAAAATATTTATTAAGTATTTATGTGCCAAGCACTTAGCATAGTGGTATCTCATATATCTAAATAGGCATTTTTACAATATCATCATTTACTTTCTCATTATTGATATGACACAATAATAGTCACGAATAGTCAAACCATGGTATAAGCAAAAGGTTAGAAACAAGCATTAGATTTACAAAAAGGAAGCTTTCCCATTCCTTTGGAGCTTCCTTAACCCTTCTTGAAGGAAGACAATTGCATCCTCTTGTGGGTATCACCAGTACTGCTTCGACTGGCTGACATACTTAGCTGTGTGACTTTGGGATATTAATAAATGTCTTTCAGCCTGTTTCCGTACAGTAGAATGGAGACAATATTGCTTACCTTGTAGGAATGTTAGGGTGAAATGAGAAAATATACATAAAGTGCCTGAGAACTTTTAGCTATTTAAAGTGAGCAACTTGAATTTTACCCATGTATAGCAATGATTGTCAACTGAGTTGGAGGAGAGGACATGTTCTCCTATAGAAGCCTATCAGAATTTCTTTTTTTTAAATTTTTTTGGTGAGGAAGGTCGGCCATGAGATAACATCCTTTGCCAACCTTCCTCTCTTTTTTTTTGCTTGAGGAAAATTGGCCCTGAGCTAACATCTGTGCCCATCTTCCTCTATTTTGTATGTAGAATGCTGCCACAGCATGGCTTGATGAGTGGTGTGTGGATCTGTGCCCGAGATCCGAACCTGCAAACCTGGGGCCACTGCAGCAGAGCATGCAAATCACTACACCACTAGTCATCAGAATTTCTGAGTGAGGCCTTTTTAAAATCATATATGATCTCCCCCAAATGGACATTCTTTTCTCCTCTTTTTCTTTCCTCCCCCTCTCAACTCTTGAACTATGGTTATGTCAAACAACTTTTCCTGATGAAAGACTTTTATGTTGGGATAGAGTGGAAGAAAGCTTGAGAACTTTTGATAAAAGTAGTAGTTTCCAACTTCCCTGTATCAGATCACTTGGGGATCTTTATCTAAGCAGATTCCCTGGCTGAACTACCTAACAGAAGTTCTCAAACTCTAGTATGCATGCACAAGAAGTGCAACTTCCTTTGGATTGCTGATAGTGAAAGGGAGAAGGGAGGGGGAGAGAGGAGAGAGATGAGTTTTGTCTTTAAGAATGAAGAATCCAGTTGACTTTCTGTAAATTTTTAAGTGTCGCATTCTGCTTTACTATGTCTCCTTGTAACTAACTACTCGCATTTATGCATTGTGAAAGATTGGATCTGTGAAGAAAAAATCACAGGGACTGACGCCCTGTTAAGGGAAATGCTCCTGACTAATAATGCCAAAAACCACTCTCTTAAACAACTCCAAGAAGGTATAGTAGATTGATACTCCTTTTTCCCCTTTAGTAGTGCAAAGAGATGATAGGCTCATTGAAATCATGCAGAATTTCCCTGGGGATATAATAATGTTTTCGTGAATATAATTTTAATAATTCTCTTTGAGTTTAAGGAGTTTTAACCATTTATTTCTGATATGCTTGTATCTGTTACCTCATAGGTCCTACGTTATATCACTGAACAGGTTGTGTGAAAGGTCGATAGAAAGAAGTCAGAAATAAGTGCCATGGAATAGAGCAACGGACTTGCGGTTACTGGATAGTGTTCTAGATCACCACTGTCAAATAGAAATAAGACGCAAGACACACATATAATTTTAACATATAATTTGAAACTTTCTATAGCCACATTAAAGTAAAAAGAAAGGCAAAATTAATTTTAATAATTATTTCATTTAACCCAATATATCTAATATATTATTTCATCAGGTGCTCGATATAAAAAACGATTAATGAGATATTTTACTGTTGTTCCATACTAAGTCTTAGGAATCCAGTGTATATTTTATACTTACTGCACATCTCATTTTGGACTAGCTACATTTCAAGTGCTCAACAGCCAGATGTGGTTAGTGTCTGTTCTATTGAAGAGCACAGGATTGATATTATTGAATAACAGCAATCTGCTGAGTGCTTATAAACTATAAAGGGGGCCACCCTTATAGGTATCAACAAATTCCAGTCTTTCAAATGAATGTTACTACCAAAGGCAATACTTGTGTATATTTTCATATTTCAATCAATTTTTAAAATCTTTCTGAATCACCAAGGAAACGAACTTTGTCTTTGGGTCACTAATGTGATTTCTTAAATGAGATATGTTTTGTTCTTTGTGAAATAACTACACCTAAATGAATTTTTCTTAAGGTCCTTATTTTAAGTATGGCCAAAACTATGGCTAGGATTGAAAGTTTTACGTTTAGAGCAACACTGTTTTCTTGATTTGTTTGGCCTGTAGTCTGATAGAGCAATGTTACTTCTTATTTGCTAAGCTGTATAGAATTTAGATTATGACTGCTAAGTTTCCCCTTTAGCATTTTCAGCTGTCCCAGTAAGACATATGGAAACGATACAGATTCTAGAACGCTTGACTCTACTCTCTGCCAGTGAACTTATACCATAGGCAGAAGTATTAACATCCAATATGAACCAGCTATTGAATTCAGGGGTTCTGTGGAGAATGCTTCAAACAGTCAATAAACTATGGATGGTTCTTAATACTGTGATGCCTAGAAGGTAATTTCAGTGTATTGTTACACGTAATAGATAAGTGTATAGCAGTGATTATATACAATAACCTAAACTTAATGGTTGAAAAAAATTGTTGAGTGTTTAACAATATAAATCCCCTCTGAAGACTACTAATTAAAGAGTCATTATAACTTTCAGGAAAAACATAAATTTGATCTTAAGAAACAGAGAGAAACTATAAAGTATTTCCAACTTGAGAAACTTCCTTAAAAGTGAGTTCTCCTCTATAGGCATCTGTCATTTGTGGCTAATTGTGATTTAAATCACTGTGTGTCTTGCATCATTGTAGTGTCTCCAAATTTTGCTGCACATTAAAATCACCTGGACAGCTGTTAAAACTCTTGTTCCCCAATTGTAACCCATGTCAATTAAATCAGAATGTCTGCGGTTGGGAGTCAAGCATTAGTATTTTCTTTTTTTAAGATTCCCCAGTTGATTCCATTATGCAGCAATGTTTAGAGAACACTTGATTAATTATTTCTTTAGTCAAATGGGTCTCTGCTGGTCCATAGATTGCATCAGAAACACCTGGTCAGCTCTGAAAAACAGGATACTGGGCTGGCCTTCCCTGAGATATCAGATGCTTAATGTTCAATCAAGTAAGTTCGATGTGAAAAATAAAAGCATACACTTAAAAAATACTGTAAGAAATTTCATATTTTTAAACAAGGCTGTTTTGTAGTCTTCTAAGATTAAATACAGCGGTCCTGTGTTCTTTTGTTTTGTTTTATTTTAAACTGAGGCTTTGGAATATTTTATGTGAGTAGGAAACCTCTAGGAGTTCAAAAAAGGTTGAAATAAATGGTTTCTAACTAAATGCAGCACACATTCTTGGATCAGTTTTCAAAGGCTGATCAAAACCTGCTGTATTTAAATAACAACATGCTGTTTCTCATCACATTCGTTGATGATGTAAACAAAATGTGTAACTATACTAGTAAATGTTAATATTCATGTATTTTAAGTTAAGGTTACAAAATTTGTCACAATGTGATTTTTTTTATTCAAGTGAAAACAGATGTGTGCAGCTATTTTGAATATTGGTTTATAAACATGCATATTCTTTATCAAATGAACTTGTAGTTTTTTTATGTTTTCTTTCACTACTGTTCACCTGAAAGGAACAGTTCAAGGGACTGGAATCCAGGACTGTCTGGCTCCAGAGCCTACGTGTATCCACTTCTGTTAACGCCACACACGTCAAATGGCCATACAAGGCTAGAGTCGGTTGGGAGCCTTAGGAATTGAGTGGAGGAAAATCGAAAATCGTAGTAGTTTCCCTGGAGCAGTTACTTAAAGGATTTGATATTTAAAAAAATTGTAAAAGCAGAATAAAAATTTGAAGATATTTTTAAGTATTGATAAATTATCCTTCATTCCACTGTTTTAACAGTAAGTTACATTTTTTATACTTTCCCTCCATCTTTGCTTATGCATATATATTTTCACATAATGGAATTCATAATACCCAGTAGGGAATCTGCTTTCTTTCATTTAAATATATATGAAATTTTTTTTGCAAGTTGTTTACTTTTGATAATTATTTTATTGGCTTCCTAATGATCAAACTGATGTATCATAACCGTATAGGGTGCTATTACTAGACTGGGAGGTTGATGACTTTTTTCAGGATTACAATAGGCAATGTTATCAATTTAGGTATTTTTACTTTTTCTTTCTTTGGGATTACTCTTTTAGGATGAATTTTTGAGCCTGAGATTACTAAATTAAAAGGTAGAATTTATTTTTAGCACTGCACATTTTGCAATTGGGGAAGATGCAGTAAAACTGAAAGGGAAGCTAACAAATCCACTCTCCTCCCGCTGCTCCCCCTACAGCAAACCTCTCCCCAAACTAGTTGCTCAAACTTGAGAAACTGTCTCACGTTTTACTTTTTTGAGACACTAGTATCGGAGCCAAGCTTAGGCTATTCAGAAATTGACAAAATCACACTTTGGAGAGATCACGATTAACTCCCTACCTTTGAGGAAACTGAAGTGTACTTCGTGGCAAAGAATAACAACCCGGTTTTAGGAGGGACAGAAGGCGGATGAGCCTTGATGGAGCAGAAGTGACCGGGGCGGGAGCACTCTAGAACGTTGCTCTGGTTGAAGTCGCTATCCGGGGAAGCCTGGAACATCCTGAGGTTCTGCGGCCACTCGTCAACCAGCCTTC
The DNA here is from genome assembly GCF_020826845.1 of Diceros bicornis minor. Classification (NCBI taxonomy): domain Eukaryota; kingdom Metazoa; phylum Chordata; class Mammalia; order Perissodactyla; family Rhinocerotidae; genus Diceros; species Diceros bicornis. The sequence continues at coordinate 138,054 of NW_026691160.1, forward strand.
TCGCCTGGCCGGGCTCAGGCTTCTGGCAGTTCCTGCCTCCGTCTGTGCGACACCCGGGCCGCCCTGAAGTTCGGAAATGTGAGCTGAGTGGCACTGACGGGCGCTCTGGGAAGAACTCGGCAAGGCTTTCCTTTCGCTTGGTCTACAGACCTGAAGAATGAGACTGCGAGTTTTCAAGGAAACGGATACATGGGTTAAGTCGCCGGTTTCAAAATCTCAAAATGGAGAAGACTTTTCCTTTAAACGCTGGGCTGTGCTCCCATCCTTCGCTGTTCAAGCGTTCACCTCCGGGCCACGAAATACTTTGTGTCGGTTTTTATTGCGGAGGCTTCTCTCGGGGGCCAGCGTTCTCGCCCCCTAACCTCACCCCGGGACTGGTTTCTTGGTTTCTGCTCTGGCGGGTGATTGGGTGCTGGGAGTCGAGGGGGCGGGAGGCAGGAATTCGTCCGCAAGAGCGCTTGCGCGCGGCCTGGAGAGAGCGGAGGAGGGAGCGGGTGAGGCGCCGGGAGTCCGCACTCGGCCAGGGTGAGGAGGCGAGAGGCTTGGGTCTTCTCCTCTCTGCCAGGCTCCGCAGTGTGTGCTCGCAGATACCATTTCCTTTTCTCCCGGGACTCGGAGCCCAGGCAGCGCTGTCTCGGTTTTCCTCAGAACAGGCCAGCCTGTCTCTCCTGGGGCGGCGCGCAGCCTGCCCGAAGAGAGCCTTCTGCTCTCGCCTGGCCGCCGTGCAGGCTGTCGGGGTGACCGCGTCCCCGGGCCTCGGGGTTCTGAACACGCGGAGGCCAGAGGGATCCTGTCCTGAACCCCGAGGAGAGGCCCCGGGCCCCCTTGACCCTCCGCTGACTCGTGGCAGCGGGGACGATGGATGGCGGGAGGCGGATCGGGGCTCGTCCTTTATCCCCTGGGGGGTTGTGGTGACTGCAGGCGGGATGGATTTCTAGGCTGTATCTGAGGAACTAGCCAGCGTTGCATTATTGGCTGCAGTGAAGGGGTTAGAGTCCACCAAATCTCTACTCAAGAGTTGCACAGATAGAATCACAGAATAGTAGAACTGGGAAATACCTCAGAATAGTGGTTCTTAGCTTGTTTTGGAACACGTAGGCTAGGGGTCAGGGTATAATTGGCTTCATAAGCTGTTAAATTACTCTTTTAACCATCCCTCCATCCCCAGGTCGAATTTGCCGTTTTTTTTCACTATTGCAAGGAAGTCCTCAGTTGATAACAGTGCATATCAGTCTCCCCTCTGTTTTCAGTTATTTTATTAGGATATAGTTCTGCGAATGAGAAATCCACGGACTTTCTCTTCAGAGAAACGCAGTCATGTACCAAGACTTCTGCATGCAATAGCAAGAGAGCACAGTCTCTGACTTCCGTCTCTGGATCCTAGATTAAGCATAGGTGGTTTAGAAGAGGTGGGGATTAATGTAGATCACCTCCTCTGTGTCAAATACTGGAGTTTAGGCACGTTCTATCCATTAACTTACTTAATTCTTAACTCAATGCCTGGCTAATTTTCGTCAAAACTCTATCGGGTAGATAATCTTATCTCCATTGCACAGATGAAGAAACAGACTGAGGTTCAGTGATTCACACAGTGGGACTCACACTTAGGCTTGCTTTACTCCAAAGCCCATCTTCTTTTCATTATACCCTTCTGACCTTTAAATCAGAATTATCAAGCACCTACTGTGTGCCAAGGCATTTTGTCCCTTACAACAGTTTTTCAATTAGGGATTATAACAGATGAGGATCTTAGTCTAGAGAAGTGAAGACATGATCAAGGAAACACATCTGAGTTGTGGGAACCTGATCTAGAACTCGTACTTCTACCTCCTGGTCTACAGCTTTGGCAGAGTAGGGATACAAATCCGGATTTGTCAGATTCCGAGACATGTTCTCAACCACTGTGATGGTTAAGACTAGGAAATTCTTTTACTTGCATTTGTTTTGTTGATACATTTAGAAATCCCCTTTTTATTTCTAGACTTCTGTCCTAGTCTAGTTGGGTATCTGCTTTTCTTTGAATGACATTGTTTCAGTCTTGATTTTCATTTCTGCTGCAGTTAGGAATCTAAGTAAACAGGAAAGCATGACTCTTCAATATGGTCTGAATGTACAGTTGGTGGGGTGAAGATGAACTTTCCTTGTAAAGCTTGTCCATCATAGCTTGCTATAATGAATTCTGCAAGTATTTTTCAGCAGTTAAGTCTTCATTAAGATAAAGATGCTGATGATTCATAACGTATACTGAATCTGTGACTACATTCATTTTCTCAGATAGTAAATGGATTGAAAATATTTGCTGGGTTCATGGAAGAACATGTAACCTTTCAAAAAATAATCCTGATCGCTATGAACTGTATATGGTTAGGAGGCAAAGGAGAATATTCTGAAAACTATTCTCAGCTCATTTGGCATTTCTATTTACTTTACGGAATTACTACCTTCTACAAAGTATTTACTGTCTTTTACACAGAATACTATATTTCTCACCATATTTTTTGAGATGTTTCAATCATATAGAAAATTAATAGACCAATGAGTAAGCCAACTTTCCAGAGTTGTTCAATCTTAATATTTTGCCATATTTACTTTATACCTTGTTTGCAAGTAACATTACTAGTATGCTGAATTTATTCTTTTTCTTTCCTAGACGTGTTGTTATACTTTTGTTACATATGTATGTATCCGTAAACAATATAGAGCATTACTTTACCTGTTTTTAAACTTTGTACAATGATATGATACTGTACCCATATTTGTTCAGAAGTGTTTTTAGTTGCTTAACATTATTTTTAAGAAGTAGCCTTATTGATTGTTCATCTATTTTAATTGCTGTGTAGTATTCCATTGTATGAATATACCAGAATTTTTTTATCCATTTTCCTTTTGACAGACATTTAAGTTGTTTACATTCTTTTGCAATTCTAAACAATGCTGCTATGACCTTTCTTATGCATGTTTCCTTATGTTCCTGTGGGAAAGCTTTTGGATATATACATAGGACTGGACTTCCTGGTGTTGGGTATCTTCAACTTTGCTCGAAATTGTTAATTTCTGTCCAAAGTGGTTGTAGCGATTTACACTCCCCCTAGCAGTATCCTCCATTAAGTTTTCATCCAAGATATTAGTGTACTCTAGTTTTAAAGAAATGACGGTGCTTGCATCATTAAGGCACAAATTGCTTTGTTCATTTCTTTTATGCCTATATGCTTTTAAGTCCAACATAATTTTAGGGAGAAAGATAAAGGAATAAGGTCTAGATTGAACTAAATACTAATTCTCCCTTCTGCTATTGCTATGTTCCCTCAAGTACAACCTTACTTCTTGTTGTGTTTGTACTTGTGATGGAGACAGACCCTAATGAAGTAAATTGTTTACTGAGTTTTTTTTATTGTTTTTGTGTCAATAGATTGTCCGGGGATTAAAAAGTAAGCAGCATTGTTTGTTGGAGAGCCCTACAGAAAGTGGGAAAAGCTTAGTCTTACTTTGTGCTGCTTTAGCGTGGCAACAGTCTCTTCTTCGTGGTAAGTATTTGGTTGATATATTCAGGTTGATTATTGGGACTTGAAAAAAATATAATAAAGTACTTTTTATCCAGAATGATTCATTTAAAGAAATAGCAGTAACTAAGAATATACTTTTGGTCTTTCTTTTAATCCTCCCTGCTTGATATTTTAATAAGTCTCAATATAAACGAATACTCAAGCGGTTGTGCCTTTATTACGTTATTAATCTTTGACTATTATCTTTTTGTAAATTAGGCAAATTGATGATAATTTCTCTATAAATGTCTCTGACATCATAAGTGTTTCTCTCCTGTCCTAATTTGATGTTACAGATGGGGTGACCAACTTGTCCAAATTTGCCAAGTACTTTCCCAGGTTTAGCACTGAAAATCTTACAGCCTGGGAAACCTCCCAATCCTGGGCAAATTCGAGTAGTTGCTCACTGTAGCTGCAGAGGATGATTAAAGTTTTTTGAATTAGAAATATTACAAATAGAGGTTCTTTCACTTTTAGGGAAGCCAGCGAATGAAAGCTTAAGCAAAATAGCTGAAGTACCGTTGTCACGTCGTTGTACGTGCCATTCAAAGAATTTTACAAATGATGGCGAGGACAGAAGAACTTCACGTCATTTCAACAGTCCAAGTACACCACCTTCTGAAAGAAATGGCACTTCATCAACTTGTCAAGGTAGGTTATATTTTTGCCTGGGTCTGTTGGTATCTGTAACAGGAACCTTCATTACTGTTGTTATGAGACCTAATTTGATAAATTTGATGAGCATAATTGATTAGGTACCTCCATCTAATTTCTCTGGAATTAATTTTAGATAACACAAGAGTGTTCAGAAATCCTTGGACTACTTTATTCTTGGTTTGGCTTTTAATTGATTTGGAAATTTTGCTAGCTTAAAACATTTTTTGAAGCAGGCAAGACAAAATAAATGATATTCAGAAATTGATGTTATTTGTAGGCAGGATTGTTAATTATAGGTTAGAATTTTAGAAAACATTGATTTGTATTGTAAGACAAAATCTAGTTAGCCTCATTCATTCTTGATAAGTCTGCATGAACTTCTGAAGCCAGTATCCCTGCATGAGGATGAGATATGTTTTAGGTATGATCCTTGACTAGTTCTAATTAGGTTTATTTAAGAGAAATATATTAAGAATAACATAAGACTATTCATTTTTAAAAAACATTTCTCTGGCTTTGACTATATGGAAAAGATTGATCTTTATTTGCCTAAGCCAGAAACCTAGGAGACATCGTGTACATGTTACTCTACCTTATTTCTGCGTGCAAATCTCTATCTCCATTGACAACTCCCTGGTCCAAACTACCATCTCTTGTTTAGAGCATGCAATAACTTCTTTTCCTGCTTTCACTCATGCCATTCTTTAACTAATCACTGGCAGGGAGAAAAGAGGTGGCCATGACTGACTTAAGTCTCAACAGTATCCACTTCCTAAAATCAAGAATGGAGTCATCTTCCTCTAAAGCACATGACTATGTGTGGAGGAGGGTGACTGCTGGAACCTAAGTGTGATTGTGTTAGGAGTGATAAAGAGGAGATGAAATAGTACTGGAGAGGTGACCAATAGTGTTGTCTACACTGTTTTGACCCTTAGCCCTTTTGACTTTCTTTCCATTCCTTCAAAGGGTCATGCTTTCTTCTGCCTCAGAGCCTTTGTTTGTGTTAGTGTCTCTTCTGAGGAAAGTTACATCTTCAACTTGTTATCCTCCTCTTCCATTAGGTGTTGCTTAAATGTCGCTTCCTTGAGGGAGCCATACTGACCTTTCCGTTAGATCAGATTTGGTTTCCCTGTTATTTTGTGTCATCTCACTGTGTTTGTCTCCTTGACAGCACTTGTCTGTGAAGTTTTTATTATCCATGTGTCTGTGTGCATCTTTTATTAATCTCTGCTTCCCCTAGCAGACTGTGTTCTCCATGAGGTCAGGAACCATGTCAGTTTGCTCACCATTGTAACCCTGGAACCTAGCAGAGTGCTTGGCATATAGTAGGTGCTAGATAAATATTTATTGTGTGAATGAATGGAGTTGATTTTGAGCTAATTATAAGAACTCTGGTTTACAATATTTATATACAACCTGTATTATTTTTAGAAAAGCTTTATTGTAATATACTTGAGAAAACAAACTGCATTTATTTAAATGGTATGCTTTGATAAGTTATGACCTCCACCATAAGGTGTACCTCTATGAAACTTTCAGTCAGTGTCAAGATAGTGAACATATCCATTACCTTCAAAAGTTTTCTCATGCACCTTTGTTATCCCTCCTTCCCACCCCTCTGTGACTTCCTCTCCCCAAAGAACCACTGATTTGCTTTCTATCACTAGAGGTTAGTTTGCATTTTCGAGAGTTTATATAAATGGAATCAGACAATTAGTACACTGATTTTGTCTAGCTTCTGTCACTTAACATAATTCTTTTGAAATTCACCCATGTTGTGTGTATCAACAATTTGTTCCTTTGTGTTGCTGAGTAATGTTCTGTTCTGTGGATATACTACAAATTGTTTATCCAGTCACGTGTTGATGTATATGTGAGTTGTTTCTAGTTTTGTGCTATTGCAAATAAAGCTGCTATGAACATTTGTATGTAAGTCTTTGTTATGGACATGTGTTTTCCTTTTTATGGGCAAATACCTAAGAGTGGAGTGAGTGGATCACTTATGTTGAACTCTTTAAGAAATTTCCAAACTGTTTCCCAAAGTGTTTATACATTATACCATTTTCCATTCAGACCAGCAGTGTCCAAGAGTTCCCATTTCTCTACATCTTTGCTTACACTTGATATGGTCAGTCTTGTCAGCCATTCTAATAGGCATGTAGTGTTGTATCTCATTGTGGTTTTAATCAGCATTTCCCTGATAACTTATGATGTTGAGCGTCTTTTCGTGTGCTTATTAGCCATCTGTGTATCTTCTCTGATAAAATGTCTGTTCGAATCTTTTGCCTGTTTTTTTTTTCTTATTGTTAAGTTTTGAGAGTTCTTTATATATTTTGAATACAAGTGTTTTTCTATCAAATATAGTTTTAGGTTTTACCGTTAAGTCTAAAATCCATTTCGAGTTATTTTTGGTCTATGGTGTGAGGTATGGATCCAAGTTCATTTATTTTGCCTATGGATATCTCATTGTTCAGCACCATTTATTGAAACGGCTATGCTTTATCCACTGCATTGCCTTTGTGCCTTGGTAAAAAATCAGTTGTCAATATATACAAAACTTGCATTTTAACATCATTGTGAGTTAGGGCTAGAATAGGGTTTAGAATAGTCTCTTGAAGCATCAGATGCGGTAAATCAGGGTTGTATTCTTTATATTTTTAAGCAAATTCTTTAATAAGATATAAGCTAAATACAGAAAAGCATACAAATCCTAAGTGTATAGCTTGATGAATTTTCACAAAGTAAACACACTCGTGTATCTACCACCTAGATAAAAATAGGACATTCCCAACACCCTTCAGCCCCTTCTCATGCTTCTTTCTAGTCACTATCCTTTCTCTGCACAGGTATTTGCTCTCCTCCCTTCTGTCACCATTGATGAGTTTTGCCTCTTTATAGAAATGGAGTGATATCTGTACTCGGTGACTCATATAGAAGAACTAAAAGGACTTACACATAGAATATAGAACTACGTACTGGGGCTTTGGGAAGGGAGAAAGAATAGAGGCAGATTGGCAACAGATGTTAGCTCAAGGCAAATCTTTCCAAGCAGGGAAAAGAAAAAGAAAAAGAAAAATTTCCTAAGTGTAAGTTATTTATACCCATTTTTTATGACTTCTTATATAAGACTCTCCCGAAAAAAACTATACTGGCTGCAAAGCTATCTGGCGATAAACAGGTATCCATATGGAGAGATAAAAATGGTGATTTTCAAGTAGAGAAGAATTCAACCCTTATAAACTACACAGCAGGTAAACAGAATTTGTTGGCAGTGAAATATTCCCGTTAGTTCTAGTAGAACAAGGTGGCCAATCATCAATCAAGATTTCAGTGGTGCTTGTAGAGAGTAGTTGGGTCATGTCACAGACGTAAATTGTAAATTATTGTAACTTCATTTTATATAGTTAGTCATTACAAAGGAGTTTATTATTATACTAGATTATTGAGGCTAACATCATTAAAATGTAACTGCATGGTGCTTTCTTATATAAGAGGAATTTGACAATAAACTATTTACTTAAGGCATATACTGATAGTATAGCTACTTTCTACTTTTAATTCTTCTGTTGTTTTGATCTAATAATGGCATTTTGGGGGGTCAAAATACCTTTTTTTAGAAACCTTGATACAACCATATGTTGTCTTCAAAATCTTACTTCAAATAAAGCAATAGAGGCAAGTTGGAAGTAAAAGCATGGAATACATAAACAAAATAATAAGGGAATTATGTTGCCAGTTATCAATGGATTGCCCCTGTGTAACAACATCAGAGTGTTGCCCTCTATTGTCTGTTCTGCAATAATGGAGCTGCACCCAGTAGACATTTCTCTTTTGCACCTGGCAGGGGTTAAGCTTTGTCAGGGAAGGTTTAGGACAAAGGGCCTCCCTTCCTAATTCCAGGGTGCTTCCATTCTTTTCTTTTTCTTTCTCCTGCAGTACAACCAACAGTGGCACAATTCAGGCGTGTCTACAGGGACTCACCCACAGTGGGTGATCCGCAGTGGATTCAGTGGATCCCCTTTGATGGCTTAATAAGGAGAATGAGTGGCACCCCTGGAAGTGGAATCCCAGTGAATCCAGTAGGCATCCCAGCCTCAGCCTACCTGCCCCTGGGAGGGGACAGGGCTTTCCTGTTTGCCAGTCTCAGCCTGCTGTTCCCTACCTGCTGAGCTCTGCCCTGACCAGGGACCGGTACTGGCCTTGGGAAACATGACAATCTTCTCTACCATCCCTGTGCTGCAATCATTCCTTCTCCAACAAGCCCTGAAGGCAGCCTTGGCGAGGGGGTCCTCTCCCAAAATTGTTTCTTTCTTAACTACTCTACTGTAATTCTGGGCTATTCTATATAGTTCCCTTTGAAGGTTTATGGTTAATTGTTCATTATATAAACTGTCCCTGCTCAATCTATTGGTTGGTTTCCGTGTCCTGATTGAACCCTGATTCTTATCATTATATATTATTTTATAGGTTGTTAGTGCTAAGGGGAAAAATGAAAGGAGAAGAAGTTGGATAGGGAGTGTCAGGACAAGAGGATAGTTTATATTTTAAATGACATGGTCAATACAGCCTCACCAAGATGACATTTGAACACAGAATTAAAGATAGTGAAGAAGATGAGGCGTGAAATCATCATGTGGAAGAGGATTCCAAGTGGATGGAACATAGAGTGCAAGTCTACAGGTGGGAGAGTGCATGGCATGTACCAGGAGCATAATGGAGTGCAGAGGTACAGGGGATGACTGGCCAAAGATGATGTCAGAGAGAGTGTGGGACCAACTGTATGGTGCTTGAGGTCCACCATAAGGACTTGAACTTTCCCCCTGAGAGAAATGGAGAGCCCCTGGAGAGATTTCACAATGTCAGGGTGTGACATCTGGTTTTAAAGGGTCACTCCAATTGGTGCATTGGAGATAGATTGTGAGTCAAATATAGAGGCAGAGAACCCAGTTAGAAGGATACAGCGATAATCCAGGCCAGAACAATGGTGCAATGTTGTCCACCCAGCCATCAGGGAGTAACAGGGTGTGGACTTACATACTCACCGCAAGCAAAGAAAAAACTAGTCAAAATACGTGATATGATTATTTTGCTAATGATCAGTCTACGTATGCAGTGGGTGAAAGTCCACAAGGCCAGAGAAAAGCAACCTTCGTGTAAAGAAAAATTCTGAGGAACTGTGAGTCACACTACCTGCAACAACCACAGATTCTAGAATTATTTGAGATGCCAAGACAATGAGGAGGGAATAATCTTTTCAACAAGTAGTGCTGGGACAGGTGGATATCCACATGTGAAAGAATAAAGGTGAACCCCTCCCTACACCATATACAAAAATGTTACATTTTCTTACCATCAAAGATGTAAATGTAAGACCTAAAACTATAAAACTCTTGGAAGAAAACATGGCCCTGGATTAGGCAGTGTTTTTGTAATTATGGCACCCAACACATAAGCAACCAAAGGGAAAACAGATCAATTCAACTTCATCAAATTAAAACTTGAGTGCGTTGAAAGACATGATCAAGAAAGTGAAAAGACAACTCATAGAAGGGGAGAACATGTTTACAGATCTTTACATATCTGATAAGGGTCTACTATTGACAATATATAATACATTCTCCCCTCTCAACAATAAAATACAAATAGCACAATGAAAAATGGGCAATGCATTTGGATAGGCATTTCTCCATAAGAAATACATGCCTGCCTGGTGCTGTGCTGTCACTGCCGGAGGCTGCAGTTCCTGTGCTGGCCATCAGGTGGCAGCCTCCTGTGTCAGTGGTGCCCACTGAGCTTTGTTGGAGCAATTGGAGAAAGGAGGAGTCATGCAGAAGTCATGCTGACCCTCCGCCTGCCTCAGGACCCACTTGCACTTCCTATTACTAGTGTTCCTCTTCACCGACTGAGTGGAGCAAAAGCAGGAAGGAGGGATCCAAAATGCCCCTATTTGTTCATTCGGCAGCTATGTGCCAAGCCCTCACCCTGGGCCGGGAGCCCTGGTGGGCCCAAGGGTGGTACTGAAATCTACCCAGTGGTCCCTGCCCACCAGGAGCTCAGTCTGGAGGCAGATGGACAAAAGCACAAAATCAGAGACACGTGAAAGAGAAGAGCATGAACTGGAATGAAAATAAAGAGTGTCCTGCAGGGAGGGCTGGGGTCTCACTGGGTAGGAGGGTCTGAAAGGCCTGACTGAGGTGACATTTGCTGTGACCAGAATGACAGGAGGACCCAGCGCTGCACTCACCTGTGATCAGCGTGCCAGGGAGAAGGCACTGCTGGTGTGGAGACACCCAGGCAGAAGTGAGTTTGGCCAGAGGAGGTTAGAGAGGTGGGCACTGTGGCTGCAGAGAGCCTGGAGGGGAGAGGAGGGAGAAGGGCAGGCCAGACCCAGGAACTGGGAGATGGTATGAGATGTCTCCTCCTCTCTGACAACACTGCTCCCCACCCTGCATCTTTAAACCGCAAATATTCGCTCTCTCTCCATCTCTGTGGACCAGAAATCCTGCACAACTGAGCTGGAGCCTCTGCTCATCGCGTCTTCCAGGTTGGGGCTGTGGCCTCCACTGAGGCTGGAACAGGGTGAGATGTGCTGTCAAGCTTACTCTTGTGGGCTCGGTCAGGAGCAGCTTCACTGAGAGCCCGGCTCCTTTCTGTCTGTTGGCCAGGGCACTCCCTTGGTTTTCTTCTGTGTGGGCCTCTGCATAGGGGAGCTCAGGACGTCCATGTATGTCCCCAGGTCCAGGGGTTAGACAGACTGAGAGAGGGGAACAAGGGAAGAGGAAAGAGGGAACACAAGAGAGCGAGTGAGAGAGAATGACAGCCTCGGTGATGGAATCTGAGAAGAGTCGTCCTGTCACTTGTGCTGGGTCTGTTGGTCAGAAGCCAGTTCCTAAGCTGTCAGTGGTCCACAGGGACGTGTAGAACAGGCAGGGAGATCATCCCTGCAAGGGCACGCTGACCTTGACTCGATTGTCCTGGTTGTGAAAGGCTCCCTTCCTACCTGGGGTGATCCTGCGTTGAGCTCAGATCCTCCTCCTTGGGAGTGTTGCTCATCGTGACCCGGGTGTGCTCTCCTGGGTTCCCTGGGCTCCTGTCTCCTCCAGGAGGGAGATGTACACTGAAGAGGCCTAGGCCAGAGCAAGCAGGGACCACTCCACCCTCCCAGCTCATTTGCTTCCTTCCCTAGGAGGGCCGACTCCTCAGGAGCCTCTCCTCACTGCTCACCATCTTCTCTGCTCTGAGAGCACCTCGTTTCAGCCTCTGAAGAAGACCTGGGGAGAAGTTTGCAGGTGGGAAGGCCTCTCTCCATGGGAGCCCCAGAGTGGACAGGGACCTTCGACAGGGCTGGGCATTGTCCCCTCAGTCAACTTGGACTTCCTGGGAGGCAGCAACACCTGGAGGCAGGGCCTAGGCTGGTGGAAGGTCTCTAAGCATCCCCACAATGCCCATCTTCCTGGTCTCACCTGATTGGGCACAGGCCTGCACAAGCACACAAACTTTCAGACCCCCTGGGGTTATGTGCAGCCCATCAAGGCCGCTGTGTCTGTCTCATTGTGTGGTTGTCTGTCTCACCTTCCTGGCTGATTCGCTGCTCTGTTCTAGATCCAACCTCAGGCGGCTGCAAAGTTGACCTTCCACGTCAGCTTGCCACTGAGATGGTTACTGTTTCCAGAAATGCTTAGGGGCCGGGCTTTGCCCAACCATGGCGACATCAAGTGGGCAACCTCTGACAGTGAAGCCACCCCCCTTCAGGCTTGCGCCGCTCACAGCTCACAGGGCCGTCACACTGAGGGGGTGGGGACGGGACCTGCCCTGGGCAAAAACACCACGACTCTCACTGTTCTTCCCTCAGCTTCAAATGCTCCTCAGTTGGTTGTATGTCTTTGGTCTCTTCCCAGAAGTTGTTTTCTGACAGCGCGTCCAGTGTGATCATGGCTTTCCGGGAAGAGGATTGGCTGAATTCCTCACTCACCCATTTGGTGTGTCCTGCCGCCCCACCCCGATCACTTTCTAAAGGCTCATCCTTTCAGCAATCTGAGGACCCAAGATTGTGAGTCTGTGTCCCGGAGGGATTTTGAGAAGAGCTGGTGGGATGGTAGTATTGCAAAGCATAAAGTCTTGCTTCCAGAAAGCTGTCTGGGATCCTCAGCATCTTGCTGTTTTGGAGTCAAAGCCCTGAGGTCTTTAAAAAGCCAGCAATGTTAGAACATGGGCAGGACAAACAAAAGTCTCTGGGCTCCAACACCAACTAAAATATTCTGAATTTCTAGTAACCTGAGACGAGTGGAAAGGAATTGGGGGTGTGGAGTGGAGGGGCAGTTTGGGCCAAGTACGCATCTGGGAGGAGAAATGCCATGCAGAGCAGCCTTTCTGGGGGCATAAGTGTGGGACATGTGTGCAGATCCCCCCTGCAGACATTGCTGCTGCTGCCTTTCAGTTCCCTCAGCCCACTTGAGTCCCTGCAGTCCCTGGGAGCCAGTCCCCAGCAGGCCCACAGTGTCCCCCTGGAACACCTGCATCCACTCTCTGCCTGAGGGCTCTCTCCTACACCGGGAGCTTCCTCTCCTGCAAGCCTGTGCCAGCCTGTAGCACAGAAGCCTTCATGACCCGGGGTAAACCCTCCACCCACGGGGACAGAGCCAGTCCGGGTGGGATCTCGTCTCCCAACAGGACTAGGATGGATGCTCACCTCAGTGCTCCCTCGTCAGGTCCCGCACTGGCTCTCCTCCGCCAGGCTCCCTTCCCCCATGGTCTCCCTCGGGCCTCCTCCATCACCTGCAAACAAACCACTTGCCCTACAACCTTGTCTGCTTTGGGGGCCCAAACCCTGCCGAGACTCCACGCTGGCTGTGACTTGGAGCAGGTCGTCCAGCCTTCTGGACTTGAGCTTCCTCACCTGTAAGATGGGGACAAAATGCCTGCCTCCTGGAGTCTTCGGAGGAGACACAGCATGGGAAGATGCAAACCGCTGCAAAGAAAGATGCCAGGTGATCACCCAGTAAAACACCAACCTTGCCAAAGCAACAGGAGCTCGTGAAGCTGAGGGAGGAACGCGGGCAGCCTGTCCAAACAACGTGGAGATTCACTGACGAGTGTGGCCGTGCAGGGTAGGCCCCCGAACAGTGGAAGAGCCATTAACAAGGAGGGTGACAGGACAGAGGCTTCCAAGGAGAAAGATTTAAGTGTTAGAGGATCACAGAGGCCTTAGGAAAATCGTGAGGCCCTGGAACATGTTACTGAAATGCTATTATTGGCCGTAAAAATGTGTTACAAATACCCAGTCCACTCTGGATTACTTCTCATTGGTTGTAGGAATGAGTGCACACTTGTGATTAGAACCCACATTTTGTTAAATATAGGATATCTTTATTTTACTTAACTTTTAATTTTTTTTTTTGTCGATGAAGTGCCAAGCATGGGTTTTCTCCGTTCTTTTCTTTGCATGGGTGGCCTCTACTTTCAGAAGTGGATTCCTGGTGCTCATCACCACTACTATCCCGAGGGACAGCCCTCTTTCAGGTCACACCGTGGATGTGAGCTCCAGGTGGGCAGGGACCACATCGGGTCATACTGGTGAAGTCACAGTGCTCAGCCCATGGCAGGGACCAGAGCGTATTGGGTGAATGAGTGAGTAAACAATGAACGAATGCATGAATGAGTACGAGTGCAGGAGTGAGTGAGTGAGGGAATGAGTGAAGGAATGACTGGGTGAATGAAGCAATAAGTGAATAAACCACAGCAGCTGGATCCACACAGGAGGAGGCTTTATCTGTGTCGGGCTCACAGGGTGTCACAACACAAGCCCTGCACCGTGGCATGGAGCATGTCCAGCGCTCCTTCCAGCACTGAGCCTCCGTCACCTGCAACACAGTGTGGTCCTGGTTCTTCTTCAGCTCCACCTCAAACAATGCTGAATGTTCCCGGGAACAGAGCAGCAGGAAGGGAACCTGAGGAGAGACTTCCCAGAACCTGCACCCTGGAAGACCACTGTGACAGCCTGGCAGGGGGCTCTTAACACGCTCAAGGCACCAGGCTAGAGATACTCAAGCCATTCCTCAGGGAAGTCTCCCAACAGCCCATCAGGAGGCCAAGTCATTTCCTCATTGTACAGATGGGGAAACTGAGGCTGAGAGCCTCACCTGCATCACCAGCTAGAAAGAGGCTGAGCAGGCACTAGGACCCCTGTTTCTCTGATTTTGGATCATTCCAAACCACTCTCCTGCACTGCAGCCTCCTCGGGCTCAAGGGTCCTGGCCTCCCTGGGGCCTGCACCCTTCTGGCCTCCAGCCATCACTGAACTAAAGGGACAGGGCCACTCCGTCTGCCTGGGGCTGGGTATGGTGGCCGGGGAATGGCCAGCCGTGGGCGCTGTGGGCTCTCCCAGTACCAAGGACCAGCCTATCCCCCCACAGAGTGAGGTCTCTCTGGGCATCAGGACCAAAAGTTGTCAGAACTTTAGGGAAAAGAGGTCCCTCCCTCAGCATGGGGGAGCCCTTCTCAGGCAGGCCCCATGGGGTCTAAGAGGCACTGGGTTCAAATCCCAGCTCTGCCACTCTGCAGGGCACAGAGGGGGCAAGTCTCTTTGAGCCTCAGTTTCCTCATCAGTGAAATGAAGAAAATAATTGATCCTCCCCCAAGGAGTTGTGGGGAGGATTCAAGGAGATAGCTCAAGAGGAGAACAGAGGCCCCGGTAAGTGCTCATCACCGTGAGCTGTTCCTGCTGATGTCACCCCACTGAGAGGCCCCTGGGGCCCTTCGCCTCTGCCCACTCTGATCTCCCACCAGGCATGCCCTACTCGCTCTGACTCCGCTGTTCCTCTGGAATGTCTTTCTCCACCCCATCTTGTCCCACGGGAGTCAGCCAGCCAGCTGGGAATCCAGGACCCAGCCCCATCTCTCCTCCCGTGATTCCTCTTCATTACAGCTAGTAGCTGTTGAGCTCTGAGAAGGTGCAGGACACTCCAGGTGCAGCCTGAGCTAACTTGTCTGACACCACCATGAAAGGTCGGCTGCCACCCCACTTCACAGGTGAGGAAACCAAGGCTCCAATGGCAGTTCCTCTCCGTGGTCACCATGGCTCTCTCGCTCATCCCCACTGAGCAGGGGCCCTCCATCGCAGAGGCTGAATGTGCTGGATATGTGGGCTGGGGCTGGCACAGTGCCTGAGGCAACCATCACTCCTGGAAGACCCTGAGGTGTGCTTTGGCACAATGACCTTCTCCAAAGCCTCCAGCCCCATGCTCTGACCTTCTGGCACCTTCTATGACACCTCCACTGTGTCTTGTCAAAGTCACTTCTGTTCACACAAGCTCAAGTGGGTCCTGCTGTTGCAACTGAGAACTCCCCCCGGAGGGAGTATGTTCAAGGAGGTCCCTGTGACTCACTGCACTGCCCTAGATGTGCTTTCCCTACTGAGGATGGGGCTCTCTGCTGGGAGGGAGAGGGAGCAGGCAGGAGTGTCCAGACCCTCATCATCATCTGTCCTGGATAGCAGGCCAGGCTGCTCAGCTCAGGTGAGTTAGGGAGCAGGAGGGGCATGGGCAAGGCCAAAGCGGAGTCAGGTGTGCTAGGGGCGGGGCCAGGGGTGAGGGGAGTGGTAGGGACAGAAGGAACAGGAGTGGGGCCTTCCAGCTGGGCAGGTCACCCCAGGTACCTTCATCCCCTGCATCCTAGCTGCTCCTCCTTCTCCCTCCCCCCCTCAGGTCTCTGCTTCAGGGTTTCTGGAATCCCGGTTCCCAAACAAGATCACAGCGTAGAAGGAGACCTTGGGTGTCAGACTGTGACCAACACCTTAACATCACGTTTACATTATGAGCCAGAATCTCCACCTCTAGGGATCGGTCCTAAAGAAGTAGAGATTTATGGATGCAGGTGTTCCTTTCAGCACGCTGACGGGAGTGAAAAATCAGAAATGATCCGTGTTGCCCAGCAGAGGCTCTTAGGAAATTCTGAGGCCGACGCAGAGGAGGAAGAGGATTGACTGGCCAGGGTCCAGCCCTGGGGAAATCAGGTTCCAGAAGAGCATACTCCCTGCAGTCCTTCCCACACGATAGCCGCAAGTGCACACCCACACACACTTGCACATAGACATACCCATGTGCATACAGATGCACACAGCTGAATGTGCACATGCACACACGTGCACACACACGTGCATACAAATGCAAAGGACTGAAACGGTGAACACTGCCTATTAAGGTCACTCCTCAGTTTCCACTTAATTCTTAATTCCCTTAGAATTCATTCTTTTACTATAATAAAAGTTCATTGTCTTTGTAATAAAAACCTTTACAAAGAAAAACTAAATAATGTACTTCAGTCCAAAGATGAGTGATAAATGGATAACATTAACCATGTGATTTTATTCTTGTTAGAATTATAAGAGGAATAGAGGCACATTCTATCAATTTGAAACATCACGCAGGCCCCTAAAGGAGAAGAGAAGCGAATGGGAATTCCCATCCCCACAGGTGAACCCCGTGGACGATTTGGTGCGTATCTCTCTGGCTTTGTCTCTCTCTTTCTGTCTGTCTGTCTCTGTCTCTCGCTCACACACAGATTCATTTTCATAGATGCCTGTCTCCCGGCTGATATCACATATACGTGGTCTTACAGATGGGACAGATGGATCCCATCGCCTCGCCATGGACATTAGCATTCCTTCCAATTGCTTGCTATTGCAACCAGTGCTGTGATGAATAGTCTGGAAAATACATCTTTGAAAAGTTGGGCAGGAATTTCTGTGGGATGAAGTCCTGGGATCAGCACCGCCAGTACAGGTGTGCCCCTGGGGACAGCGATGGGTCCTGTAGGCTGGTCCCCAGAGAGGAGTGTCCTTTGACACTTGTCTCTAGGGGTATACTGGGGCCTCTGCTTCCTCACATTGTCACCAGGGCTTGTCGTCACCACACTGGACCCCTGCTCATCTGATGGGGCCCAGTGCCCTCTCCACAGTGTCTCCATGTGCGCGTCTCCTCCTCGGGGAGCTCAAGCATCTCTGACACATGCTGCCCCTGTGTAGCGCCTCTTGTTAGCGTTGAATGTGTTTGCTCTTTATCTCTTTTTAAAACTCTGACTTTTGAGCATTTTTTTGGACCACAAGGAGGCGTAACCTTTCCCTGGCCTTGTGTTATGAGGATACGTTCCAGTTTATGGTTTGACTTTCCAGCTTTCAATCCTTTTCTTGTTTTTGTTTTGGCCGCACGAAGAGCAACACGTTTCGTGTGTGGCTTCTGGCTCTGGTGTCCCACTTAAAACAACAGTCTGTACCCCAAGATTATGCACATATTTACCAAAAGGGCTTTCTTTGATACATCAAGTCTAGACTCCATCTGGGATTTTCCTATCAATTTAGAGAAATTCTATTTCAAATAAAAACAGAAAAGGAAAAGCTATCAGGCCGTGTGAAAATGAGTGAGCAGACACAATGGCCACCTACGGCATGATTTCACTTATAGGAAACATCCAGAACAGATTAAAAAAAAAAAGTGACAGAAAACAGAT
This sequence comes from Diceros bicornis minor, assembly GCF_020826845.1. Classification (NCBI taxonomy): domain Eukaryota; kingdom Metazoa; phylum Chordata; class Mammalia; order Perissodactyla; family Rhinocerotidae; genus Diceros; species Diceros bicornis. Next base: position 155,756 of record NW_026691160.1, read on the forward strand.
CAGGGGTTGCCAGGGCCCGAGCGAGAAATGGGGAGTGACTGCTTTTAGAATAGGGTTTCCTTTTGGAGAATGAAATATTCTGAACCCAGACAACGGTGATGGATGCACAGCATTGTGAATGTACTTGATGCTCATGAAGTGTACAATTTAAAATGAAAAACAGTAAATTGTTAAAAGATGAAAGTTAAATTTATTTTAAATATTCAAGATATAAACAATAAAAACAAAGCAATGAAAGGAACCAAGAAAGAAACAAATACAATAAGCAGGGTGGGGAAGGAAATGTGTGGTAATGGAGCAGGTGGAACAGGTGTGATTGGAGGTGCTAATGAGGGAGGTTCGCGAGCCAGATCTCCCAGGCCGCAGAATTTGGCCTCAGCTGCCTCCCTGTCTCCTGCAGGAGCCCGTGCAGGGGATGGCTCTCCCTGCACAGAGGCTGGGGCCTCAGCTGCCTCCTGTTCTCCTGCATGAGCCTGTGCAGGAAATGGCTCTGCCTGAGTGGAGGCTGGGGCCTCAGCTGCCTCTCATTCTCCTGCAGGAGGCTGTGCAGGAGATGTCTGTCCCTGCACGGAGGTTCGGGCCACAGCTGCCTCCCTGTCTCCTGCAGGAGCCTGTGCAGGGGATGGCGCTACCTGCACGGAGGCAGGGACCTCAGCTGCCTCCTCGTCTCCTGCAGGAGGCTGTGCAGGGGATGGCTCTCCCTGCACAGAGGCTTGGGCCTCTTCTGCCTCTTGGTATCCTACAGGATCCTGTACAGGGGATGGCGCACCCTGCTTGGAGGCTGGGCCCTCAACTACCTCCTGTTCTCCTGCAGGAGCCTGTGCAGGGGATGGCTCTCCCTGCACGGAGGCTGGGGCCTCAGCTGCCTCCCTGTCTCCTGCAGGAGCCCGTGCAGGGGATGGCTCTCCCTGCACAGAGGCTGGGGCCTCAGCTGCCTCCTGTTCTCCTGCATGAGCCTGTGCAGGAAATGGCTCTGCCTGAGTGGAGGCTGGGGCCTCAGCTGCCTCTCATTCTCCTGCAGGAGGCTGTGCAGGAGATGTCTGTCCCTGCACGGAGGTTCGGGCCACAGCTGCCTCCCTGTCTCCTGCAGGAGCCTGTGCAGGGGATGGCGCTACCTGCACGGAGGCAGGGACCTCAGCTGCCTCCTCGTCTCCTGCAGGAGGCTGTGCAGGGGATGGCTCTCCCTGCACAGAGGCTTGGGCCTCTTCTGCCTCTTGATATCCTACAGGATCCTGTACAGGGGATGGCGCACCCTGCTTGGAGGCTGGGCCCTCAACTACCTCCTGTTCTCCTGCAGGAGCCTGTGCAGGGGATGGCTCTCCCTGCACAGAGGCTGGGGCGTCAGTTGCCTCCTGGTCTCCTGCAGGAGACTGTGCAGGGGATGACTCTCCCTGCACGGAGGTTGGGGCCTCAGCTGCCTCTTGGAGTCCTGCAGGCGGCTGTGCAAGAGATCTCTGTCCCAGCATGGAGGCAGAGATCTCAGCTGCCTCCTCATCTCCTGCAGAAGGCTGTGCAGGGGATGGCTCTCCCTGCACAGAGGTTTGGGCCTCTTCTGCCTCCTGGTATCCTACAGGAGCCAGTGCAGGGGATGGCGCACCCTGCTTGGAGGCTGGGCTCTCAGCTGCCTCCTGGTCTGCTGCAGCACATGGTGGATATGATTGTTCTCCCGGGATTGAAGCTGGGTCCTCTGGTGGCTCTGAGGGTTTTATCCCTGCCACTGCAGATCCTCTCCCTGTAGCTGCTGATCCAGTCCTGTGGGACACCGGCGCCTCCATCGGGGAGATGGATGGAATATCCCCTTCCACCAGCTCCACGCTGATCTCCTGTCTGGAGCTCTGCAAAGACAGTGACTGGCTCCGTCCCAGAGGCATCAGAGCCCTGCCCAGGTGTCTTTGCTGCTGCTTCTGCCCTCTGGACCTAATTCTCCCAGATCAGGCACACACCTGTGTCTGCACAGTATTCCACCCCTGAGGAAAAACATACACATCAGGGGCTTGTGATAAACCTCAGGCAGAAGGGCGCCACCCCAACACTCCACGTCCCACCCAGCCGACCTTGACCTGGGCTTTGAACCTGACCGACCCCCCCAGGCTTCTAACACCTCACCGACTGCTCCTGCTCACGGTGGTCCACCCACATGAACCCGCCCTTCCAGGCACTCATGAGGAGGGGATGTAGGGCTGCCGTGATGGGACCACAGTCATAGCCTGGTTTGGAATGGCCTTCCCTGAGCCTCCCGATGTTACCTTTCCATCCTTCCGAGGAAATGGCCACAGCCGTCGACCGTGAGAGGGGCACCAGCATCTGCATCGGTGTTTGGGGGCTTTCCTGGGGCTCCGGCCCCTGGGCATCGGGAAGCAGCAACTAAACATGTTGCTCCTTCTAGACAAGTGCTAGACAAGTGATCTCACTTGGGGGCTGTGTTTAGGATGTGTGTGCCTAGTTACCAGGGTTCCAAGTTCTGATGGGCTCTGTGAGGTCACTTCCTGGGATCCCCTTACCTAAGCTTCCTCCTCACACAAGACCTTCCTAAGGGTCCCCCGGGCTGCTGACTGCTCACTCTCCATCTCCACAACCTGTCCAGACACAGTCACACCAACACAGTCCACCCCACAGCCTCTTGGGAGGTCTGGACACAACCAGGGCCCCAGCTTTGAGGACACAGAGTTGAATTCAGTCCCGCTCCTGCTTCTTGCCAGTGATGTCACCCTGGACAACCCTGTGCCTCTCAGGGCCTCCCCCGTGTCCCTGTCTGTGTAGTGGGGGTCATTCTAACATCTATTTCCTAGGGATGTCATCAGGTGTATAGACCTAGAGATCCCTTCAGAGCCTGTGAAACCATGGGCTGCTCCCACAAGTAGCTCCTGCACAGACTTTGCAGTGCAAGGATGACAGAAAGGGCTGGCTGTGGCAGAGAATACAATGCAAAGAGGCTTGGGTCTGCTGGGCGTCTGGGAAAGGCACTTCCCCTCTTGCCTGTTTCCCAGTGTCCCTAGGGAGGGTTGAAATGAAATGACGTTCAGACATCATCTCCTTCTGGCTCGCAACCCTCCAGGGCCTCCTGTTCTGTTTAGACTCAGGTCCAAGTGCCTGAGTGGCTGTCATCTCAGCCTATGTGGTGGGCAGCCCCCACAATGGCTCCCAGCGTTCCCACTTCCTAGGCACACATCCTTTGTAATCCCCGCTCCTCGAGGAGAATGGACTTTGCGGCTGGCTTCTAACCAACAGAATAGGGCCGAGTGATGGGATGTCACTTCCATGGTCGGTTTAATGAAAAGTCTGTGACTTCTGCCTGCTTCTGTCATTCCTGTGTTCATTCTATCTCTCTGTCTCTATCTCTATCCCTGTCTTTGTCTCTCTCTGTCTCTGTGTCTCTGGCTTTCTGTATCTCTCTGGTCTCTCCCTGTCTCTCTGTCTCTCTCTTTGTCTCTCCTCTCTGTCTCACTGTGTCTGTCTGTGTCTCCTCTTTTTGTCTCTCCTACCCATCTTTCTATCTCTGTGTGTCTCTGTCTCTCTTTCTCGCTCTCTTTCTGTCTCTCTGATCCACTATTCAGGAGAAGCCAGATCAGATATTATGAGCTTCCGTCCCTATGACACCCCCAAGTGCAAAGAACTGGCAGAGGTCCCGACCCACAGACAGAAAAGGCCTGAAACCCCCCATCCAAACTGAATCCTACCACTGCTCCGATACTTCCAAATGATCTCCGAGATGGCTCCTGCCTCTATCGAGCTTCAGTTGAGAACACAGCCCTAGCCTCCTGCTAGACCTTGACAGGGAGCCTCCCAGCTGACCTGAGCCTGGACCCTGGTAGAGACACTGTCAGATGCTCAATGACAGGTCTTGTAAGTGCTAAGTGAGGCTAATGCTGTCACCCAGCATAGACAGCTAGTACCTCCTTCCAGGCCTGGGTCTGGCCCTGCCATCCTCTCTCTCTCACTTCTCTCCTCCCCAGCTCACTCTAGCCACACTGGCTCTTTTCTCACCTCCTCTTTCGTCAAATTCTCTTCTGCCTCCAAGTCTCTGTGCCTTTGAGCTTCCCCCCAGCATGCTGTTGGCAGACAGATGCAGGGCTGGTTCCTCTTGTCCTTCTGCTCAGGGCACAAATGTCCCCAGGGAGGCCCTTTACAGCCACCTAGGGGCTCCAGGCCCTCCCTCCTCCAGCACCCTGCTTCATTGCCCTGTAGCACCTGCTCTTCTTTTTCGCATGGATTTGTTCATGATTTTGTCCCTTCCACCTCCAGGCTGTGAGCTCCTGGAGGACAGGGACCATGTGGGTGCTTTCAGCACTGCCCTCAGGACTAACATGGGCCCTGCTCAGGGTGAGTGCTGGGGCCACAGTAGCTGAAAGAATCATGAGAGGATCTCAGAACCCTCCCACCTCTGAGCAGCTCCCATTGTGAAAGTGGATGCCAGTAATCAAAGGTCGCTTTGGACAGGGGAACACCCAGAACGAGGCCTGGGCGTCCCTTCCCTGCTCCACTTGCTCCATTGAGCACGAGTGGACACAGAACACCTCTGGTGGTCAGCCCTAGCCTTGCAGCCCCAGGCAGGAAAGCAGAAAGCAAAACACACACATTTCTGTTTGGGGTCCTCAAGGTAGTGGTTCCACCAGGGCCGAGGGTGCAAAGGATCAGGACCCGTGGGCTCCAGGAGAGACGTGAGGGACCTCAGAATCCTCTCTTGCCCCCCACTTTCCTTACACTGGCCCTGGCGTGTCCCGTTGACTCACAAGGCCTCCTCACCCCAGCCAGGAAAATGACTCCACCTCACTTCCAAAGGAGGACCCCGAGGCTCCAACAAGGATGACCTTGTCCCTGGTCCCCAGACAAGTCCACCAGTGCTCTGCCATGTTCTGCACTGCCTGGGTCCCCAGTCCCCAAGCTCTCAGGCTGCCCTCTGCAAATCAAGACCTAGAAGGAATGGAATGCCTTTTACAATGACTCAGAGAACAGTGGGTCATGGATCGAGAATGAAGGTCAAGAGACTCTTCTACAAGCCTGTGGGACCCTTAGAGTCACCCCATCTATGCATCCCAATTTACAGAGGCCTAAGATCAGGCCTTCTCTCATGTAGCCCCTCCCCCCAGGGGGGGTCACATCCTGGTTCCCGGTGCCCAGAGTGGTGGACACAGGACGCCAGACCTGGTTCTCTGCAGGCTGCTCTAGGGATGGCCCGAACCCCTGCATCCCCCTGTGCACCTTGGAGACCCCCTGCCCACCAGTCTGGCATCTCTCCCCTTCATGCTATGGGCCTGGGCATGTGGCTAGGGGACCGGATGCCCCTGCCCTATGGCAGAGCTGCCTCCAACCTCTTTCTTCCTTCCTCCTGTCACCTCCCCAGTGTGCACTTCCCTTCTGACACAGGGCTGGGCAGTCAGAGTGTGTGTGTATGCTTGTGTGTGTGAGTGCGTCCACGTGGGGATGCGTAGAGGAAAGGGTCCTACATGGGGGACGTTGGCAAGGGTCCCTCAGGATCTTAGGAGCTCTCATTCCCAAAGCAAACCCCTTGGAAGTGTTGAGGCTGGCCTAAGAGCTTGGAATGCTCTCTTCTCCTCTGGACTTTGCCCACCTCGTGGGCCCAGGGACTGTCCCTGCTCCTCCTGGCCTCAGTTTCCCAACTATACTGTGAGGGTTGGACATGGAGCAACATCAGCCCCGATGAACATGGACATGGCCCAGGATCTCTGCCCGCGTGAGTGTGGCAGGGATACCCTCACGGTCTCATAGGCCTCTCTCCTGTGGGGCAACCAGGCCTCCTGTCCACGGTCAGGCACACAGAGGGGCCCTGCAGACAGCACTTCTGGGTGACACAGCCCGCAGCACACATGTGTAACACAACGGTCCCCTGACATGGCTGCTTTCGTCTGTCCCCTCCCCAGCCAACTGCTCGGTGACCCTCACATCCCCTACGTACCGGGAACAAGCCACACAAGCCAGGTGGGCCACACGGTGCACAGTTGAGTAGGTTGGACTTCTGGGGATGTGAGAGTCACTGAATATACACCGACCTCACTGTACTGATCCACAGACTGCATCCCAGGGTCCAGCTCCATGCATGGCTGGTCCTGTGGACACGAAGACAGTGGTGGACACAGACCCTGGGCAGGGAGAAGGCCAGGCCGCCCTTTTCCCTCCTCCTCTACACCCCCTCCTGGCCACATGAGGTCCAACCAATCCCTGCCTGCAGCCCTGGCGGGTGTAGGAGGAGCTGAAGGGAGCCCAGCTGGGCAAATATTGGAGGGAGTTACTGTTATTAGGAAGCCCCCTGGGTACTGAGTTATTGAACCCCATTTTACAGATGACCAGTGGTCCCAGCGTTCAAGGTCACTCTGCTCTAAGTGACCAAGTCCAGATGTGAACAAGGGACTAGAAATCCTTACTTTTCACCACCATTGAGCCCAGCATTGACCATCGAGGCCTTGTCCTGCGTTGGGTCTCCTCCAGCCAGGCGACCTCCTGAGTCCAAGCACTTTGGGCGCCTTCTTCTCCCTGCTTGAATCCCAACACACCCTCCTGAGGTCAGAGTCACTGACCCCATTTTTCATGGAGGAAACTGAGTCTCTGGGAAGACACCACATGAACTTGCCTGTCACAGGGCTGTGAGGTGACCCAGGTGTGGGTTTGACGCCAGGTCAATCTGCCTCTAAAGGCTCTGCTAGCACAGGAGCCTGAGGAGGTGGCCTGTGAGCCCAGCACAGAGGTGAGTCCATCCTGGATGGGGGCTCGGGGGAGGGGCACTGCAAGCTAGGAGCTCTGAAAGGGGCAGGGGCTTGGCAGAGTCCTTGGGGAGGAAGGCTCTAGGGAGGGTGGGGTGCGGTGAGGGGTGCACTCTGGGGACGGTGTCTGGACCAGATCACCCAGGGCCGTGACTCAGGCAAGGAGTCGGGTCTCACTACAGGTTGCGTGGACTTGAATGAGCAGTCTCATCAGAGCCTCAGGCGGTTAGGACCTAGATTTGGAGGGAGCTTGGTGGGCACCTTATCCACCTCCACTCAAGCACAGATCACCAAGACCCAACAAGATGAGAAGGCTGCCTCCATTTCCTCCCATGTACAGTGGGCACTGTGGCGGTCGCCTACCTTCTGCCTGGGCTGGGGATGCTGCCTGGAGGGCCCAGAGAGGGCTTCTTGTCACAGTAGCCATTCAGGACAGGTCTGTGCTCAGAGAGCTCTGAGTGATGGGACCAAGGGCACGTCCCACCAGTGGGCTAAACAAGACGCTCCTGTCCATGTCGCTGTTGTTTATTACAGGTGGACAGGGATGATGCAGCATCACCCACTGGCTGGATGCAGAGGGCCAGCGAGGAGCTATTGTTGAAGAGCCTGAGGCACAACGCTTGTGTGTGACCAAAGCTGCCATGGGTGTGGTGGAGGCTGAGGAGGAAGAGGTGCTGCTGGAGGCCAAGATGAAACCAGAGACCATAGGGGACCAGGGGGCGGTTGATTTCCATAACTGTGGGGGATGGCATGATCAGTAGAGTCTCTTAACCCGGCAGGACACCCTAGGCCGGCCTCCAGCTCCTGGGCTTCTTGGTCCCTTTGTAGGTGTCGATGGGGAACAGTGGTCCCGGGCAAGAAGGGACTGGGAATGGGCTGTCAGGGAGAATGGGTAGGGCAGCCACCTTCTTTTCCTTGAAATCAGGGGACTCTGGGTCAATACTCATGTTGCTCTCCTCCACCTTGGAGCTGGAGGAACCAGCCAAGTGCTCGCTGAGCATTGGACAATGTCCCTGCCACTGATGTCCTGGCCCCACCTGAGGTGTCCCAGCACTTGGAGTGGGAGCTATCCCTGGTCCTGAAGCCTGTGTTGGGGCCTGGAGGCTTGGAGGCTGGATGGAAGTGCTGCATTTGCAGAGGTCACGCCCCCTGGGTGAGTGGGGACTCTGGGACACCTGAAGTCACAGATGCAAGTGACCCACACCTGGGAAGGTGTGAGGGAGGTGCACAGAGGGCAGTGCCTCAGTGGCAGGCAGGGCTTCATGCCCGTGGGCAGCACTCCTTGACAAAGGTCAGCTAGTCCTTTGGACCCTAGAGGGCAGAAGGCACTTAAGGCTGCCAGTGGTCCACGGGAGGCCAGGACAGCCTGTTGACTGGCAGGCATCAGGCCTGCAGCAGGAGAGGTTCAGGGTGAAACTGCTCCTGGGTAGCCTGGGCCAGCAGGTTGGACAGAAAAGATGGCCACTTGGTTTTTGTCACTCTAGTCTGTACGTCATCGTCTCTCCAGCTAGCCAGACCCTGGGGAGGGTGGCCTGTGGCTGAACAGCACTAGGGACTGAGGAGAAGGTGCCCTTGGCAATATCGAGTCCCTCTTCTTCATGTGAAGCAGGGTTGAGCTGGCTCCATGCCTGACCTCACCCCCTTGGTGACAGTGGACTTCTTCAGGTCAAAGTCATCCTAGGCATCAGGTTCATGGCACTGAACACATTGGCATCCTCAGGGGTCTTCAACATGGAGGGGAGGGGCCAAAGGAGTGTTGGCTGTGCTCAGGACAGCCATACCAGGGACAGGGAAATGCACAGAGACAGGAAGCAGATCAGTGCTTGTCAGGGGGTGGGAGAGTGGATATGGGGGCATGGCTGCTTCATGGGTACAGGGGTTCTGGTGGCTTGATGCAATGATCTGGAACTAGATAACGGTGACTGTACACAGCATAGAGGATGTAGTTAATGGCCGGCCCTGAATTGTACAACTTTAAGTGATGAAAACACTAAACTTTATTGAATCTAAATTGGAACACACAAAACATAAGAAATCATAAAACATAGAAAAGGGAAAAGACATCCTGCCCTCACAGGCAAGGTGAAGGACAGCTCTGGGGTGGGGCTGGAGCCGGCTGGGCCTTAGTTGCTGACGAAGAGGGTGGTGCTGCAGCTGCCGTAGTGCTGGAGCCACTGCTGTGGCTGATGCTGGAGATCCCACCAGCTCTGGCTATGCAACTGGCCCAGGAGCTGGACCTCATCTGGGGCTGGAGCTGGGTCTGTCTCAGGCGATGGTGCTAGACCTGCCTCTAGAATTGGCTCCAGTGCTGAGACCGACTCTAGCTCTGCATTGTTGACAGATTTGGTGTGGGAGCTAGTGATGGAAATGGCTGCTGCTCTGGAGCTGGTCAAGTGTGGGAGCTGGAGGGAGCTCTCATTCTGGAGCTGGCCACAACTGAGCTCTAGATCTGGTGCCAGAGCTGTCACTAGTCCACAGCTGGAGCAGGATCTGGTGCTATGTGGCTCTAACTTTGTAGGTCGAGGTAACTGGCTCCGCTGCAGGTGACCGAGCCTTCTCTAGCTCCACAGCTGGTAAACAGCATGTCGTGACCTTTGGATGGGGTCAGTGACATCACCAACCAATCACGAGCTGTCCATCAGATGGTGGGAGCACTCCAGCAAATAACATATATTACATTAGTGTTATTTCATCTCCGTTCTAGTTACATATTTATTTTAAATATACTTAGAAGGAGAATAGGATAATAGAAACCATTTATTCTTTGCTCAGATTTAACAGAGCACACCTTATTGATGTCGTTTTTTAAGAAATATTACATACACAGTGGAAGGCACCATTCTTCTTCCTCTCTCTTTCCTCCCCAAAGGTAACTACTGTCTTGAAGTTAATATATGTATTCTATACACATTTTCTTTTGAAAAAAGACAGTTGTCCCCAATTTGCTGAGATTTTTTTATGTGTCTATCAAAGATATGTTTCTGAGCAGATGTTGTTAAAAACTTTGTCCTTTCAAAATAAAGATGACAAGTCAACCATTAGTTGAGAAAGTACCTGCTTTTTAGACATCATTTTTAAAAGAGAGGTTTGAAAATATCTCCATCATGTTACCATTGATCCTCCCTATTTGGAAGAGTTACATTCTATCAATTTTTAGCAAACACTGCATGAGCCAGACTGAACCAGTGCTCCTAGGGGAAGGACAAGGTTAGATTTCTGCAGCCTTTGGTCGTGACATATTTGGGAACCTATCAACACATAGCCTTGTTTTATGTTTGTCTCTTTTGAAAAGATCTTATTTAGTATAGACTGTAGACACATTATTTGAACTCCCAGCCAATATCACTATCCATAACCCATGCCTGAAGGAATCTCATCTAACACAAGTGTTTTCTACATACGGCCCATCACAGGCTTCTTGTGCTTAGGAACACTACACAACACTTCAGCACTATGCGGATCATTACAAAGAGGAAAAACAGCAGCAAGAAGCAAAAAAGGTGAAAAACGTACCATTTATAATTTTATTTATTTATTTTTTCCCCCAAAGCCCCAGTAGATAGTTGTATGTCATAGCTGCACATCCTTCTAGTTGCTGTATGTGGGACGCGGCCTCAGCATGGCCAGAGAAGTGGTGCATTGGTGCGCGGCGGGATCCGAACCCGGGCCACCAGCAGCGGAACGTGCGCACTTAACCGCTAAGCCACGGGGCCAGCCCCCGTACCATTTAATAGAGCAGGAAAAGGACACTTGTTGACCTGAGAGCTGAAACAAGAGTGTCACCTTGTTCTACCTCAGCCGGGAATGTGCGCCTCAGGCAACTCCAACTTTCTGCCACTCTGCACCCATCCAGGAATTACTAGGAATAACACAGTGTGTGTTGGGTTTGGATTCACCTGTAAATTTTAGTGACTAGGTGAATTCACGAATATCAAATTACTGAATAAGGAGGATTGACTCTGTTCTGTTGTCAAAAACAATGAGTGTATGAAACTCATACTTCAGAACTTAAACATGGAAAGCTTTCTAATCTGCTTTAAAATCTACATGAAGAGTTTCATTGCTTTGAGCCATTTGTTAAAAATGTCAAAAACATCTTCTGATTGGTTTAAAAGAACAACTGATTGACCTCAGGAATGGCTGTGTTTACTCACCATCTCTGATTTCTCTCATTCTCTCTTGAACCCATTCCAATGAACCCCCACCACTCCACTACAACTCTTTTTGCCAAGGTCACAAGTGACCACCACATTGCTAAATCCTACAGTCATTTGTCAGTCTGTGATTTACTTGATCTACCAGCACTTGACATAACTATTCACTATGTATGTTAATAAAGTCTGGTAATAGCCAATAAATTATTTTGGGACAATCAGATATTCATTTGACAAAATATTAATAAATATTCTATTTGGTCTCATACCACTCCTTAAAAATCAACTCCAAATTTGAATATAATAAACAATAAAAGTGTAATGAATATTAAAAGTATTAGATTGTTTTAAAAAGATTATAGAACATCTTTATATCTTGGATAATAGACAGTCTTGCTAAACGAGACTCAGAAAGCAGAACTCTAGTCGATAAGATTCATAAAACTAACTACAGCAAAATACAACTTTGTAAGAACAAAGGCAACGTAAATTAAGTAAAAAAACAGAGGAAAACACTCCAACATGTAATCAAGGGTTTCTCTGCAGACTATATGAAGAACTCCTGTAAACTAATGAGAGACAAACCATCCAGTGGAAGTGTGGCAAAGGATAGGAACAGCCAAACAATTCTCAGTGGAGGAAATATGAAATTCCAGTAACCAAGACGTGTTCAACCTTCCCAGAGAAGACAGAAATACAAAATAAATCAACAAAGAGACATGCCTTAGATATCAGATTGACAAACATTTACAAAGTTTGTTTCAGGTGTTGGTTACATGGAAAAATGAATCCACTCATACAGTACTGAAGCACAACTTTTGGAGAACAAATTGAAAATACCTGTTGAGTTTTTCAAATGAGCATTTTCTATGACTCAGCAGTTCTGTTTATTAGTATCTGCCCAGGAGATACCTTCACACAGATGCAAAAAGAAATTATTATGAAGAAAATATTATGAATATTATGAAGAATATTCTTCATAATATTGTAATAGCAAAAAATGGGGACAACCCAAACGTGCACAAAAAGAAGAATGGTTCAACAAGATGTAGTTTATTCATAGTAACGTGTCAGAGTGACAAAGAATGGAGTAGATCCAAGCAAATTGTTACAGAAGTATCTCCCATATAGTTTTGGGTGAAAAGAGGAGGCTGCAGAATGAGGTGCATATTATACCATTTTCTTTAAACACACAAAACAAAAAGAAAAGAATATTTTTTCTACAGCAACAGATATATGGGGGGCTGTGGTTAAAGGAGCCTTTAGCTTGATCCATATATAACTTTTAATTGATTAATGTTTTACAAAGGTACTGCTTCATATATTATTTGTATAATGAAAAATTAAAATACATAAGACTAATTAAGTTCATTCTTTCCTACTAGAGAATTTCAGCTACCCCAAAGTAACTAAGAAATCAGAATGTCCACAGGAAAATGTCAGCATAGGTGGGGGACAACTGAGCTTGGCTAACATGAGCAGACATTTTTCACACATTAGGGGAGCTGATATTTTGCTGTAGGACCATCTTTGCCATGCAAACCTTGGGACAAAAGTGCAAGTATTTGCCAGGATACAGCCAAGATATAAAACCAACCAGGTCTTGAAAATAAAAAGGAAAATCCAAGTTGTCACTCTAAATCTACCTCTTCATTGGCCAAAACCAGCTTTGAAGCTGTTTTAGCCTGTTTCTCCACGAACAAGAGCCACAAAATTGACGGGCCAGCATCACCACCTCGTGGCTCTGCTTCCCATTGCAGGGTTCATCACCATACCCTTTGGCCCCCAAATCTCAAACCAAGAGTTCTGTCTTTTGGATATCCCTTCAAAGTTAAATGTTTTAGAAATACAAGAGACCCAAGTAGGGTTATGGATTTTTTAATTCTGACAAGTCAAGATTTTCTAAGAGACTACTATCTATCATCATTGCCAGTTTGTAAAAGAACAGTATTTAAAACCAAGAAATCAGAAAGGTCATAAACTCATATCAGAAGACAGTCCTGTTTATCAAAGAACAGTTGAAAGTGGTATACACATTTCATAAATACGTAAATATCCCATAACTATATTAATAATTATGATCATTAGTTAGGCTGTTAAATAGGTCAACTTGACCAGGCCATGCGGTGCCCAGATCACTGGCTAAACGTTATTTCTGAGGGTGTCTGTAAAAGTGTTTCTGGAAGAGATTAGCAGTTGAATTGGTGGGCTGAGTAAAGCAGATTGCCCTCTCTGTTGTGTGTGGGCCTCATCCAACCTACTGAGGGCCTGAATAGAACAAAAATGCCGAGGAACGTTGAATTATCTGTCTCTCTCTCTCTGTCTCTCTCTCTGCCTGAAGGTTTGAGCTGGAACATCAGTCTTCTCCCGCCCTTGAACTGGAACTTATACCACTGTTGTTCCTGATCCTCAGGCCTGTGGACTCAGACTGGAACTACACCTCCAGCCTTCCTGAGTCTCCAGCTTGCAGAAGGAAGGTCATGGCACTCCTATGTCTCCTAGTGGTTCTGTTTCTCTGGAGAACGCCGATTAACACAATCATATTTACATATTCCTCCTTTATCAATCTCTGTGTCAGCTTTATCAATAAAGGAAGAGCTGGAGACAAGGTCTTGTACATAGATACTTAATTTGGGAGGTACCAGGAGTGAGAGAGCAGGGAGGGGTCATGAGTAATACTGTCCTTCTCATGGAGAGGCAGCCTTCCTTTGATCCTCATTGATCAGACTGGCCAGACGGCTCTGTCAGGTTCCAGGCACCCCCAGGAAACCACTGCTTGTCTGTCCTCACTCCTCCTTGTACATGGCCTGAAAATTGGCTCAGAGAACTTATGCAATTCACCAGAGATGTACTCAAGTCGGTCTGGCAGAAGAGGCATTGAAAAACAGGCTGACACATGTTCTGGTTCCTTTTACATCGGATTTTATTCTTCCCTTTACTCACTTATTCTTTCAATAAAAAATGTATCAATATCTACCATGTCTTAATAATGATAGCAACATTTATTGAGCGCTTACTATATGCCTGGTACTGTTACTGTTTTATAGGTATTATTTCATTTAATCCTCACAACAGTGTTATGAGGTAAGTGCTTTTAGTATCCCCCATTTTACAGATAAAGAACAAAACACAGAGAAGTTAAATAATGTGCTTGAGGTCACACAGTCAAGAAATGGTGAAGCTCAAATATGACTCGGGTGTTTGGGCTCCTTCCTAACTGCCAGATGTCAACTGTGTTTCACCTGCTCTGCTTCCAGGTTTCAGGCTCGTGATGGGGCATAGAGAGGAAGAGAATGCACACCGGGAGACAGGTGGGTGCCATCCCAACCCAACACAGTAAGTCAGATGGAAGTGGGCACCCAGGTGCCATCAGAGCATGGAGGGGTACTCTCACCCCAGAAGTTGGGGCCACTGAGCTGACTCTTGAATGACAGAAAGTGGAGAAGGGGCGATGTAAGTTGGGGAGGAGTCCAGATAGCAGAAATAACAGAAGAATACCACTGGGAACACCACAGAAGTATAATGGTTTCAAATTTCAGTGCACACGCTCAGGTGGCAAACCATGCCATTGTCTTTTTTCTTTGGGACCTTAAAGTCTATTAGGATCCCCCATTCTCTAGGTGTCAGAAATAATCTCCTTCAATTCAGAGGCTGAGTCCACCCTGGCCTGGGACCATGTCCTCAACTGGGGTCTTCTGTGGAGCCATGGTATGTATCTGCATGGAGGACAAAGGTGGAGAAACCATCATTACTCATCATCAGTCCACATGTTTCTGCTGACACTGCCCACAAGGGGTCCTTGACACATAATACCGACTTGCTTAGTAAGCCTGTCTCATCTCCTGCTTCCTTGACCTTCTGGCCTCGTCAGTGATGGCTCTCTCTCTGCTCTCCTTCACTGACAAGCTTCTCCAAAGACTCTCATCACCATGTCTCCACTTCTTCCCCTCCCAGTCTTCATTCACTATTCAACACACAGTGATGTGTATTCTGTTCCTACAACACACCCAAAATGTTCTGCTAAGATCGCCACTGGGCTCCACGTTGTTAAATCCAATAGATGCTCTTCTCTTCATCTTAGCTGATTTCCCGGCTATATTCAACTTTCATGACCCGACACTTTCCTACTTTTCTTTCTACAACGTTGACCACCTCCAAAAGTCATCCCTGATTTTTCTCTCATCTCCTTGATTTTACCTCTCCCCAAACATTTAATCTATCAACAAGTTCTATCAATTGTATTGTCAAAAATTACACATCAAGTCTATCAACTTCTCTGCAGTTCCGCTGCTAACACAGTGGCATATGCTACAATTCTCTCTCCTCTGGATGAGTGAAACAGCCTCTTCACTCATCTCTCTGCTTCCACACTTGCCTCCAACAATCCAGTCTCTGCACAGTAGACGTGGCATCCTCAGTTCTCTGCAACATCTCATCATGTCTGGCTCCAGGAAAATTCAGTTCTGTTTTTCTTATGAAAATCTTTGGTTTTGTAAGATATCCTTGATGTTTCCTGGCATATAGTTTTATTTATCTTCATTTTTACTGTCAAAAGACACATATAATCACACACACACACACACAGAAACTCTCATTAAGGGCCTATTACTTGTAAATCACTAGCTTGATATAGTGAGACATAAAAAGTAACCTCATTCTTTTAAAAAGTAACTTGATAACAGGGACTCTGGCTTAAGGAGCTCATGAATTGGTTGGAGAAAAAAATAAAACAATGAAAATGTAAGCAAAGAGAAAAAGGTGTAAACAACAGTCCACCATAAAATATCATCACAAGATGGCACAAGATTAGTTGCCAAATTAAATATGAACAAATTATTTGCTACAGAAATTCACAGGAAGGAAAATACTGGAAGCTGGACTGGAAAGAAAAAACTTCAGGGAAGACAGAAAATAAATTTGAATTGGCCCCTGAAGAAGGAGTAGGATTTATAAAAGCACAAAGAATTAAAAAGTCATAAAAGCTCAAGTAAACTAGTTTTGCTAAAGAAGAAAGTATGGTTTACTGAGTCATCAGAAAGAAGGCTCACAACAGAATGAGGTCAGCTCAGCGAGGACCATGAATGCCAGGGTGAGAAGTCTGACTGATTTTATAGGCAATGAGAGCCACTTAAGCATTTGATGTAGAGCTTCCCATGATCAATGTGGTACTTTAGGAAGATTATTCTGGCATGGTGTGAGACTGAAGGATGAGAGGAAGCTGTCACTAATCCACTCAGCCTCCCTATAGGGAGCTCTCATTTTTTTTTTTTACATAAGCTTTGTGAACAGTTATCCTCCAACAACAGTTTCTGGATGAGCATCTCCAGGATGGTCATGGCTGCACGTATCTTGTTTAATTGGAAGAGACCACAGATAACTAAATCACAGGCTGACACATTTATGATGAGACTGAAGAAGACAAGTCTTTACTCAGCCTGTGTCCACTGGGAAAGCAGGAGGTGCCCTCCACTCTGCTCCCTCCTCCCCTACATCCAGACAAAACACCAGCATCTCCAGGCCACCTCCCTTTGTTCTAGTCAGGTTCATCTGATGCTGTTCCTTACCTTCTCCTTATATCTGACGTCACTGCTCATGCTATTAGGTCCTAAGACTTTGGGACTTCAGCTCCTTTGGCCTTGCCTTTCTTTGGCTATGACAACAATGGTCATCTCTTTACAGCTGAGACAAAGACCAGTTATTTGCATCCTTGGCCTCTCTTTTAGGGCTTCATCCTCTGGGGCAGATGTTACAGAAAGAAGAATGCCGAAATGCTTTTGCTATGTGATGACAATAAGTTATTTCTACTCTTCAAAGCCCTGTAGATCTATGGGCAGGTCTGTGCATTCCGTAGAACAATATCTTGAGAATGAAGCTCAAAATGCACTCACTCCCATTCTGTGCCAGGCATAAAATATACCCACCAGCAGAAAATTAGGGGATTGCAACTCCAACACTTCAGTCTCAGACTTACCTTTAGTTTATTAAACACTTTAAAGGATATAACAGTTAATGATGTATCTTCCTCCTCAAATATTATCAATATCTCCTAATATTTCCAAATAAAATCCTTTGGGAGGAAAGAAACTAATACTTTGGGGGATGTCTTAGGTACCAGGCCCTCTTCTAAGCAGTTTTCATACATTATTTATTTCATCTTCTAAACAACACTTTTAGGTGGGTACTATCCCCGTTTTACTGATGAGGAAACTAATGTTGAAGAAGGTTAAGTAACTTGGCCAAGGTAACACAGAATGTAAAGAGTGGATTCAACCTAGCCCCATCTTCACTGTACCACCCGGCCCACTCTGCCTTCACATGACATTCAGGCTCCGAAGAGTGTGGCCCCAAACTGCCTCTCCAATCTAGTACACATTTTCCCATCTTTTATTTTGTTATATATAAATCACAGTTGTTTGTCCAATCTAATTTCATGATTTCAAAAACATAACATCATAGAAAACCAACCAGCAGCAGTTGCTAAGCTGAAATACACATACTTTACAACCTAGCAATTCTACTCCTAGGTAAATACCAAGAGAAACATGCACATATGTTCATCAAAGACAGGTACAGTACTTAGAGAAGCACTACTCACACGAGTCAAAAACAAAAACATGGGCATAACCCAAATATCTATCTACAACAGAAAGGACAAGTATTTCTACAAGGAAAATATAAATAGCAATGAGAATAAACTGTAGCCATACACACGTATGAATCTCACAAACATAATGCTGTGTGAAAGAAGCCGGGCACGAAAAAGTATATGCTCTATGATTCCATTTATATGAAGTTCAGAAACAGGCAAAACTTATCTGTCCCACTGGAAGCTGGGACAGAGGTCATCTGCCCCCAGGTGGAGGGGAGCAGATATGACTGAAGAGAGATGACGCCTCAGCACAAATCAAGGTGGTGGCACCAAACTATATTAGAGTCATCATAGTCTTCACAGGCATGACCTCACGCTGGAAAAAAAAAAAAAAGCCAGTTTTACTAAAGAACATTATTTTTTTTTTGTGAGGAAGATCAGCCCTGGGCTAACATCCGTGACCATCTTCCTCTACTTTATATGGGATGTTGCCACAGCATGGCTCGACAAGCAGTGCATCGATGCATGCCAGGATCCAAACTGGCGAACCCCGAGCCGCCACAGCGGAGCGCACGCACTTAACTGCTTGAGGCTGGGGCCGGCCCCTAAAGAACGTTCTTGATGGAGCAGTAAATATTATTTCTTTTAATTTTATTTATTTATTTATTTTTCCCCCAAAGCCCCAGTAGATAGTTGTATGTCATAGTTGCACATCCTTCTAGTTGCTGTATGTGGGACATGGCCTCAGCATGGCTGGAGAAGTGGTGCCTCAGTGCGCGCCCAGGATCCGAACCCAGGCCGCCTGCAGTGGAGCACGCGCACTTAACTGCTATGCCACGGGGCCGCCCCATATGTTATTAACTTTATTAAATCTTGACCTTGAATATACCTCTTTTTAATATTTTGATATAATACATAGTATGTGATGAAATGGGAAGTAGGCGGGAAGCACTTCTGTTACACACTGAAGGACAATGGCTGTCTTGAGGAGAAGCATTTGTGTGACAATCTGAGCTGACCTAGCCACTCTTGATAGAACGTCATTTTTACTTAAAAGAATGACTGACAAACTGAGGTTATGCAGTTTTGGGTATTTGGCACACATTTTCTCAAAAATTACCTCCAAGAGCCTATCAATTCAAGGAAAACAACTGACGGTATTTGTTGACAATGACAAAATTCAACCTCTCAGTCAAAATTATGGAAAACTTACACTTGATACAAAGAGCTTGACAGCTTTTGACTATGTAAGACTTTTCTGATAGGTCGGGGGTAGTGTTAAGCACTGTATGGTATTTTGTTTTGTTTTGTTTTCGTATAATGAAACGTGTCAACACTTGGAAGATCTGCAGAACTCAATGAGCAGAGGTCTAGAATAGTAAATCCTTAGAGACGGAACAGTGGTTGCTTGGGGCCAGGTCAAGTGATGGAGCAGGAATGGGGAGAGATGCTAATGTGCTCGGGGTTTCATTTTGCGGTGTTGAAAATGTTCTAAAATTAGACTGTAGTGATGGTTGTAAAACTGTAAATATACTAAAAACTACTGCACTGTGTACTCTAAGTGGGTGAATCGTATGGTATGTGACATATATCTCAAAAAAGTTATAAAATAAAAACTCTACCACCGTAATAATATTGTAACATCTGGAGTTTATTTAAAAAAAAAAAAACAGGTTGTCAACACAAAGGCCATGGTTTGCTGACCCCTGTTTTATTGTACAATGTACCATCATCTTTGAGTTTATCATTCTAGAACATCTCTGGTGTCCAGTATTTCAAAGTCCATCTTTAATATACTATTTTTTTATTCTCCCAACATGCCCTCCTTTTATCTGTGCATCAAAAAAATGTTCTTTAAAGTGAGAATTGCCTCTATTAGTAAAACGAGCTTACTTCTAACCAACACTCCACAATCAACACACACAACAACAACAATAAAAGATATCAGCTGAGGCTACAGTCATCTGAAGACTTGATTGAGGCTGAAGGATCTGCTTCTAAAATCACTCATGTGGATGTTGGCACGAGGCCTCGGTTCTTCACCTCAAGGATTTCTCCATCTGTTGCCTGAGTTTCCTCATGACATGTCAGCTGACTTCCTCCTGAGCAAGAAATCCAAGAGAGAGCAAGGAAGACACCTCAGTGCCTTTTCTGACCCAGTTTCTGAAGCGTACAACATCACTTTCACTTTCTTCTATTTGTTAGGAGTGAGTAGTCAAGTTTTGCCCACACTCAAGGAGAGGGGAATTAGGCTCCACCCTTTGAAGGGAATAATATCAAAGAATTTGTGGACATATCTTAAAACCACCATAGCCACCTTGGCAGTATACAAACAGGCTCTCATCTCCTCTGTGGGAAGGCATAGAAACTGGGGACCAGGCCCAAGACTTAATGGTCAGAACAGCCAAACTCCAAAGATGGATAAATTCCCAACAAAGGTAGGTCTGCTGTACCAAGGTCAGGGCCCGGTTGGGAAAATATGGATGGAGTTATCTAGATTGATGTCCCTGAAGATCCTGAATCCCCAGATTCCCCTGAACCCTCTGAGCCTCCAGAGGCAGCCCACTCCTTTCCATTATGCACTAACCTCCTGTCTCCCACTTGCTTGGAGATGATGCAGAGGCTGCTTCCCCACAAGACAATGTTCACCCACCCACCTCCATCTCAGTGGGGTGTGGATATTCAGGATCTGCCCTTCCTGGCCACCAGGACTTTAATCCCTACAACTGTGATTTAATCTCAAAATTAGGATTAAGTCACAACATAAGCCAGCTGCTGACACTTTGAGGCTCACAAGGGAGCAAAGGGACTGTGCCCCAAGGAGCTACAAAACCTACCCAGCATGGACCAGCATAAGTCAGGAGAGCATGTGTGAGACTGGAGTCTAGGGTGCTTGATCAAGAGGACTGGAAGATAAGTGGAATAAGGGAGAGTTGATCCATTTGCAAGCTCTTTCCTAGGATCCAGGATTCAACACTTACTCATCAAGAAAATGAATAAGCAAGCTACAGATTGGGGAAAATATTCTCAACACATGTATCTGACAAAAGAATTGTGTCAAGAATATGTAAAGAACTTCTACAACTCAATAATAAACAGACAATCCAACTTTTTTAAAAGGACAAAAAACTTGAGTAGACAGTGAACAAAGAAGAAATGGCCAGTGAACACATGAAAAAGTTCTCAACATCATAAGTCATCAGCAAAATGCAAATTAACCCCATGAGATACTTCCACACACCCATTAGGATGGTTAAAATGAAAAAGACTGACAACACCAAGTGTTGGTGAAGATGGGAAACAACTGGAACTCTCATATTTTGGTGTGTAAAATGGTACAATCACTTTAAAAAACTGTTAGGCAGTTTCTTAACTGAAACCCAGCAATTCCACTCCTAGGTATACATCCAAGAGCAACAAAAATTTACGTCCACAAAGCCTTGTACAAGAATGCTTGTAGGAGTTTCATTCACAATAGTACCAAAATTGAAAACAGCTCAGGCGTCCATCAATAGAAGAGATAAACTGTGGTATGGTCATATAACAGAAAACTACTTTGCAATGAAATGGATTGAATTATTAATACACACAACAATATAGATTAATCTCAGCAGTATTACGCTGAATGAGGAAAGCCCGACACAGACTAGTACACGCTGCCATTAGTACATACTTCCATTCAGAAATTCTAGCAGACAAAAGTAATCTATAGGGATAGGAATCAGAGTAATGGTTGCTTTTGGAGGAGGAACTGACTGGGAAGGGGTACAGGGGAACTCTCTGGGGCTGATGGACATGCTCTATATTTTGATAAGACTGTGAGTTACAAGGGTATATGCATTTGCCAAAATTGATTGAATTGTACACTTAAGATCCATGCATTTCACTATATGCAAATTATACTCTGATTAGGATAAGGAATAAAACTCATCATTTTTCCTTCCAAACCTCTTCCTCTTACCATTTATCTTAGTTAACACATCACCACCTATTTAGTATTCTTCAAGCCCAATTCATCCTAGACTTCTCTCTCCCTCTTCTTGCCACTGTCTCTCCCTCTATCACCAAACACTTTGGAATCCTTCTCCTAGAGAACTCTCAAATCTGTCACCTCATTTCCATTACTAATGACCCGGGCTTAGTTCACACCCCTGGACTAATGAAATAGACTTATAGCTGGACTTACCCTTTCCTAATTGACTCCTTACACTGCCAATAAAGTGATCTTCCTAAAATTCCTAATTTATTATGTCATTCCCTCACTAAAATCTTCTTCAATAGATTTAAATTACCTGTGAAAGACTATCTAAATTCCTGGCAGAACAACATGGCAACAGCTACCTAGTCTAGTCTGTGAGCATGCCCAACAGATTTCATGTCCGAAGTAGTCTGGTCCCCAAGTAGAGGCCTGGCAGTCTCATCTTCTGTCTGATGAACTATGCATTTATGTGTCACGTTCAAGCATATAGCCTAGATTTCATAATCATCTCAGTTGAGTGACAAATTCTCATCCTCCTCCTTTAATGCCTCAGTGAAAGGAGTCCAACTCCAGCCACCAAGACTCAAACCCTGGAGGCACCAGTTCTCCCCACCCCTCATCAGCCACACCAGATGAGACACAAAAGTCCTTCCCATTTAGCCTCAACAGCATCCATCGAGCTGACTGGCTGCCTTGTTCTAACGTCAGGACTGCAGCACCCCTCTTTAATTACGGCCGTTGCCTCTCAACCGGTGTTCTCCACTTTAAATGCAACTTAGAGGACTTACGCCCGACACATTAACATCTTGCATGGTTCAGATTTCAGCATCCCAGAGATTCCCACTTTCCCTGGGTAGCACTATAACCGTTGCTTTACTTGGAGTTTTGTATTACAAATTTCAAAAAGATTAGCTTAAAAATGAGGACTCCCAGTGATCAAATCAACTCTCCATTTTTATGACTCACTTTATCTCAAAGTTAACGTCAGAGGCTGGTCTAACATCCCAGCAAAGGCTTACTTTCATGTCATTGAAAATGTCTCAGCAAAAATTGAACTGCCTTTGTTGGGGCTGCTGTTTATAAAAGAAATGTCCAGAGCATGGCAGGTGAGAAGATATTACCTCTGAGATGCCTTCTAACACAGATGTTTTTCTAATATTCAAGGTGGCAGATTAAAGATGGCCATAAATTGACACTCCTCCTATTAGAGGTGGGGTCTGTGTCGCCTCCCTTTAAATTTGGGCAGGTTCTATAACTGCTTTGACCAACAGAATACTTCAAGCGTGATGCTGTGCCAGCTTCCAGGCCCAGCCCTTAAGAGACAAGCAGCTTCCATTTCTTGTGTCTTGAAACAGTTGCTCTTGGAGCCCTCAGCCGCCATGTAAAAATTCCAACTGTCCTAAGGCCGCCGTGCTGGAGACGCACGTAGGGAGGTCCTGAGACCACACGATAGAGAGATGCCCAGCCTGCCCCAGCTGAGGTCTCAGACATCACGGAGCATAAATGAATCTTCCTCACTGTCTTCTGTCTGAATTCCTGTCCTACAAAACTGCAAGGAATATTTATTTATCAAATGAATATTTACTGGATATCTACTATGTGTCAGGTTCCACTCTGCATGCTAGAGTTACACTGGTGAACAAAACTAACAGTTCCTGTCCTCTGGGAGCTGACAGTGAATGATAAAATATAAACAGAGAAAAGCCAATAAGCCCCAGTTGGGCTCAAGAATTAAACAATGGTCTCAGTGCACAAGGTACACATGTACGCAGTGGTGGCAGGAGGGCAGCCCCACGCCTACTGGGACCTGGGCATTGAGCCCAGCACTGGCAGCCATAACTCAATTCCTATGGGGTAAAGGAGTCTTGCTCTCTGCAAGACAATAGTCTCAAGCCAAACTTGAGGCTCGAGGCCCTTCTTCTTAAAAAGAAGCTGAAAAAGACAGCTGCCAACTGGGGCTAGGTGCCCTGAACTCACAGGAAGCCGTGGGCTTGGGGAGGCGAAGAACACAGAATCCGAACTAAACTGGGTCTGAGATTCCCAAATATGATCACAGAACAGAGCATCAAAATATCATAAGATCTGGTTCTGGGCTGGAGGCGGAGGACAACACGTGAGGGCAACTATCAAACCATAAAACCGCTAGACAGGAGGGAAAGAGACAACTCATCCATAAAACTGTGCATCTGTTCCTGACAACATGTGAAACACACCCCACTGAAATGAAACACAGACAGAACCTCTCAAGTCCACCTAAAAGGCTTTGCCTACACAGAGGAAAAGCTGTAGTACTATTTTGTAAGCAAAGTTTGTGTTTTGGTGTGTCATCTATGGAGAGCTTTTATTCTTGTTCCTATAGTGTTCGATATTGCTATGGTGGGGAAATAAAACTCAGCAGCCTGCCGAGCATCAAGAGAGTCTGACAGTCACGGCCACTTGTGAGTCTACTTAGCTGGCTGGCAGCCACCGTGCAGCCCTGGAGAGGACCGTGGGCCAGCTCGCAGTGAAGACGGGTCTCCTCTTTAAGGGAGCCACTGTAACTCTAAGGAATGGACAAAAGCTACTATAAAACTGCAAGTATTCTCACACACAGATTTGACTACCATAAGACAAAAATGAAATAGACGAGTGTTTTCAATAGTAAGTAAGTTTTTCATAACGTGATCGCAAGTAAAATAATTTCCTAACATACGTCTTTTAAATTCAGGTATGAATGGAACACATCAGGTGACCCTGGGTGACTTTTGCCTCATCTATTAGTGAGGCAAATTAGTATCCAGGATCCAGCCATTTTATTCTTTATGAAAAATAAAGCAATTGAAGTAAATAAATGTCTAACCACAGTTTGACAAGAACATAGCCTGGAGGCAATATTGAACAGGCAAGAAGCGCAGAGTTCTGAAGCCGGAATGTTGAGTTTCCGACCTTGACTCTGCCCATAATACGTGTGAAATCTTTGGGAAGCGACTTTGCTTCTCTGTGCCTGTTCCCTCATGTGCTCACACACTATATTGGCATTCATATATTACATTTTACAGGGGTCTTCAGAAATGAAACTGAGTAGTAGAGCAATACTTTGATAAGAATGTATTTTATTTTGTTTTCCTTCAAGAAAAAATACAAGAACATACCTTTACTGTGGCAATCTAATGGAGGTGCCCCTAAGAAGTCATTTCTAGATGGGACTGGGGACTTTGTTTTAACTTTAAAATAGGTAATCTTTCACAAGCTCGGGAAGCAACAACTGTATTTAAATGGAAAACTCTCCACCCGGAAGAAGCAAACCACCCAGGGGCTGCATTGGTTCTGCAAGTGCCCCCTGATGCCGGCACAAGGATGCAGGAAGCACATCCTGCGTCGTTGTCCCACTCCCGACAGGACTTGGGGGATCGGTCCTAAGTGAGCGGAGGGACTCCGTCCCACTCAGCACCAGCAACGCCCCGCTTTCCCTTCCTGCAAACAAGCCGGTGCAAATAACCTGAGGCCCCTGCGACCGCCTCGCTGCACTCACCTGCCGCTGCACAGCAGCTCGCAGCCCGGCCGCTTCGCCTCCCCCGGGCGGCCCCGACTAGGAGGCGGGGATAGGGGCGTGGCTTAGGGAGGGGCGTGGCTAGGGGCCGGGGCTCTTCCCCCGCCCACCTCACTGCGCCTGCGCCCAAGGGTGCGTGCGGGGCAGGGTGGGAGGTGGTGCCCCCGTGGTGGTCGGTGCTGATGTGGGTCGACCGGGTGTTTGCCGCCCCTCCTGTTCCGATCCTCTGAGCTTTCCAGCCGTCACGGCGCCCAACTCTGGTCACTCCTGCCGCCCCTCCGCCTGCCTGCGTCAGGTGCCAGCAACCAGCCGGAGTCTCCCCCGCGAGGTCAGACTACCTCCCCCTGCTCCTTTGGAGAACGTCGTGACGCCTCCTCGCCTGTGTCCCTGGCGCCTGGCTGGTTAGGTGTATCGTGTCGTTTAATCACCTCTGCAGCTGAGACAGTGAAACCAAGAAGTGAAGGAACTTGCTTCAAGTCAGAGACCCAAAATGCGCTCCAGCTTGAAGTTGATTGCAGGCTGCCTGCCGCCGCCCTTCCACCTCGCGTGGCGCGCCCAAGTTGAGTGCCTAGCCAAGTGCCATGGGCTTTACCTGAGTTTTCGCTGTTTCTTAAGCCCTGTGAGGGCGGTATTATCTCTACAGAGGAGTCTAAGTGACTTGTCAGTCCAGCTTTGTCTCATGGCAAAACCTGGGCCATTTAAAACACCGTATGTGGCCTCTGTGTTCCTCCACACCTTTTGTCTTAAATGGCTTTATTGAGGTGACTTACAAAAAGCCTGTACATATTTAAAGTGTACAATTTGATTTTTATGTATGTATGTATATGCCCCTGAAACCGTCACCACAATCAAGAGTGAACGTAGCCACCACCCCCAAAAGTTTCCTTCTGCCCATTTGCAATTCCTCCTCCCAGTCACAGACTGCCATGACCACTCCTCAGATAACCATAGATCTTCTTTCTGTCACTATAGATTAGTTTGCATTTTATAGAATTGTATTATGAATGTTTACTGTGTGCTTTTTTGGGAGGAGGAGAGTCGGGCTTAATTATTTTGAGATTCAGTAGTGTTGCTGAGTGTATCAATAGTTCATTTCCTTTTTATCACTGAGTAGTAGTCCGTTACATGGATATACCACAGTTTGTTTATCCATTCACACATTGTTGGACTTTTAGGTTGTTTCCAGTTTCTGGTTTTTTTTTTTACACACAAAGCTATCAACATGGTTCTTCATTTTCTTACTATTCAGTTTTGAAAGTTCTTTACATTATCGGGATATGTTTTTCCAGTTATATGACTCAATATTTTCTTCCAGTCTGTGGCTTAAAAGCATGTTTCAGAAGCAGACTTTTAAAATACTTCAAAAGCAAACTTTTTAAATTTTGATAAAGTTTAATTTATTAATTTTTATTTATAGATTGTGCTGTTGGTTCCATATCTAAGAAATTTTTTCCTAACCCAAGGCCCCAAAGATTCTGTCCACTTTTTCTCAAGAAGTTTTATACTTCTAAATTTTAAATTTATGTCTGCGATCTATGCTGTATTAATTTTCATATGTAGTGTGAGATATGGGTAGAAGTTAATTTCTTTGCATGTAGATACCCAGTTGTTTCAACCATTTGTTGAAAAGACTAGTTATTCTCTACCAAATTGCCTTTGCCACGTTTTTGAAAATCAATTGATCATATAAATGTGAGTTTATTTATGGAATCTCTATTCTGTTCATTGATTTATTTATCTGTATTAGCATTGATATCACATGGTCTTGATTACCATAGCTTTATAATAAGTCTTGAAATCAGGTCATTTAAATCTTTCAATTTTGTTCTTTTTTCTCGAAGTTGGCTTGGCTATCCTATACCCTTTGCATTTCAAAATGAATTTTAGAATCAGTTTGGCAGTTTTAACAAAAAAAATTGCACAGATTTTGATTGAGATTGCAATGAATCTATAGATAAACCTAGGGAAAATTGACACCTTAAAAATATTGAGTCTTGTGATCTGTGAAAATGGTATGTATCTGCATTTACTTACGTATTATGTAATTTCTCTCAGAAGTGTTTTGTAGTTTTCAGTGTACAGGCCTTGCACATCTTTTGTCAGATTTAACTCTAATTATTTCATACTTTTTATGCTATTGCAAATAGTATTACCTATAAATTTTTAATGGTTTATTGCTAATATATAGAAGTAAAATTGATTTGTGTATATTGATCTTATATCCTGAAAACTTGCTAAACCCGCTCATTAGTTTGAGTAGCTTTTTATACAATCTATAGGATTTTATTCGTAGACAATCATGTCATCAGTGAATAAAGACCATTATCTTCTTCCTTTTCGATCTGGACCTTTTATTTCTTTTTCTTAGCTTAATTGTACTAGCTAGAACCTCCAGTACAATTCAGTGGGGGAATGGATGGTCTTTCCAATAAATGAGGCTGGGTCAATTGGATAGTCATACGAGAAAGCATGAACCTTGACCCCTGTCTCACACAATACACAAAAATTAATTTCAGAACCTTCATGGACCTGAATGTGGAAAATGAGACAATAATACTATCAAAGAAAACATAAGACAATGTTAATTGTAAGGGCAGGCAAAGATTTCTTAAATGAGACACAAATAACAGTAGCTATAAAAGGTTAACAAATTAATTCAATTTAATTTATAAATTAAATAGGATTAACTTATACATAAATTAGTAGAACTTGTATTCATCAAGACACCGTTAAGAAAGTAAAAGGTAAATGACAGGCCAGGAGAAGATATTTGTGAAATGTATCTGACAAAGGACTCCTATAAATTGATAAGAAAACATCTGAATCAATTTTTTAGAGGACAGGAGGGACAGAAGGCTTGCATTGACCTTTACAAAGGAGGATAGCCAAAGGGCTGAGAAGTCATTCAGTATCATTAGTCATCAAGGACATGCAAAGTAAAACCACAATTGAAATACCACTACAAACCAAGACTCTCAACCCCCACTGTGGTGCAACCACTTTGGAAAACTGGCAGTATTTGCTACAGCTATACTTACATGTTCATCCTACGACCTAGCAGTGCCATTTCTGGGTATATACCCAATGTAAATGAGTGCTTATGTCCACCAAAAGACACGAATGAGAATGTTCATAGCAGTTTTATTCATAATGATCAAAAACTGGAAACAACTCCAATGTCCATCAGCATTAGAATGGATAACTATATTATGTTATATTCATATAATAGAATACTATTGTATGGAATGGAATACTACAACAAGGAAAAAGAAAAACTAGTGCTACGTGCTCGCACTTTGATGAATATCACAAATACAGTGTTGATCAAAATAAGCCAACCACAAAAGGTTACATCTGTATGATTCTATTTGTATAAATTTCATAAACAGGCAAAACCAACCCATGGTTACTTTTGATGGGGGGAGTGATAATGACTGGGAGAGAGCACAAGCAAACCTATTGGGGTACCAGAAATGATCTATACCTTGATCTGTGTGGTGGCTAAGCAGATGTATACACATGTAAAAATTCACTGCTCTGCACCTAAGATTTATGTGTTTTATGTATAGATGT
This sequence comes from Diceros bicornis minor, assembly GCF_020826845.1. Taxonomy (NCBI): domain Eukaryota; kingdom Metazoa; phylum Chordata; class Mammalia; order Perissodactyla; family Rhinocerotidae; genus Diceros; species Diceros bicornis. Next base: position 184,296 of record NW_026691160.1, read on the forward strand.
TATGTCAACATAAAAGAAAACTGAAGTGTTTTTTCTGAACATAATTATTCAGCTCTGCTGATACGTACACATATTTCTGAGCCAAAGCTGCACTTTTGATCACTATAACTTTCTAGTAGGTTTGATATCTACAAAATAAGTTCAAGTCTTTTCTTCCAAAATTTTCTCGCACCTGTATGTTTCCAAGCTAAACTTTAGGATCAGTTTTTCAAATTCCTTAGAAAAATTCTACTGGGATTTTTATTGGGATTATGCGATATTTGTAGTTTATTTGAAGAGCACTTACATCTCTCCAGTATTGACTCTTTCCATCCAATCAACATGGTTCGTTTATTCAGGAATTTTCAATCAAGATTTAAATTACTCTTTATGTAGGGCTAGAACATGTTTTGGTATATTATGTATATGATGTATATTAAGTCATTATGGTTTCTGTTCCTATTATAGGAGAAATATTTGTCCCATTACTTCTCTAATCATTGCTGGTATATAAAAAGGCTCTTTTTCCCCCATCTGGCCACCTTGCTGAACTCCTTCATTCATTTTAGAAGTTTTCCATTCGATTTTTTTAATTTCTAGGTTATAAGTAATGTATTAAAATCTTTTCTCCTTTATATGAGAATCTGACTTCTGATTAGTTTCCTAACTATGTTTTCCTGAAAATAGATAGATGGTATCTGTAGACTATGTGACTAGGCAACTTTGCTTATAATAAAAATGACTCCTGGTTTGTAACTTTTGTCTGGACTGGGAGTCACCATGGCCTTAGGTTCCTTTTCTAACCCACAAGTCCCTTGTGGGGACCCTGGAAACCATGCCTATGGAGTTGTCACCAAAGATATTTTCGCGGGGGTCAGGGGCATGAGGTTTTTAAATCAGAGTGACTGCCTGGTGTAGCTCTTGTCTTCCTGCACCTGAGCCGTCTGCTGAGTGGACTGCAGTAAAGATTCCCACTGCTAGGAACATCTACACTGCCTTGCTAGCATGTGTGGTTCCTGCCCTATGGCCTTGAATAGGCCAGGATGGTATGTGGCCCGCAGTGGTCTTGTGAATCTGAATTAGTTGAGTCTAAGAAGACCCACCCCCCTGGGCATTGCAGAGTGGTGGAGCAGTGGGCTAGACTTTCGGACCCTCGATGCAGTTTGACCAATGGACTGTGAGATAGAGGGGTGGGGAAGGAAAGCTGACAAGGCATTAAATGTCTGAGAGGGAGAGTCCATCTGCCTGTTCTCTGAAGTTGAAAACTCTGCGGCATATGACAAGAGATTAGGACAGAAGCGGGCTGGAGTAAAACCAGATTCATACCAAGAGGAGACACTGCTCACTGTTTATGAAGGGGACCTGGGCCGAAACCCACTGCAGCTGAGCTACCGGGATAGGTTAATGTCTCACTGGGAGGGTTGGAGGGGGACTGCGAAGACAAAAGAATGAACCTGAAGACCCCATGCTTGTGATGGGCCGCCACCTGATAAAGCAGGCGGAACTGCCAAGTTGACTGCAATTCCACTCAAACTTGAATCTACATGGAGAGAGGTTTGAGAGCACCCAAGCAGACAAAGGGCTGTGTGGTGGCCAGCAGCTCCAGGCAGAGCTACAATGACAGCAGTTTAATATGGTTTGGGGTCACCAATACAAGGTTAAAGAAAGCTCTCCATGTGTGGCAAAGGGTAACCCCAGGCCACCTAAACAGCATCCTGGAGTCTGACAACAGCTTTGGACCCAGAATGCTTGAGTCAATTTAAGGCTGCACTGGAGCCTGAGCAGTGTCCTCTGCTGCCATCTAGTGAAAATTTATGGGAATGCAAACATTTTCAAAAGCGACGCAGATTTTTAAAGCAATCATTGGTTATTGTAAAGGCCTAAGCTCTACTATTAGACTGGATAAAACTCTTAATTTGCGCTTAGTGTATAGGGAAAAACTACACTTTTTCTAAAAAGGTTAAATAAATTTCATTGTAGTATATTTGGTTTGCTGAAAACTATGGTGTAATATCATTTGATATAAAATGCCTAGAATTCCCAGAATAAAGGGGGTATTTTAGGCATTATAAAGACAGATGGCCAAAGACTATTCCAGCTGCACAGGACATGGAGGGGACATCCTTACCCCACTGGTTAATACAAATCCTCGTGATCACAAAATGTGCTAGCTTGTCCTTTTCTATGTTGAAAATGTCAGCCAGAGTCGTGGAGGTGGACTATGGGCAAAGGGTTAACGAACACTTCCTCATGAGAATCTAACCTTAGGTTATCTCCCTGAAAGTATGTGTCAACTATTTAGCTAGGCAACATTGCTTACAGTAAAAATGATCATTAGTAAATTGCACCTGGACTGGCGAACCTCTAACTACCCGATGGGGAAACGATTGTTTTGAGCTTCCTGCGTGTGAAACTCTTGTAACTGGGCACGACCCGTGCAGAGACCCTGGAAACTACGCCTGTGGAACTGTGAGATCGTCTCTGTGAGGCATGGGGCTTTACATCAAAGCAGCTCTCGTAAAGGCCCCAGTGTGGATCTCGACTCCTTGCACCTACTGAATGAAGTGCAGCAAGGACCTCGCTGCAAAGAACACCTGAGGCTGCTCTGTGATTGCTGCAGGTCATGCCCTGTAGCCTTCTAGCTGCGCCGAGGAGGCCTGGGTCGTCTTGTGAGTCAGCAAAGCCTAAGAAGACCGCTGCGGGCCTTGCAGAGGTCATTACATCCACTGCCAAAAATGACTTTTTTTTTCCTTTTTCCTTTCCATAACTATACTCATGTCCTTTTCATTTGTTATTTGTTATAGTTTGTTGAATGATAGTGAGCACAATGGTGGGAGGAGGGGTGCAGTGGGTGAGGAGGGGAGACAGAATGCCTTGTCCCTATATTTTATTTTTCCACTTTTTATTTGGAAATAATTTCGAACTTATAGAAAAGTTGCAAGAATACAAAGACCTCCTAGAAAGACTTCACAGAGATTCACTGTTAACATTTTTCCACATTTGTTTTATTTTTATTTTCTCTCTCTACATGTATGCATTTTTATTATCATTATTTGAGAGTAAGTTGCAGCCATCATATCCCTTTATCCTTATTATTTTATTGTGTATTTCCTAAAAAACAAGACATCTACTTACATTATCACAGCATAATTCTCAAATTGGGAATTAAAATGAATACAGTGCTATTACCTAATTAACAGATCTGTGAAAATTTTTCCAGTTGTCCCAATATTGTTTTTTTTATAGCATATTTTTTCCCTGCTCCCAGATCCAGTCTTGTAGTCATCTCACTGCTTTTAGTTGTCATGTCCCTTTACTCTTCCTTAATCGAGAATAGTTCCTTAATCCTTTTTTGTCTTTCATGACATGGGCATTTTGAAGAGCACAGGCCTATTGTTTTAGCAGAATTTCCTTCAGTTTGGGTTTGTCTGAAGTTTCCTCACGGTCAGATTCAGGTTGGGGTCTCCACCCTTTAGGGAACTCCACTCTGGCCTCCCTCTAGCCACATCTCTCAAGCCTGGAGCCAAGGAGGCAAGCCCATTGGAGCCTGCCCACTCCCACTTGGTCCAGAGAGTAAATATTTTAGGCTTTGCAGGCTATATGATCTCTGTCACAACTACTCAGCTCTGCTACTGTAGCAAGAAAGCTGCCGTAGATAATGTGTAAATGAATGAGCATGGCTATATTCAAATAAAATTTTATTTATAAAAACAGGTGGAGGGCGCATATTTGGCCCATGAGTCAGTTTGCTTGACCCCTCTTCTAATCCATGCCCCAGCTACCAAGAAGTCCAGAATTCCACGCCCAAACAGCCTCAGCGCCGTTCCCAGAGTAGGCCTGTGAGGGCCTCTCTTCCCCGGGTCTGCCATAGTGAGACGTGGCATCTTGCCACTAAGAAGTGCGTTTCTCTAGGCTTGCGTGTGCCCAGGAGATGACAGTTTTGAGGAATGTGGACAGATTTGAACGCAGAGGTGGGGCCTTCACAGTGTCAGAAAGAGCTGAGAGTGAGAAGAGAAGGTGCAAAGAGCTAGCCGGGTCGGCTCCCCTCCTCTCACCATGTCTGGTGCAAGACTCCAAGGAGCCTAAGAATTACATTCGCATCTGGCCTTCCTGGTCAGTGTGAAGGGTTAGTTTATCCAGAGAAAAAGGAGTGACATATGTTATTCAACCATTTGTTGCTTGATTTATATGTATATATATTTGAACATTTAGCTATATGGTACGTGGTCTCTATTTGCACTTTGCCCCAGCCCCATAGTGCAAGGGCAGCCTGTGTGACAGCATGAACACTTCTCAGAACAGCCTCAGCGGGCTGACTGGTCCCCACAGGTGTTTACCTGTGAAGGGAACCTGCAAACTGGCTCCTGGCTCCACTCTGCCCCGGGAGAATCAGGGGCGATCTGTGGCAAGGCCTCCCAGCCTTCCTTGCCTGCAGCCACTTGGGTCGGCAAAAGACCCCAGGTTCAGTGCTCAGCTTCTAAGCAACAGAACAAGGAAGATACTAACGAGCCAATTCTCATTCTTCCCACTTTCTACTTCTAGACTGTCTTTTCTTTCTGGTTTATCTAACTGATTTCTTTGGACCTCTTGATATTTGAACAACCAATTCCCCTGACAGACTTCAGACCCCTGGAGGTTTCTGCATCTCCCTCTCTCATTCATGTAACACACCCCCACCGTGACTGCCACCACCCCTGCCATCGCCACGCTGCCATAGCTGCCTCTGGTCAGCATGGGGCCTTAAGGCACCTGTCCCTTAACCAGAACACTCCAGAGCCAGGAGATGTTGTAGGGATGCCATCTTACCAACACTAGTGCACACTCATGTCCAGACACTTTGGAATTCCAACCAAGTAAATAACACCAATATGGTACCCGGATCTCGTAAGTAGTGAGGTGTATCTGGAAAGATAAGCAGTTCTTTAAAATGTTACCCTATGAAGTACCTCCAACTTTTAATATCTTTTAGAGGAAAGTAATCTATGTAAAGTATTAATCTAAATATCACTTGCAATAACATAATACTTTTGGTAAGGCATCCGATAACATCGAAATTTAAGAATTACTGCTATGCAATTTACATAATTCCTATAATATGGTAGCATATAATTTACTGTTATATAATTTACTATTAGTTTGCTGAATTTTTTAACTTTTGTCCTAAAATTGTTTTCTATATATATAAACTCTAAAAGTTGTTCCATTGTAATTTGTTTCTTTTTATAATGCTTTGAATCTCCAGAAAAAGGTCTTTTTTATGACAGTCTTTTGCAATAATATATTGATTAGTTACTCTATCATTTTAAAAAAAATTTTTATTGAGGTCATATTGGTTTATAACATTGTGAGATTCCAGTTGTACATTATTATTTGTCGGTCACCATATAAATGTGCCCCTTCACCCCTTGTGCCCACCCCCCAACTCCCTTCCCCCCTGGTAACCACCAAACTGTTCTCTCTGTCCATGTATTAGTTGATATTCCACATATGAGTGAAGTCATACAGTGTTTGTCTTTCTCTGTCTGGCTTATTTCACGTAACGTAATACCCTCCAGGCCCATCCATGTTGTTGCAAATGGGACGATTTTGTCTTGTTTTATGGCTGAGTAGTATTCCATTGTATATATATACCACATCTTCTTTATCCAGTCATCTGTCGACGGACACTTGGGTTGCTTCCACTTCTTAGCTATAGTGAATAATGCTGCGATGAACATAGGGGTGCATAAGCCTCTTTGGATTGTTGATTTGAGGTTTGTTGGGTAGATACTCAGTAGTGGGATAGCTGGATCATAAGGTATTCCTGTTTTTAATTTTTTGTGTGTGTGAGGAAGATCAGCCCTGAGCTAACATCCATGACTATCTTCCTCCACTTTATGTGGGACGCCGCCACAGCATGGCCTGACAAACAGTGTGTCAGTGCACGCCCAGGACCCAGACCTGGGCCGCCAGCGACAGAGTAAGTGCACTTAACTGCTACACCATGGGGCCAGCCCTGTTTATAATTTTTTGAGGAATCTCCATACTGTTTTCCATAGAGGCTGCACCAATTTGCATTCCCACCAGTAGTGGATTAGGGTTCCCATTTCTCCACAGCTCCTCCAACATTTGTTGCTTTTTGTCTTGGTGATTATAGCCGTTCTAACGGGTGTAAGATGATACCTTGTTGTGGTTTTAATTTGAATTTCCCTGATGATTAGTGATGTTGAGCATCCTTTCATGTGCCTGTTGGTCATCTGTATATCTTCTTTGGTGAAGTGTCTGTTCATTTCCTGTGCCCATTTTTTGATTGGGTTGTTTGTTTTTTTGTTATTCAGTAGTGAGTGTTCTTTATATATTATGGAGATTAATCCCTTGTCAGATTTATGGTTTGCAAGTATTTCTTCCCAGCTGGTGGTTTCCCTATTCATTTTGATCCTGGTTTCATTTACCTTGTAGAAGCTCTTTAATCTGATGAAGTCCCACATTTTTATTTTTTCTTTTGTTTCTCTTGTCTGAGTAGACATGAAATTCAAAAAGATCCCTTTATGGCTGATGATGAGTAGTGTACTACCTATATTTTCCTCCAGGAGTTTTATAGTTTCAGGTCTCACCTTCAGGTCTTTGATCCATTTTGAGTTAATTTTTTTGTATGGCAAAAGAAGATAGTCTACTTTCATTCTTTTCATGTGGCTGTCCAGTTTTCCCAGCACCATTTATTGAAAAGAGTTTCCTTTCTCCACTGTATGTCCTTAGCTCCTTTGTCAAAGATTAGCTGCCTGTAGATATGAGGTTTTATTTCGGGATTTTCAATTCTGTTCCATTGATCTGTGTGTCTGTTTTTGTACCAGTACCATGCTGTTTTAATTACTATCACTTTGTAGTATGTTTTGAAGTCAGGGATTCTGATGCCTCCAGCCTTGTTCTTCTTTGTCAGGATTGCTTTAGCTATACGAGGTCTTTTGTTGCCGCATATGAATGCTACTATTCTTTGTTTTATTTCTGTGAAGAGTGTCCTTGGGATTCTGATTGGGATTGCATTGAATCTGTAGATGACTTTAGGTAGTATGGACATTTTAACAATGTTTATTCTTCCAATCCAAGTTCATAGAATCATTTTCCATTTCTTTATGTCATTGATTTCACTCAGTAATGTCTTATAGTTTTCCTTGTATAGGTCTTTCACTTCCTTGGTTAAATTTACTCGTAGATATTTTATTCTTTTTGTTGCATTTGTAAATGGAATTGTCTTCCTGAGTTCTCTTTCTGTTAGTTCATTGTTGGTATATAGAAATGCAACCGAGTTCTGTAAGTTGATTTTATACCCTGCCACTTGGCTGTAGTTGTTGATTATTTCTAATAGTTTTCCAATGGATTCTTTAGGGTTTTCTGAATATAAGATCACGTCATCTGCAAACAGTGAGAGTTTCACTTCTTCATTGCCTATTTGGATTCCTTTTATTCCTTTTTCTTGCCTAATTGCTCTGGCCAGAACCTCCAGTACTGTGTTGAATAAGAGTGGTAAGAGTGGGCACCCTTGGCTTGTCCCTGTTTTCAGAGGGATGGGTTTCAGTTTTTCCCCATTGAGTATGATGTTGGCTGTGGGTTTGTCATATATGGCCTTTATTATGTTAAGGTACTTTCCTTCTATACCCATTTTGTTGAGAGTTTTTCTCATAAGTGCATGTTGGATCATGTCAAAAGCCTTCTCTGTATCTATTGAGATGATCATATAGTTTTTATTCCTCGTTTTGTTAATGTGGTGTATCACATTGATTGATTTGTGGATGTTGAACCATCCCTGTGTCCCTGGTATAAATCCCACTTGATCACGGTGTATGATCTTTTTAATGTATTGCTGGATTCTGTTTGCCAATGTTTTGTTGAGGATTTTTGCATCTGTGTTCATCAGTGATGTTGGCCTGTAATTTTCCTTCTTTGTATTGTCCTTGCCTGGCTTTGGTATCAGGGTGATGATGGCCTCGTAGAATGTGTTGGGAAGTATTCCATCTTCCTCTATTTTTTGGAATAGTTTGAGAAGGATAAGTATCAAGTCTTCTTTGAATGTTTGGTAAAATTCTCTAGAGAAGCCATCTGGTCCTGGACTTTTATTTTTTGGGAGGTTTTTGATTACTGTTTCAATCTCTTTACTTGTGATTGGTCTATTCAGGTTCTCTATTTCTTCTTGATTCAGTTTTGGAAGGTTGTATGAGTCTAGCAATTTATCCATTTCTTCTAGATTCTCCAATTTGTTGGCATATAGTTTTTCATAGTATTCTGTTATAATCTTTTGTATTTCTGTGGTATCTGTTGTAATTTCTCCTTTTTCATTTCTAATTTTATTTATTTGAGCCTTCTCTCTTTATTTCTTGGTGAGTCTGGCTAAGGGTTTGTCAATTTTGTTTATCTTCTCAAAGAACCAGCTCTTTGTTTCATTGATCCTTTCTACTGTTTTTTAAATTTCATTTTCATTTATTTATGCTCTGATTTTTATTATTTCCCCCCTTCTGCTGACTTTAGGCTTTGTTTCTTCTTATTTTTCTAATTCTGTTAGGCATAGTTTGAGGTTGCTTATTTGGGCTTTTCCTTGTTTGTTAAGGTGGGCCTGTATTGCTTTGAGTTTCCCTCTCAGGACTGCTTTTGCTGCATCCCATATGAGTTGGTACGGTGTATTTTCATTTTCATTTGTCTCCAGCTATGCTTTGATTTCTCCTTTAATTTCATCAATCATCCATTGGTGGTTTAGTAGCATATTGTTGAGTCTCCACAGCTTTGTCACTTTCCCAGTTTTTTCCTTGTAGTTGATTTCTAACTTCATGACATTATAGTCTGAAAAGATGCTTGTTATGATTTCAATCTTCTTAAATTTATATAAGCATGCCTTGTTTCCCAACATATAGTCTATTCTTGAGACTGTTCCATGCACGCTTGAGAAGAATGTGTAATCTGCTGTGTTTGGATGGAGTGCTCTGTATATGTCTATTAAGTCAATCTCATTTAGATTTTGTTTGGGTCCATTATTTCCTTATTTATTTTCTGTCTGGGTTATCTGTCCATTGATGAGAGTGGGGTGTTAAGATCCCCTGCTACTATTGTGTTGTTGTTAATATCTCCTTTTAGGTTTGTCAATAGTTGCTTTATGTACCTGGTGTTCCTGTATTGGGTGCATATATATTTAAAAGTGATACGTCTTCTTGGTGGAGTGTCCCTTTTATCATTATATATTGCCCCTCTTTGTCTCTCATTACCTGTTTTATCTTGAAGTCAACTTCGTCTGATATGAGTATGGCAACACCTGTTTTCTTTTGTTTGCCATTAGCTTGGAGTATTGTCTTCCATCCTTTCACTCTGAGCCTGTGTTTGTCTTTAGAGCTGAGATGTGTTTCCTGGAGGCAGCATATTTTTGGGTCTTGTTTTTTAATACATCCCACCACTCTGTGTCTTTTTTTTTTTTTTTTTTTTGTGAGGAGATCAGCCCTGAGCTAACATCCGCCAATTCTCCTCTTTTTTTTTTTTTTTGCTGAGGAAGACGGCCCTGGGCTAACATCCGTGCCCATCTTCCTCCACTTTACATGGGACGCCGCCACAGCATGGCTTACCAAGCAGTGCGTCGGTGCACGCCCGGGATCCAAACCAGCGAACCCCAGGCCGCCGCAGCGGAGCGCGCGCACTTAACCGCTTGCGCCACCGGGCCGGCCCCCACTCTGTGTCTTTTGATTGGAGAGTTCAGTCCATTTACATTTAGGGTACTTATTGATATATGGGGGCTTATTGTTATTTTATTGCTCTTTTTCTGGTTCTTTTGCATTTCTTTTGTTTTTTGTCCCATGTGTTTCAGACTACCAATTTAGTTTGGTAGTTCTGTACGGGAGTTCCCTTAGTTTTCTCTTTCTTTATCATGTGTGATTCTGTTCTGGTTATTTGATCAGTGGTTACCATGAGGTTCGTATAAAAAATATCTTGTATGTGATAGTCCATTTTTTGATGGACTCTTATTCTCTTAGACTAAGTTGATTCGATCCCTTTCCTCTTCCCTTTCTAAGTTATTGCTGTCATATCTTATTCCTTCCTGTGTTGTGAGTTTGTGTTTAACATGATGAGGTTTTATTCATGCTTGGTGCTTACCTTCCCTTGATCTTTTTTATTTGTGTGTGAGGAAGATAGGCCCTGAGCTAGCATCTGCCAATCTTCTTCTTTTTTTTTTCTTTTTTTGTTGAGGAAGACTGGCCCTGGGTTAACATCCATGCCCATCTTCCTCCACTTTACATGGGACGCCTGCCACAGGCCACATGACCTGACAAGCGGTGCGTGGGTGTGCGCCCGGGATCCAAACTGGCAAGCCCCGAGTCACTGCACTGGAGCACGTGCATTTAACCACTTGCACCACTGGGCCAGCCCCTGATCTTTGGTTTTATATTGAAGTGTTTGCTAATCTATTTTGATAGGGCCGGCCCCGTGGCTTAGCGGTTGAGTGCTCGCGCTCTGATGCTGGCGGCCTGGGTTTGGATCCTGGGCGCACACCGACGCACCGCTTCTCCGGCCATGCTGAGGCCGCGTCCCACATACAGCAACTAGAAGGATGTGCAACTATGACATACAACTATCTACTGGGGCTTTGGGGGAACAATAAATAAATAAAATTATAATCTATTTTGATAGAGGACTGCAATTTTTCTGGTTTTGTTGACCTATTTTCCTCCTTGTTCAAAACTTTGAATCCCCTTTCTCTTTTTTTCCTCAGGTATGCGGGCCTTCTTCAACACTTCTTGTAGTGGGGGTCTTGTGGCAATGAACTCCCTTAGCTTTTGTTTATCTGGGATAGTTATTATTTCTCCATCATATCTGAAGGATATTTTTGATGGATAGAGTATTCTTGGCTGAAAGTTTTTGTCCTTCACAATTTTGAATATATCGTTCCACTCTCTCCTAGCCTGTAAAGTTTCTGTCAAGAAATCAGCTGAGATCCTGGTAGGAAATCCTTTGTATGTTATTTATTTATTTATTTTTGTCAGGCTGCCCTTAATATTTTTTCTTTGTCATTGACTTTTGCCACCTTTACTACTATATGCCTTGGAGAGGGTATTTTTGTGTTGATATATTTAGGAGATCTATTGATTTCATTCACTGGTATTTACAGCTCCTTCCCCAGGTTTGGGAAGTTCTCAGATATTATTTCTTTGAACAAGTTCTCTGCTCCTTTTTCCCTCTCTTCTCCCTTGGAATACCTATAATCCTTATGTTGGATTTCCTAGAGTTGGATATTTCTCAGAGAGTTTCTTCATTTCTTTTTAGTCTTAGTGCTCTTTCCTCCTCCATCTGGAGCATTTCTGCATTGCTGTCCTCAATATTACTAATTCTTTCCTCTATATTGTCGGCTCTGATGCTTAAGGTTTCCAGATGTGTCTTTATCTCCTCTATTGTATTTTTCATCTCTAAGATTTCTGATTGGATTTTTTTTTACGGTTTCAATCTCCTTTGTGAAGAAACTCCTGATTTCATTGAATTGTCTGTCTGTGTTTTCTTGTATTTCATTAAGCTTTTTTACGATGGCTATTTTGAATTCTCTGCCGTTAAGATTATACATTTCTGGGGCCTGCCCCGTGGCTTGGCAGTTAAGTGCATGCGCTCTGCTGCTGGCGGCCCAGGTTTGGATCCCGGGCGTGCACCGATGCACCGCTTCTCTGGCCATGCTGAGGCTGGGTCCCACATACAGCAACTGGAAGGATGTGCAGCTATAACATACAACTAGCTACTGGGGCTTTGGGGGAAAAAATAAATAAATAAAATTATAAAAACAAAGATGATACATTTCTGTGCTTTCTGGGTTGACTTCTGGGTGCTTATCATTTTTCCTTTTGGTCTGGAGATTTAATATATTTTTGCATGGTGCCTGTCAGTGTTGGCTTACTTTTCCTCATAGTGAAAATATATGGTCGCAGTTTCCTTTTGCTGCTGCTGGTTGGGAGTCAAGGGGCATGTATTCTGGCCTGCCTCAATCTGCAGGCACTCTCGTCACCCCTGGCTGATCTGAGGCTGAGTGGAGGCTGCTGGGGGGGTAAGTGTGGGAACAGCTGGAGCTGGAGTGTGGGAACAGCTGAGACTGGAGTGCAGGTAGGCTGAAGCAGCTGGGGCTTGGGTGCAGGTGGGTTGAAGCAGCTGCAGCTGAAGTGCCGCTCGGCCAAAGAAGCAGGGGCTGGAGTGCCACTGGGCCGAAGAATCTGGACCTGGAGTGCACTGAGCTGAAGAAGGAGGAGCTGGGGTGCCACTGGGCCAAAGAAGCTGGAACTGGAGTGCTGTGGGCCGAAGTTGCTTGTGCCAAGTCAGCTGGAGCCTGAGCACAGGCCAAGCCAAAGCCACTGGAGCCAGGGAATGGGGGGCAGTCCAGCCAAAGGAGCTGGGGCCGTGACATGGGGAAGCCAGGAAAGCTGGGGCCGTGGCTTGGTCCAGCCAGAGCAGCTGGGGCTGTGGCCTGGTGGGGCCTGAGCTGCCACTGCCTCTGGTGCGGGGACACAGGTTCACCTTGCTGGTGGTTGGGCCCGGGCACCTGGGGACCGCTGCCTGTGGGGGTGGGGCATGGTCATGCTGCCCCTGTTGGTGGGGCCTGGGCTCCTGGGGGCTGCTGATTCTGGGGATGGGGCTGAGCTGAAGCACCACTGTGCTGAAGCGCCAGTCGGGTGGGCCGGGTGGGGGAGGGGCGCTTACTTTCTCCTCCCCTATCTCAGAGGTTTCTCACCTCGCTGTCACTCTCTGCTCTCCTGAGGGGCTAGCTGGTTGAAACTACCTTCGCAACAGTTCAGCTCCCTCCGTAGGGGGATCCCCTCAGGCTGTGAGGGGTCTTGGAGAGCTCCAGGTTTTCACGCGGTGAGCCGCCCCTCCCCCTCCTCTGAGAGCTGCGTGGTCTCAGTCTCTGGGACGCAGTCCTTGGGGAAGGAAAGGAGCTCCTCTAACCCCCTTCCAATTCCTCTGGGGATTCCAGCACCTCCATCCTCGGGTGTATGGCTGCCTGAGTGCCTCAGATGTCGCCTGTGTTGTGTGAATAGCTTCTGTTGGAATATGAACGCCATTTTTTGTGTCTTAGAGGGGGAGAGTTCAATGGGGGAAGCTCACTCCACTATGACGCTGACATCACTCAGTTGTCTTTTCATTTTGATCCTCATTTCCTTTGCCTTGCAGAAGCCCTTTAGTCTGATGAAGTCCCACTTGTTTATTTTTTCTTTTGTTTCCCTTGTCTGAGTAGACATGGAATTTGAAAAGATCCCTCCAAAACTGATCTCAAAGAGTGTTCTGCCTATATTTTCTTCTAGGAGTTTTATAGTTTCAGGTCTTACTTTTAAGTGTTTGATCCATTTTGAGTTAATTTTTGTGTATGGCAAAAGATAATGGTCTACATTCATTCTTTTGCATGTGGCTGTCCAATTTTCCCAGCACCATTTGTTGCAGAGACTTTCCTTTCTCCATTCTATGTTCTTAGCTCCTTTGTTGAAGATTAGCTGTCCATTTATGTGTGGTTTTATTTCTGGACATTCAATTCTGTTCCACTGATCTGTACGTCTGTTTTTGTACCAGTACCATGTTGTTTTGATTATTATACCTTTGCTGTATATTTTGAAGTTAGGGATTGTGATGCCTCCTGTTTTGTTCTTTTTTCTCAGGATTGCTTTAGCTATTTGGGGTCTTTTGTTGCCCCAATGAATTTTAGTATTCTTTGTTCTATTTCTGTGAAGAATGTCATTGGAATTCTGATTGGAATTACATTGAATCTGTAGATGGCTTTAGCTAGTATGGACATTTTAACCATGTTTATTCTTCCAATCCATGTGTATGGGCTATCTTTCCATTTCTTTATGTCATCATCGATTTCTTTCAACAATGTCTTATAGTTTTCATTGTATAGGTCTTTCACCTCCTTGGCAGCATGGCACTGGCATTAAAACAGACACACAGACCAATGAAACAGAAGAGAGAGCCCAGAAATAACTCCATGCATTTATGGTAAATTGATCTTTGACAAAGTTGTCAAGAATAAACAATGGGGAAAGGATAGTCTCTTCAACAAATAGTGTTGGGAAAACTGGTTTTCCACACATGGAAGAACTGAACCCTTACCTCACTCCGTATGTAAAAATTAACTCAAAATGGAGTAAAGACTTAAATTTAAGACCTGAGACCATAAAACTATTAGAAGAAAATATAAGAGAAAAACTTGAGATTGGTCTGGGCAATGCTTTTTTTGGACATGACCCCAAAAGCAGTGGCAAAAAAAAGTAAAAGTAGATAATGGGATGCATTCAAACTAAAAAGCTTCTGCACAGCAAAGGAAATCATCAACAGAGTGAAGAGACAACCTACAGAATGGGAGAAAATATTTGCAAACTGTAATCTGATGAGGGGTTAATATCCAAAATATATAAAGAACTCATACAACTCAATAGCAAGAAACAAGTAACTCAGCTGAAAAATGAGCAAAGGATATGAATAAACATTTCTCAAAAGAAGACATATGAATTGCCAACAGATACATGAAAAGGTGCTCAACATCACTAGTCATCAGGGAAATGCAAATCAAAACCACAATCAGATGTCACCTCACACCTGTTAGAATGGCCATGATCAAAAAAAACCAAAAAATAACGTCTTGCTGAGAATGTGGAGAAAAGGGAACACTTGTGCACCATTGGTGGAAATGTAAAATGTAAATTGGTGTGGCCACTGTGGAAACCAGTATGCAGGTTCCTCAAAAAATTAGCAATAGTATCAATAGAACACCTTGGTATGATTGATAGAACCAAACATTGTACATAAAACAGATCTACACATATATGATAAATAAAAGAACATAAGGGAAAAAATTAACAGTAGAACTACCGCGTGATCCAACAACCCCACTCCTGGGATATATCCAAAGGAAATGCAATCAGTATTTCAAAGAGATATCTGCACCCCCATGTTCACTGCAGCATTAATCACAGTAGCCGAGATATGGAAACAACCCAAGTGTCCGTTGACAGATGAATGGATAAAGAAGATGTGGTACATATACACAACAGAATATTATTCAATCATGAGAAAGAAGGAAATCCTGCCATTTGTGACAACACAGACGAGCCTGGAGGACATTATGCTAAACGAAACAAGCCAGACAGAGAAAGACAAATATGGTATAATCTCACTTATACGTGAAATCTAAAAAAACAAAAAAACACATGGAACTCATAGAAGCAGAGATTAGAACGGTTACCAGGGGCTGGGGTTGGGGGAGGAGATGGTGGTCAGGGGTACAAAGATGCAGTGACATGGGTTGAATAAGTCCAGAGATCTCACTTACAGCACGATGACCACAGTTAATACTACTGTGCTGAATACTTGAGATCCGCTAAAAGAGTAGCTGGGTGCTCTCATCAAAAAAAATGGTAACTGTGTGAGGAGATGAGGTGTCAATTAGCTTGACTGCAGTAATTATTTCGCTAAGTACATGTACATAAAATCAACATTGGATACTTTAAAATATATAATTTTTATTAAAAGTATGTAAAATTAAAAATAAATAGCTATTGACATAGTTTTGGGTCTGTAATTTTATTTCTTTTTTCTATTCGTTTCCTCCAGTTTTTTCCCCTTTATTTGTCTTTTTAAAACTTTCCTACTAGTTTTTTCAAAGGAAGTAATGGAGGCATGATTCACATGCCATAAAAGTCAAGTTTTTTTATTTTACAGTACTATTTGTTATGAACACATACATTCATAAACCACCACAGAAATCAAGACAGAAAACAGCTCTGCTGCTCCCAAAATTCCCCGTCTGCCCCTTGTGGCAGCCCCTCCTCCCCACTAGCCAACACTGATCTGCTCCCTATCAGTAGTTCTGCTTCTTCCTGAATCTCACAGGGTTGGGATCATACACTGTGTAACAACTTCTTGAGATTTACCTTCTTTACTTAGCAGATTGTATTTGATATTCATCCATTTCGTCTCACATATAAAATGCTTATTCCTTTTCATTACTGAATAATATTCCATTGGATGGATGTGCCACTTATTTACTAGCTGAAGACCATTTATATCTACAGTTTGTCTGTTTGGGTTGTTTCGAGTTTTTGGAAATTGTGAATAAGTCTGCTATAAACATCAACATACAGATTTTTGTGTGAATGTAACTTTTTGATTCTCTTTGACATATATCCAAGAATAAGATTAATGGATCAGAAAGATTACATGGTCAACATTTCTTTAACTTTACAAGCAACTCTCAAAAGGTTTTCCAATATGGCTGAAACATTCTGCTTTCCCAGCAGGAGTGTACGAGCATTCTGGTTGCTCTGCATCCTTGCCAGTACTTGATATTGTTGCTAATTTTTTAAGCCATTCTGAAAGGTGCACACACGTATCTCATTGTGGTTTTAACTTGAATTTCTCTGATGACTGATGATGTTGAGCATATTTTCCTGTACTTTCATTCCATTTGTGTATCATTTTTGCTGAAGTGCCTCTTCAAATCTTTTGTCAATTTTTTACGAGGTTGTTTGTTTTGTTATTCAGATTTAAGAGTTCTTCATATACACCGAATAAAAAGCCTTCACAGATATGTGTTGCAGAAATGGTTTCTCCCAGTTTTTGACTTGTTTTCCTTCTCTCAACAGTGTCTTTTGAAGAGAAAGAGTTCTTAGTTTTGATAAAGTTTAAATAAACACAATTGGTTATGGGTGTGCTTTTGGTTTCACACCTGAGAAATCTTTGCCTAATCCAAGGTCATGAATATTTTCTCCTAGAAGATTTATAGTTTTAGATTTTACACTTACTGCTATGATTCACTTTGAGTTAATTTTTGTATGTGGTGTGAGACATGGGTCCAAGGATTTGGGGGTTTTGTTTTGCTTTGAGTTATATATTATGGTGGATATTTTTGCATATGAATATTCAATTTTTCCAGTGCCACTTTTTGAAAATACCATTCTTTCTCCATTAAGTTATTTTTGCAACTTTGTCAAATATCAATTGCTCATACACGTGTGATTCTGTTTCTGGATTCTCTCTTCTGTTCCACTGATCTGTGTGTTTATTCATTCACCAGCACACTATTGATTATCTTAATGTTATAATATGCCAGGAAAGCAGGTAGTTTAAGGCCTCCAACTTTGTTCTTCTTTTCAAAATTGTTTTGGATTTTCTAATTACTTTGCCTACTCAAAAAAATTGTAGAATCAACTTCATAGTTTCTATCAAAAATATGCTGGAATTGTAATTGGTATAGATCAACTTAAGGAGAATTAATATTTAAAATACCGAGTCTTCCAATCCACGAACACAGCATATTTCTGCTGGGGTTTGAATGATTATGTCCTCCCAAAATTCACATGTTGAATTCCTAACCCCCAAGGTTGAGAGTGTTTGAAGATGGGGCCTCTGGGAGGTGCTTGTGTCATGTGGGTCGAGCCCTCATGAACAAGATTAGTGCCTTTAAAACAAAAGAGGCTCCAGAGAGAGCCCTTGTCCCCTCCACCGTGTGAGGACACAGCAAGAAGGCACCGGCTATGAACCAGGAAGTGGGCTGTCACCAGAATGTGACCATGCTGGCGCCTTGATCTTGGACTCTCAGCCTCCAGAACTGTGGGAAATAAATGTCTGTTGTTTATAAGCTATCCAGTCTGTGGGTTTTGTTATAGCAGCCCGAATAGACTAAGACCATTTCCCTGCTTATTGAAGTTTTCTTTTACTTCTTCCATCAGTGTTTTGTAGTTTTCAACATAGAGATTCTACAGGCATATTATAGGACTTATTCCTAAATATGTTATGATTTTTGTTGCTATTGTAAGTTGCACTTTAAAAATGTCAATTTCTGGGGGCTGGCCTGGTGGCACAGTTGTTAAGTTCGCATACTTCACTTCCACGGCCCTGGGTCCTCCAGTTCGGATCCTGGGCATAGATCTACACACTGCTCATCAAGCCATGCTGTGGGAGCATCCCATACAAAGTAGAAGAAGATTGGCACAGATGTCAGCTCAGGGACCATCTTCCTCAAGCAAAAGAAAAAACATGTCAATTTCCAATCATTTATTGCCACTGTATAGAAATACAAATGATTTTCGTATGCTGACTTTGTATTCTATGACCTTGTTACACTCATTTATGAATTCCAGTAGCCTTTTTTTTTTGTTATATTCTTAAGGATTTTTTACGCAGACAGTCATGTCATCTGTGAAAAAAGACAGTTTTACTTCTTCGTTTCCAATCTGTATGCCTTTTATTTGATTTTCTTGCTATTTCACACCAACTAAGAATCCAGTGTGGTGTTGACTGGAGACAATGAGAGTGGATGTCTCTGCCTTGATCCTGACTTACAGGGGAAGCCTTTAGTCTTACTGTCTGTGATAACTGCAGGTTCTCATGGATGCTTTGTATCAAGTTAAAGTTCCCTCTACTTCTACTTTCCTGGACTTTTATAAGTGGATGTAGAATTTCTTCAAATGCATTTTCTGCATGTCACATGATTTTCCTCTTTAATCTGGTGCTGTGGTGGATTACATTGTTTTATTTTTTGTCCTATTGTCTATTTTTTTTTTCCAGTCATTTCTCCAGGGTTCACAATCTCCATCTCTAACTTTTCCTGTTCCACTTACAATGAACATTTTAGTACTTCAGGTAAAATATGGAAATATTGCAGCCATATTGGGTCACCCCGCCCATCCTTTATGCTGTAGTAACTGTATGTACTGCATCTACATATCTTATGAACCTCAGAAGAAAATATTATCATTTTTTAAAGACAATTTTTTTAGAGCAGTTTTTGTTTCACAACAAAATTGAGTGTTTGGTACATATATGCCCTGCTCCCATATGCACAGCCCCCCCACTATCAACATTGCCCATCGGATGGTGTATTTGTTACAGATGACGAACCTGCACTGACATGTCATCATCACCCAAAGTCCACAGTTTACACCATGTTCACTCTCGCTGTTGTGCATTCTGTGGGTTTGGACAGATGTCTAATGACATGTATCCACCATTATTGTGTCATACAGAATAGTTTCACTGCCCTAAAATCCCTCTATGCTCACCTATTCATCCTTCTACCCTCCCCATAATATTACAGTTTTTACTGTAAGTTGTGTGTATTATACAAAAGTTAGAAGGAGAAAGCAGAAAAAACGAGTAGCCTTTGACATTTACCTAGATATTTACCATTTCTGAAGCTACTTATTCCATTCTGAGGATCTGAGATTCCTTTTCTGGTATAATTTCCCTTCTCCTAAAGAATTTCCTTTAGCATATTCTATTGTAGAGATTTGCTAGTAATAATTTCTCTTAGTTTTTCTAAATCTGAAAATGTTGTCTCTCAGCAGTGATTTTCAAAAGATATCTTCGCTGGATATATGATTCTGGATTGACAGTTCTTTTTTTTCTCTCTCTCAACACTTTAAATCTCTTTTCTCATTCTCTTCTGGTCCCCATAGTTTCTGATGAGAAGTCAGCTATTAATCAAATCATTACTCCACTCTGTGTGAAGTGTCATTTTTCTCTGTTGCTTCCAACGTTTGCTTTTCGGCCTTGGTATCCAGCTGCTTGATCTGATGTGTCTCTATGTGGGACTGTCTTCATTCTGCTTGGTGTTAGTTGAGCATCATATTTGCAAATGTCTATCTTCCATCACTTGGATAATTCCAGCCACTATTTCTTCAAGTATTTTTGTCTGCACATTCTCTCTCTCCATTCCTTCTTTGAAGCCGACCATATGTATATTAAAGTTTGATCTTACCTAAGAGTGACTGGGGTTCTGTTATTTTTCCACCCTTTTTTCATTCTATTTTCCATGTTAATTTCTATTGCTCTACTTAAATTCCATGTAAAGAATTTGTTATTTCTAATATTGTATTTTCCAATTCTAAAATTTTCTTTTTTAAATTTTTCTGCTGAGATTTCCTACTCTTTCATTTGCTGCAAGCATATTTGTTTACCTTCACGGAGGATAGTTATGACAATCACTTTAAAATCTTTGTTTAATACTTATGCTTTCAGCCAAGATGAAATAACAAGGAACAAATTTACCCTTCTTCCCACAACAACTGAAAATCTTGGGGAACATATATCAAACAGTAGTTTTCACACATTGGGTCTCAGGCAGCAGAGTTCAGTGATCCCTGAGAGATCTGGAACCGACAAGGTGGGCCCTGTGGTAGCCCTGCTGCCTGGATAGAGAATTCCAGGCTCCAGCACAAGGAAGGAGAACCCAGGTGGACCCCTGAGCTCTCCCTGAGTTGAAGAGATGGCACTGGGTGTCCTGAGAGGCTGAGGTGACTAGAGCACATACAGAAGACCACCCAAGAAGAGAGAACTGCAGCAAGAGAGAACGTCACAGATTCTCAGTGGGCCCACTGCATCTTCCACTGAGTACTGACCAGTGCACTCATGTGAGGAAACTACCCAACACTACAGAATCAAACACCAAAAAATTAGAGGAAATAATTCTTGGAGCTCACACAGACAGGAATGGTTTGGGTTCAACCAGTCCACACATGGCTTAGGAAAGCCCCATAACTCACAGGAGATTGTGTCCAGTATTCAGAGTGGCCTCAGTGGTGGAACACAGTCAGCCTTGGACTAAAGTTTACTCAGATTCCACCTAACAAAGCTTAGAATCAGCCTGAATGTTTCAAATTGTTTCAAAGTAACACAACTCTGTCCCAGGAAACAGCTCAAGAATATTTTTAGGAGTACAAACTATCCAGGTTCCAACAAGGAAAAATACACAATGTCTACC
Source organism: Diceros bicornis minor (assembly GCF_020826845.1). Taxonomy (NCBI): domain Eukaryota; kingdom Metazoa; phylum Chordata; class Mammalia; order Perissodactyla; family Rhinocerotidae; genus Diceros; species Diceros bicornis. The sequence continues at coordinate 205,009 of NW_026691160.1, forward strand.
AGCCAACCAAAAATTACCTGGTACGCAGGAAAACACATCATGTAATGAGGAGACAAATCAGTCAACTGATACTGACCACAAATAGCACAGATGACGTAATTCATAGACAAAGATGAGATGTTATTACTGTCATCATATTCCACATGTTCAAGAAGTTAGAGACAAGACTGACAATGTAGGGGGTCGGGAGTGGGTGAAATAAGTGAGGGGATAAGAGGTACAAACTTCCAGTCATAAAATGAATAAGTCATGGGGATGGAATTACATCATGGGGAACATAGACAATAATATTGTCATAACTTTGTATGGTGACAGATGGAACTAGATTTATCACGGTGATCACTTTATAATGTATATAAATGTCAAATCACTATGTTGTGCCCCTGAAACTATCATAATATTGTATGTCAATACTTCAGTAAAAAAAGAAAAGGCTGATGATGTTAAGTAGAAATATGGAAGATATGAAAAAGACCCAAAAACTTTTAGAGATGAAATGTCTGTAACTAAACATCTGTAATGAAAAACTTACTAGATGAGATTAAGAGCAAATTAGTCAAAAGATTAATAAAATTGAAGACATGTAATAGAAACCATTCAAAATAAAATACAGAGAGAAAATAGACCAAAGAAAATGAGCAGAAAGTTAACTGTAGGACAAATTCAAATGACCTAAAATATGTGTAATCAGAAAGAGAAAGAGAAGAAAACAGAAAAAACAATTTGAGGAAATAATGACTGAAAATTTTCCATATTTTATTTAAAAAAAACTATAAACCCACTTATCAAAGACACTTAATGAACCCCAAGTCTAAGAAGTATGAAGACGGCACATCATAATTAAATTGCTTAAATAGGGTGATAACAAGATAATCATGAAATCAGACAGGAGATAAAAAGACCTGCTGAGTGCAGAGAAACAAAGGTTAGGATGAAGGCAGATCTCTTACTGGAACTGAGGCCAGAGCAGAGTAGAGCAAGGTCTTCAGAGAATTGAGAGAAAAAGCTGCTAATTTATGATTCTATGCCTGGCAGCAAAGGGTACAAATAAGATAAAATATCAACTTTCTCAGACACACAAGAGCTGAGATAATTCATGGTCACCAGCAGATCAGCGCTGAGAGATGCTGAAGGAAAATGACACAATATGGAAACCTTATGTGAAGAAAGGGATAGAGAGCACTTTCTGTGGGGTATGTAACACGTTGAATAAAACGTGTGACAACGTGGACACGGAGGCTGCAGTGGGGGTGGGAGAGCACTGTTGTGATGTTGTTCAGACGTCATGAAGTGGTCTGATATTATTTGAAGTTAAACTGTGATAAGTTAAAGATGTGTACTGTAAGTGCACACACACGCACACATACAGCAAAGACTTATCCAGAATAAGCCAAAAAAGATGATTAAATGGAATCATAAAAAATACTTAAATTATCCAAAAAAAAAAGCAGTCTAAGAGGAAAAAGGAAACAAAAAACAGATTGGTCAAATAAGAAACAAATCGCAGGATAGATTCAAATCTAACTATTATCAGCAGTAACATTAGATGACAGTGGTCTAAAATCCCCATTTAAAAGGTATAATTTGTCAGATTGAATAAGAAAGCAAACTCAACTATATGCTGCCTACCCCAAACCCACTTTAAATATAAAAACACAAATAAATTAAAAATAAAGAGATTGAAAAAACATGCCATGCTAACACTAGTTGAAAGAAAGCTGGAGAAGCTATACTAATACTAGATAAAGCAGATTTCAGGCGCAGTGAATATGACCAGGAATAAAGGAGGTCATTGTGAAATCCAAAAGGATCCATTATCAAGAAGACATAATATAGACTGTTTATGCACCTAATAACCGAGCTTCATGGCACATGAAGAAAAATCCTTATCTGCCAGTTCCAACACCTGGGTCATCTTGGGATCTACCTCAGTTGATCCTCTTTTCTCTTAATAATGTGTCCCATTTACTTGATTTTTGGATGTTGGGTGATTTTGCACTGTGTCCTGGACATTATGAATGTGGTGTGGTGGAAATTCTGGATTCTGTTATTTTCCACCAATAACTGTGTCTCTTGGTTCAGCAGGTAGTGGTCTCAGCTGGTCTTGAACTGCAAACTGGCTCCTAGCTGCAGCTCCAGCCTCAGTTCAGATCTTCTGTTGTTAGCAGGTGGCTTGCGCATGTGTGGTTCAGTCCGTCAGAAAGGTGGGGGCAGAGTCTGAAGTTTCCCCTGCACATTTCTTCCCCTCCTGCAATCCCCCTCCCTCTTCAGTGACTATGTCCGGGACTAGGTGCCTGGAGAAACTCAAAGGTGGGTTTGGAAGCAATTAACTGTTTTTCCAAGCTGTTTCTTTTCCTTTTGTAGGTTAAGGAGATGTAACCACCAGCCATCCTGAAACTGACCAAATGAGGCACTCAAGGGAGATGTAACCACCAGCCATCCTGAAACTGAACAAGCCACACTACAAGAGCTATGCCCATGACCTTTGCTTTATTTTTAATGCAAAGATCTCTCCAGGAGGAGCTTAGGCCTCATTATGTGGAAGCATGTTCTCGAACTGAGCTTGTGGAAGTGAATACCCACCTCTCCCTTTTGAATATTATTCCCCAACTGAAATAAAATTTCCTGCTTCCCTTAGTTTTGGGACGCCATGACTTTGGAAATGATTCCTCATGGCCTCCTATTTGCTGCAAATACAGTTTACTTTGTGAGACAACTTCTACTGGTATAGTCTTATTTAACTCACCAGGAGGTGAGCCCACTTGGTTTGGTAACAAGCCCACTTGGTTCGGTAACAACCACAGCCCCCCAGTTTCATTTTTCTCGTTCTTGGGCTGTGAAGACTGTGGTTTTCCCAGAGTCACTGCCTCCCATGCCCTGCTCTGACTGCACATGGCCCCAGACTGGAAGCCACAGGAATTCACTTCAAACTACTCCCCAGGAATCTGTCTGCTGCTGTTCACTCCCCAATGTCATCAAGCGGCTCCTGGTTGCATTATGTACAGATTTTCTAGTTGTTCTCTGCGGGGGAGGCAGTGTGGCATGATCTTACAAAATCATTACAGGACGCAGAACCAGCAATTACCTGTCTACTTTTAGAACTGCCTTGTGCACGAACCTCACATCCTTTGAGTCCCAGTTGGAAAAAGCGTACGTTTCATCTGTTTCAAAGGTCGAGATAGCTTCACTGCAGGGGACTTGAGGAATAGATTACCATCTTCCAGAGGACATGAGTGCAGCATAGTGAACGGAATCCCTGAATAGCCACGGGTGCACTAGATGGGAGTTGGGGCCGGCTACCACAGGAGGGAAGAGGAGAGGACAGCTGGAACCTATTCTGTTTTCAGAGTCCCCATCTCAGCACAGCTGTCTGCTCCTGCCCAGAAGCCACCTCCCCTCCTTCTTTCTATGTCCTTAGAGAAAAATAAAGCCAACTTCCTTCCCCCCCCCCATCCCCACCAACCCGCCAGTCATTCAGTGTCAGCCTGACACCATGCCCACTGGTCAGAGTGGGCCCAGGATCCAAGGACACACCACTGAGCAGTCTGGTCTCTGCCTCACAGCTCAGCAGAGATAGTCATGCTAACAGACGCCAGGTGAGAGGGAGATGGGTGAGGGTCAAGACAGAGGAGGTTACACCTGAGGGAAGTTGGGGGGCCCCCTTGTGCCACGGAAGGAGGGTGGTCCTCACTCTGCAGGCAGCAGGAGCTGGGGCACCGAGGAGTGTTGTGCCAGGAGCGTTGTGATCCGACTGCATTTCACTCAACATTAACAAGTTCCCATCCAGCCTCAGCCCCTGACACACCCGGTGCGTCTCCAGAAAGGGGTAGACGCGAGCCAGAAGGATCCTGGCAGCAGTATTTCCCCACCGAGTGCTGGGGGAAGGGCTGTGGTCCTGGGTTTGGAGCTGAGAGGAGGTGGAGAGCTCCAGCATGGGAGGGCGGGGGTAAGCAGGGAATTGACGGGGAGCCCAGCCAGGGACATTACCAGGACAGGAAAGCGGGTGCAGGTCATGGTCCTGGGGGGTTCGGTGTTCAGGTGATGGTCTAAGGGCTGGAGGTCTCACCTGCACACTCAGTTCCTGTGGATGGGGCGGGAGGGCCCCAGAACCCGGACACACTGTTGTTAAGACAGTAAATCTTGTAACAGCAGCCACCATGCATCGAGCGCATGCTCCTGCCGTGCTTCACCTGCACCACCTCCCCTTCTGACCAGCTCCCAGAAGTGGGGATTCCTCTCCGTTTTTGATGCGTGGCAGCCATCAGGGTCCAGCTTGAGATGAACACATGGGGCCCACGGGAAGCCTAGATGCAGAGCCACCTCCGCCATCCCCGGTCTCAGAGGGTCAGCTTCCCCGTCTCCAACAAAGGGTTGACAGTACTGTGACCCTGTAGACCCCATGGGGTTGTCTGATGGTCCTGGTGAGCTGACAGGGTGACACGGTGGGAGGAGATGAGGGGGATGCTGCTGGCTCTGCTAGCCACGCCACAGCCGGGACTCAGGGCCAGGACACGAGCTTCGTGGGTGTGCTTGCCCTCCATACAGATGTGATGCCGTGACTGGAGCCGCTCAAGAACTTGGTCCAGCCATGTGGTTCCTGAGTGGGGAGCAGCCAGACTGGCCAGACTCGGGAGCTCCTGGAACATGCGTGCAGAGCCTCTGCTCCAACTATCTGCATCCTGGTCCCCTCGAGAACAGCTATGGGAACCAAGTGCTCTCTCCTTCTTGAAGGTTGACTGCACTTGTCTGCAGCTGGCGGACACAGTCAAGACGGTGGGAAACGCTGGGTATCATGAGGGGGACTGGGCCCACCCTCAGAATGAGCACGTGTGTGTGTTGTGTGCCACTGCTGGCTTAGGCATGCTTATAAGTGACATACATGTGCGCACATGCACACACACACACACACGCACGCATACTCACAGCTCACTTTCACCGAAAGTGTTTCCCAGGGAACACCAGCCCAGCCACGGCGTGTGTCCAGGTCTCTGTCACTGAGGACATGCAGCTGGAGGGCGTGAGCTGAGACAAGGAGAGAGAAGAGGACAGAACCAGGAGAGGAGAAACTGCCTGTTCCAGGAGGTGACAAGGAGAACAGCGCCCCATATCTGAGGAAGAAGCTGGGGCCCTCTTGGGTACTCTGAGGTCTTGGCCAAGTCACTTTCTACAGAGGATTTAGGGTATCCACAGCCTGCCCAGGCCCCCCTACCTAGCTCTACTGAGAAAATACAGACTACTCTGGACGGCATCCACAAGGACCACGGTGAGACATATAGGCGGGGTAGCAGCCTGGAACAGGGCCTGTTCAGAGGGGCAAGGAGACATCACCAGGCTGTTAGGGGGATGGTCTGGGAGGCTCAGAGCAGGATGTCACAGGGGGTCCATGCAACAGGTGCCCGAGGGAGAGGGAGAGAGAGAGAGAGAGAGAGAGACAGAGACAGAGACAGAGAAGAGAGACAGAGAGGGAGAGAAGGAGAGAGAGAGAGTGATCCCTGACCTCTGAGTTGCTGCCTCCAACGTTGGCTGGTGCCAACTCACACGCCATCCCAGTTCCACCGATCACCCCCACGCCAGCTCCGGGGCCAGCCCCACCACAGAGAGGCCGGTTCCTGGTCACCTCTGTGTCGTCCCTTCCCGACCTGAACACAGTACAGGGGAGAAGTTTCAGAAAAGTCTTTCCATGTCCCTCTGCATGACAATAGACTTCCTCCCCTCTCCCATTCCACAGGCCAATCCGGAAGATCCACCTTTGTCATTAGCTCAGGAGAGGATGCAAGATGAGACTCTCTGCTATTGTGTGGGGAGACTAAGTTTCCTGGGTTTCCCCCACGGACACATTTCTTCAGCTGGGTCTGATTTTCTCCAGACAACCTGTCTTGTTAAGGATTTGGCCAGCCATAAGAACATGAAGGGAAGGGGTGGAGGGGGATTCTCTCTCTGCCCCAGACTAGCCCCGAGCTGGGTCGGTCCCTCAGACATGGCGAGAGGCAGGCAATCCCCCGTCACCCTTCCCCGGGGCATCCAAGGACAGACCCGGCACCAGCCCCACCCCGCACGCCACTGCGAGGAACATCGTCCTCCCTTGGGGGACCTGGGCAGGACAGGGACCCGGGTGTGGGAGGCCTCCATATCTCAGGTCTGGCACACCGTTTACCAGGCTGCTTCCGCCTCTGACGGGGAGGAGACTTGGCAGCCACACCCAGGGCTCTAGCCTCTGCAACTCGTCCCCTTGGAAGGGGCCTGGCCAAGGTGCCAGGTGCGGCTGGTCGGCCAGCCTCCATTGGAGAAAGCAGGCAAGCCGAGCCAGGCTTGCAGTGGCCCTGGCGTGACACCTGTGACCTCAGGCAGAGGGCCTCACGCGTGCCCTCCACGGCGGATTTCTCCCCGGAGCCGTGGCCTGGACACTAGGAAGGCCGGGCCTCCCCGACTCCCGGGAGGAGGGGCTAGCCCAGTTGGGCCCTGGCCCCCAAAACCTGTGGTGCCATCTGCCTGTCTCGGCACCTCTGACTCCACAGAGCCTTTCCTACACCTGGGCTGCCTGCCGTGGCAAAGTGCAGGCGTGGGGTGAGGCCATGGCTTTGTCTTTCCAGGAAGAAATGAGCCCCTGGCCGAAGCAGCAGGCCCAGGCAGAGCCTTGAGCTTGCAGCCCAGTACGCCTGTGGCCATCAGGGCCAGAACAATGCTTCCAGGGCAGGGAAGCGGCCTCCAGGCTGAGTGGGAGTGGGGGAGGGGAGGGAGACAACAGCTGAAGCCGAGTCCAGAAGGGCGGCGATGGAACAGGTGCAGCTGGGTCAGAGCCTGGAGGGAGGGCGGGACTTTCACTAAGGACTCCCGAGGCCAGCCCTAGGCCCCGGCGGTCGCGCTTGCGCCCTTGGACTGGGCGGTATGTGGGCGGTTGAACACAAGCCCGCAGGGCTCCCGGAGTGGCCAGAGAAAGAAGGGCTCACGGAGAGGTAGGAGAGGTGGGCAGGGGGCGCCACCTTACTCTCCTCAGCTCCCTGAGGGATAGAGAGAGAGACAGAGACAGAGAGAGAGATCCCTGACCTCTGAGTCTCTGCCTCCACCGCTGGCTGGTGCCAACTCACGCGCCATCCCACTTCCAGCCATCACCCCCATGCCTGCCCCAGGGCCAGCCCCACCACAGAGAGGCCGGTTCCTGGTCACCTCTGTGCCGTACCTTCCCGACCTGACTCCAGTGCAGGGGATAAGCTTCAGACAAGACTTTCCATGTCCCTCTGCATGACAATAGACTTCCTCCCGTCTCCCATTCCACAGGCCCACCCGGGACATCCACCTTTGTCATTAGCTCAGGAGAGGATGCAAGATGAGAATCTCTGCTATTGTGTGGGGAGACTCAGTTTCCCGGGTTTCCCCCATGGACACATGTTCTTCAGCTGGGTCTGATTTTCTCCAGACAAGCTGTCTTGTGAAGGATTTGGCCAGCCCTAAGAACCTGAAGGGAAAGGGCGGAGGGGGGTTCTCTCTCTGCCCCCGACAGCCCCGAGCTGGGTCGGTCCCTCAGACCTGGCCAGGGGCAGCCCATCCCCCGGCGCCCTTCCCCGGGGCATCCAAGGGCAGGCTCGGCGCCAGCCCCACCCCGCTCGCCACTGCCCGACCATCGTCCTCCCTCGGGGGGCCTCGGCAGGACAGGGACCCGGCTGTGGGAGGCCTCCAGATCTCAGGCCAGGCACACCGTTTACCAGGCTGCTCCCTCCTCTGACGGGGGCCCAGCACACGCCCCAGGAGACTTGGCAGCCGCCCCCAGGGCTCTATCCTCTGGAACTCGTCCCCTTGGAAGGGGCCTGGCCCAGGTGCCAGGTTCGGCTGGTCGGCCAGCCTCCTTTGGAGAAAGCAGGCAAGCCGAGCCAGGCTTGCAGTGGCCCTGGCGTGACACCTGCCACCTCAGGCAGAGGGCCTCCCGTGTGCCCTCCATGGCGGATTTCTCCCCGGAGCCGTGGCCTGGGCACTAGGAAGGCCGGGCCTCCCGGACTCCCGGGAGGAGGGGCTAGCCCAGTTGCGGCCTGGCCCCCAAAGCCTGCGGTGCCATCTGCCTGTCTCGGCACTTCTGACTCCACAGAGCCTTTCCTACACCTGGGCTGCCTGCCGTGGCAAAGTGCAGGCGTGGGGTGAGGCCATGGCTTTGTCTTTCAGGGAAGAAATGAGACCCTGGCCGAAGCAGCAGGCCCAGGCAGAGCCTTGAGCTTGAAGCCCAGTACGTCTGTGGCCATCAGGGCCAGAGCAATGCTTTCAAGGCAGGGAAGCGGCCTCCAAGCTGAGTGGGAGTGGGGGAGGGGAGGGAGACAGCTGACGCCGAGTCCAGAAGGGCGGCGATGGAAGAGCTGCAGCTGGGTCAGAGCCTGGAGGGGGGGGCGGGGCCTTCACTGAGGACCCCCGAGGCCAGCCCTAGGCCCCGGCGGTCGCGCATGCGCCCTTGGCCTGTGCGGTGTGTGGGGGGTTGAACCCAAGCCCGCGGGGCTTCAGGAGCGGCCAGAGAAAGAAGGACCCATGGAGAGGCAGGCGAGGTGGACAGGGGCGCCACCTTACTCTCCTCAGCTCCCTGAGGGAGAGAGAGAGAGACAGAGACAGAGAGAGAGATCCCTGACCTCTGAGTCTCTGCCTCCACCACTGGCTGGTGCCAACTCACGCGCCATCCCACTTCCAGCCATCACCCCCACGCCTTACCCGGGGCCAGCCAGCCCCACCACAGAGAGGCTGGTTCCTGCTCACCTCTGTGCCTTCCCTTCCCGACCTGACCCCAGTGCAGGGGATAAGCTTCAGACAAGTCTTTCCATGTCCCTCTGCATGACAATAGACTGCCTCCCCTCTCCCATTCCACAGGCCCACCGGGGACATCCACCTTTGTCATTAGCTCAGGAGAGGATGCAAGATGAGAATCTCTGCTATTGTGTGGGCAGACTCAGTTTCCCGGGTTTCCCCCATGGACACATGTTCTTGAGCTGGGTCTGATTTTCTCCAGACAAGCTGTCTTGTGAAGGATTTGGCCAGCCCTAAGAACCTGAAGGGAAAGGGCGGAGCGGGGTTCTCTCTCTGCCCCCGACAGCCCCGAGCTGGGTCGGTCCCTCAGACCTGGCCAGGGGCAGCCCATCCCCCGGCGCCCTTCCCCGGGGCATCCAAGGGCAGGCTCGGCACCAGCCCCACCCCGCTCGCCACTGCCCGACCATCGTCCTCCCTCGGGGGGCCTGGGCAGGACAGGGACCCGGCTGTGGGAGGCCTCCAGACCTCAGGCCTGGCACACCGTTTACCAGGCTGCTTCCTCCTCTGACGGGCCCCCAGCACACGCCCCAGGAGACTTGGCAGCCGCCCCCAGTGCTCTATCCTCTGCAACTCGTCCCCTTGGAAGGGGCCTGGCCCAGGTGCCAGGTTCGGCTGGTCGGCCAGCCTCCTTTGGAGAAAGCAGGCAAGCCGAGCCAGGCTTGCAGTGGCCCTGGCGTGACACCTGCCACCTCAGGCAGAGGGCCTCCCACGTGCCCTCCATGGCGGATTTCTCCCCGGAGCCGTGGCCTGGGCACTAGGAAGGTCGGGCCTCCCCGACTCCCGGGAGGAGGGGCTAGCCCAGTTGCGGCCTATCCCCCAAAGCCTGCGGTGCCATCTGCCTGTCTCAGCACTTCTGACTCCACAGAGACTTTCCTACACCTGGGCTGCCTGCCGTGGCAAAGTGCAGGCGTGGGGTGAGGCCATGGCTTTGTCTTTCCAGGAAGAAATGAGACCCTAGCCGAAGCAGCAGGCCCAGGCAGAGCCTTGAGCTTGAAGCCCAGTACGTCTGTGGCCATCAGGGCCAGAGCAATGCTTTCAAGGCAGGGAAGCGGCCTCCAAGCTGAGTGGGAGTGGGGGAGGGGAGGGAGACAGCTGAAGCCGAGTCCAGAAGGGCGGCGATGGAAGAGCTGCAGCTGGGTCAGAGCCTGGAGCGAGGGCAGGGCCTTCACTGAGGACCACCCGAGGCCAGCCCAAGGCCCCGGCGGTCGCGCATGCGCCCTTGGCCTGTGCGGTGTGTGGGGGGTTGAACCCAAGCCCACAGGCTCCCGGAGCGGCCAGAGGAAAAAGGGCCCATGGAGAGGTAGGCGAGGTGGGCAGGGGGCGCCACCTTACTCTCCTCAGCTCCCTGAGGAAGAGAGAGAGAGACAGAGACAGAGAGAGAGATCCCTGACCTCTGAGTCTCTGCCTCCACCGCTGGCTGGTGCCAACTCACGCGCCATCCCACTTCCAGCCATCACCCCCACGCCTTCCCCGGGGCCAGCCAGCCCCACCACAGAGAGTCCGGTTCCTGCTCACCTCTGTGCCTTCCCTTCCCGACCTGACCCCAGTGCAGGGGATAAGCTTCAGACAAGTCTTTCCATGTCCCTCTGCATGACAATAGACTGCATCCCCTCTCACATTCCACAGGCCCACCCGGGACATCCACCTTTGTCATTAGCTCAGGAGAGGATGCAAGATGAGAATCTCTGCTATTGTGTGGGGAGACTCAGTTTCCCGGGTTTCCCCCATGGACACATGTTCTTGAGCTGGGTCTGATTTTCTCCAGACAAGCTGTCTTGTGAAGGATTTGGCCAGCCCTAAGAACCTGAAGGGAAAGGGCGGAGCGGGGTTCTCTCTCTGCCCCCGACAGCCCCGAGCTGGGTCGGTCCCTCAGACCTGGCCAGGGGCAGCCCATCCCCCGGCGCCCTTCCCCGGGGCATCCAAGGGCAGGCTCGGCGCCAGCCCCACCCCGCTCGCCACTGCCCGACCATCATCCTCCCTCGGGGGGCCTGGGCAGGACAGGGACCCGGCTGTGGGAGGCCTCTAGATCTCAGGCCTGGCACACCGTTTACCATGCTGCTTCCTCCTCTGACGGGGGCCCAGCACACGCCCCAGGAGACTTGGCAGCCGCCCCCAGTGCTCTATCCTCTGCAACTCGTCCCCTTGGAAGGGGCCTGGCCCAGGTGCCAGGTTCGGCTGGTCGGCCAGCCTCCTTTGGAGAAAGCAGGCAAGCCGAGCCAGGCTTGCAGTGGCCCTGGCGTGACACCTGCCACCTCAGGCAGAGGGCCCCCCGCGTGCACTCCATGGCGGATTTCTCCCCGGAGCCGTGGCCTGGGCACTAGGAAGGCCGGGCCTCCCCGACTCACGGGAGGAGGGGCTAGCCCAGTTGCGGCCTGGCCCCCAAAACCTGCGGTGCCATCTGCCTGTCTCGGCACTTCTGACTCCACAGAGCCTTTCCTACACCTGGGCTGCCTGCCGTGGCAAAGTGCAGGCGTGAGGTGAGGCCATGGCTTTGTCTTTCCAGGAAGAAATGAGCCCCTGGCCGAAGCAGCAGGCCCAGGCAGAGCCTTGAGCTTGAAGCCCAGTACGTCTGTGGCCATCAGGGCCAGAGCAATGCTTTCAAGGCAGGGAAGCAGCCTCCAAGCTGAGTGGGAGTGGGGGAGGGGAGGGAGACAGCTGAAGCCGAGTCCAGAAGGGCGGCGATGGAAGAGCTGCAGCTGGGTCAGAGCCTGGAGGGGGGGCGGGGCCTTCACTGAGGACCCCCGAGGCCAGCCCTAGGCCCCGGCGGTCGCGCATGCGCCCTTGGCCTGTGCGGTGTGTGGGGGGTTGAACCCAAGCCCGCGGGGCTCCCGGAGCGGCCAGAGAAAGAAGGGCCCATGGAGAGGTAGGCGAGGTGGGCAGGGGGCGCCACCTTACTCTCCTCAGCTCCCTGAGGGAGAGAGAGAGAGACAGAGACAGAGAGAGAGATCCCTGACCTCTGATTCTCTGCCTCCACCGCTGGCTGGTGCCAACTCACGCGCCATCCCACTTCCAGCCATCACCCCCACGCCTGCCCCGGGGCCAGCCCCACCACAGAGAGGCCGGTTCCTGCTCACCTCTGTGCCATCCCTTCCCGACCTGATCCCAGTGCAGGGGATAAGCTTCAGAGAAGTCTATCCAGGTCCCTCTGCATGACAATAGACTTCCTCCACTCTCCCATTCCACAGGCCCACCGGGGACATCCACCTTTGTCATTAGCTCAGGAGAGGATGCAAGATGAGAATCTCTGCTATTGTGTGGGCAGACTCAGTTTCCCGGGTTTCCCCCATGGACACATGTTCTTGAGCTGGGTCTGATTTTCTCCAGACAAGCTGTCTTGTGAAGGATTTGGCCAGCCCTAAGAACCTGAAGGGAAAGGGCGGAGCGGGGTTCTCTCTCTGCCCCCGACAGCCCCGAGCTGGGTCGGTCCCTCAGACCTGGCCAGGGGCAGCCCATCCCCCGGCGCCCTTCCCCGGGGCATCCAAGGGCAGGCTCGGCGCCAGCCCCACCCCGCTCGCCACTGCCCGACCATCGTCCTCCCTCGGGGGGCCTGGGCAGGACAGGGACCCGGCTGTGGGAGGCCTCCAGACCTCAGGCCTGGCACACCGTTTACCAGGCTGCTTCCTCCTCTGACGGGGGCCCAGCACACGCCCCAGGAGACTTGGCAGCCGCCCCCAGTGCTCTATCCTCTGCAACTCGTCCCCTTGGAAGGGGCCTGGCCCAGGTGCCAGGTTCGGCTGGTCGGCCAGCCTCCTTTGGAGAAAGCAGGCAAGCCGAGCCAGGCTTGCAGTGGCCCTGGCGTGACACCTGCCACCTCAGGCAGAGGGCCTCCCACGTGCCCTCCATGGCGGATTTCTCCCCGGAGCCGTGGCCTGGGCACTAGGAAGGCCGGGCCTCCCCGACTCCCGGGAGGAGGGGCTAGCCCAGTTGCGGCCTGGCCCCCAAAGCCTGCGGTGCCATCTGCCTGTCTCGGCACTTCTGACTCCACAGAGCCTTTCCTACACCTGGGCTGCCTGCCGTGGCAAAGTGCAGGCGTGGGGTGAGGCCATGGCTTTGTCTTTCCAGGAAGAAATGAGCCCCTGGCCGAAGCAGCAGGCCCAGGCAGAGCCTTGAGCTTGAAGCCCAGTACGTCTGTGGCCATCAGGGCCAGAGCAATGCTTTCAAGGCAGGGAAGCGGCCTCCAAGCTGAGTGGGAGTGGGGGAGGGGAGGGAGACAGCTGAAGCCGAGTCCAGAAGGGTGGCGATGGAAGAGCTGCAGCTGGGTCAGAGCCTGGAGGGGGGGCGGGGCCTTCACTGAGGACCCCAGAGGCCAGCCCTAGGCCCCAGCGGTCGCGCATGCGCCCTTGGCCTGTGCGGTGTGTGGGGGGTTGAACCCAAGCCCGCGGGGCTCCCGGAGCGGCCAGAGAAAGAAGGGCCCATGGAGAGGTAGGCGAGGTGGGCAGGGGGCGCCACCTTACTCTCCTCAGCTCCCTGAGGGAGAGAGAGAGAGACAGAGACAGAGAGAGAGATCCCTGACCTCTGAGTCTCTGCCTCCACTGCTGGCTGGTGCCAACTCACGCGCCATCCCACTTCCAGCCATCACCCCCACGCCTGCCCCAGGGCCAGCCAGCCCCACCACAGAGAGGCCGGTTCCTGCTCACCTCTGTGCCGGCCCTTCCCGACCTGACCCCAGTGCAGGGGATAAGCTTCAGACAAGTCTTTCCATGTCCCTCTGCATGACAATATACTTCCTCCCCTCTCCCATTCCACAGGCCCACCGGGGACATCCACCTTTGTCATTAGCTCAGGAGAGGATGCAAGATGAGAATCACTGCTATTGTGTGGGCAGACTCAGTTTCCCGGGATTCCCCCATGGACACATGTTCTTCAGCTGGGTCTGATTTTCTCCAGACAAGCTGTCTTGTGAAGGATTTGGCCAGCCCTAAGAACCTGAAGGGAAAGGGCGGAGCGGGGTTCTCTCTCTGCCCCCGACAGCCCCGAGCTGGGTCGGTCCCTCAGACATGGCCAGGGGCAGCCCATCCCCCGGCGCCCTACCCCGGGGCATCCAAGGGCAGGCTCGGCGCCAGCCCCACCCCGCTCGCCACTGCCCGACCATCGTCCTCCCTCGGGGGGCCTGGGCAGGACAGGGACCCGGCTGTGGGAGGCCTCCAGATCTCAGGCCTGGCACACCGTTTACCAGGCTGCTTCCTCCTCTGACGGGGGCCCAGCACACGCCCCAGGAGACTTGGCAGCCGCCCCCAGTGCTCTATCCTCTGCAACTCGTCCCCTTGGAAGGGGCCTGGCCCAGGTGCCAGGTTCGGCTGGTCGGCCAGCCTCCTTTGGAGAAAGCAGGCAAGCCGAGCCAGTCTTGCAGTGGCCCTGGCGTGACACCTGCCACCTCAGGCAGAGGGCCTCCCGCGTGCCCTCCATGGCGGATTCCTCCCCGGAGCCGTGGCCTGGGCACTAGGAATGCCGGGCCTCCCCGACTCCCGGGAGGAGGGGCTAGCCCAGTTGTGGCCTGGCCCCCAAAGCCTGCGGTGCCATCTGCTTGTCTCGGCACTTCTGACTCCACAGAGCCTTTCCTAAACCTGGGCTGCCTGCCGTGGCAAAGTGCAGGCGTGGGGTGAGGCCATGGCTTTGTCTTTCCAGGAAGAAATGAGCCCCTGGCCGGAGCAGCAGGCCCAGGCAGAGCCTTGAGCTTGAAGCCCAGTACGTCTGTGGCCATCAGGGCCAGAGCAATGCTTTCAAGGCAGGGAAGCGGCCTCCAAGCTGAGTGGGAGAGGGGGAGGGGTGGGAGACAGCTGAAGCGGAGTCCAGAAGGGCGGCGATGGAAGAGCTGCAGCTGGGTCAGAGCCTGGAGGGGGTGTCGGGCCTTCACTGAGGTCCCCCGAGGCCAGCCCTAGGCCCAAGCGGTCGCGCATGCGCCCTTGGCCTGTGCGGTGTGTGGGGGGTTGAACCCAAGCCCGCGGGGCTCCTGGAGCGGCCAGAGAAAGAAGGGCCCATGGAGAGGTAGGCGAGGTGGGCAGGGGGCGCCAACTTACTCTCCTCAGCTCACTGAGGGAGAGAGAGAGAGACAGAGACAGAGAGAGAGATCCCTGACCTCTGAGTCTCTGCCTCCACCGCTGGCTGGTGCCAACTCACGCGCCATCCCACTTCCATCCATCACCCCCACGCCTGCCCCGTGGCCAGCCCCACCACAGAGAGGCCGGTTCCTGCTCACCTCTGTGCCTTCCCTTCCCGACCTGACCCCAGTGCAGGGGATAAGCTTCAGACAAGTCTTTCCATGTCCCTCTGCATGACAATAGACTTCCTCCCCTCTCCCATTCCACAGGCAAATCCAGAAGATCCACCTTTGTCATTAGCTCAGGAGAGGATGCAAGATGAGAATCTCTGCTATTGTGTGGGGAGACTCAGTTTCCCGGGTTTCCCCCATGGACACATGTTCTTGATCTGGGTCTGATTTTCTCCAGACAAGCTGTCTTGTGAAGGATTTGGCCAGCCCTAAGAACCTGAAGGGAAAGGGCGGAGCGGGGTTCTCTCTCTGCCCCCGACAGCCCCGAGCTGGGTCGGTCCCTCAGACCTGGCCAGGGGCAGCCCATCCCCCGGCGCCCTTCCCCGGGGCATCCAAGGGCAGGCTCGGCGCCAGCCCCACCCCGCTCGCCACTGCCCGACCATCGTCCTCCCTCGGGGGGCCTGGGCAGGACAGGGACCCGGCTGTGGGAGGCCTCCAGATCTCAGGCCTGGCACACCGTTTACCAGGCTGCTTCCTCCTCTGACGGGGGCCCAGCACACGCCCCAGGAGACTTGGCAGCCGCCCCCAGTGCTCTATCCTCTGCAACTCGTCCCCTTGGAAGGGGCCTGGCCCAGGTGCCAGGTTCGGCTGGTCGGCCAGCCTCCTTTGGAGAAAGCAGGCAAGCCGAGCCAGGCTTGCAGTGGCCCTGGCGTGACACCTGCCACCTCAGGCAGAGGGCCTCCCGCGTGCCCTCCATGGCGGATTTCTCCCCGGAGCCGTGGCCTGGGCACTAGGAAGGCCGGGCCTCCCCGACTCTCGGGAGGAGGGGCTAGCCCAGTTGCGGCCTGGCCCCCAAAGCCTGCGGTGCCATCTGCCTGTCTCGGCACTTCTGACTCCACAGAGCCTTTCCTACACCTGGGCTGCCTGCCGTGGCAAAGTGCAGGCGTGGGGTGAGGCCATGGCTTTGTCTTTCCAGGAAGAAATGAGCCCCTGGCCGAAGCAGCAGGCCCAGGCAGAGCCTTGAGCTTGAAGCCCAGTACGTCTGTGGCCATCAGGGCCAGAGCAATGCTTTCAAGGCAGGGAAGCGGCCTCCAAGCTGAGTGGGAGTGGGGGAGGGGAGGGAGACAGCTGAAGCCGAGTCCAGAAGGGCGGCGATGGAAGAGCTGCAGCTGGGTCAGAGCCTGGAGGGGGGGCGGGGCCTTCACTGAGGACCCCCGAGGCCAGCCCTAGGCCCCGGCGGTCGCGCATGCGCCCTTGGCCTGTGCGGTGTGTGGGGGGTTGAACCCAAGCCCGCGGGGCTCCCGGAGCGGCCAGAGAAAGAAGGGCCCATGGAGAGGTAGGTGAGGTGGGCAGGGGTCGCCACCTTACTCTCCTCAGCTCCCTGAGGGAGAGAGAGAGAGACAGAGACAGAGAGAGAGATCCCTGACCTCTGAGTCTCTGCCTCCACCGCTGGCTGGTGCCAACTCACTCGCCATCCCACTTCCATCCATCACCCCCACGCCTGTCCCGGGGCCAGCCCCACCACAGAGAGGCCGGTTCCTGCTCACCTCTGTGCCTTCCCTTCCCGACCTGACCCCAGTGCAGGGGATAAGCTTCAGAAAAGTCTTTCCATGTCCCTCTGCATGACAATAGACTTCCTCCCCTCTCCCATTCCACAGGCAAATCCGGAAGATCCACCTTTGTCATTAGCTCAGGAGAGGATGCAAGATGAGAATCTCTGCTATTGTGTGGGGAGACTCAGTTTCCCGGGTTTCCCCCATGGACACATGTTCTTGATCTGGGTCTGATTTTCTCCAGACAAGCTGTCTTGTGAAGGATTTGGCCAGCCCTAAGAACCTGAAGGGAAAGGGCGGAGCGGGGTTCTCTCTCTGCCCCCGACAGCCCCGAGCTGGGTCGGTCCCTCAGACCTGGCCAGGGGCAGCCCATCCCCCGGCGCCCTTCCCCGGGGCATCCAAGGGCAGGCTCGGCGCCAGCCCCACCCCGCTCGCCACTGCCCGACCATCGTCCTCCCTCGGGGGGCCTGGGCAGGACAGGGACCCGGCTGTGGGAGGCCTCCAGATCTCAGGCCTGGCACACCGTTTACCAGGCTGCTTCCTCCTCTGACGGGGGCCCAGCACACGCCCCAGGAGACTTGGCAGCCGCCCCCAGTGCTCTATCCTCTGCAACTCGTCCCCTTGGAAGGGGCCTGGCCCAGGTGCCAGGTTCGGCTGGTCGGCCAGCCTCCTTTGGAGAAAGCAGGCAAGCCGAGCCAGGCTTGCAGTGGCCCTGGCGTGACACCTGCCACCTCAGGCAGAGGGCCTCCCGAGTGCCCTCCATGGCGGATTTCTCCCCGGAGCAGTGGCCTGGGCACTAGGAAGGCCGGGCCTCCCCGACTCTCGGGAGGAGGGGCTAGCCCAGTTGCGGCCTGGCCCCCAAAGCCTGCGGTGCCATCTGCCTGTCTCGGCACTTCTGACTCCACAGAGCCTCTCCTACACCTGGGCTGCCTGCCGTGGCAAAGTGCAGGCGTGGGGTGAGGCCATGGCTTTGTCTTTCCAGGAAGAAATGAACCCCTGGCCGAAGCAGCAGGCCCAGGCAGAGCCTTGAGCTTGAAGCCCAGTACGTCTGTGGCCATCAGGGCCAGAGCAATGCTTTCAAGGCAGGGAAGCGGCCTCCAAGCTGAGTGGGAGTGGGGGAGGGGAGGGAGACAGCTGAAGCCGAGTCCAGAAGGGCGGCGATGGAAGAGCTGCAGCTGGGTCAGAGCCTGGAGGGGGGGCGGGGCCTTCACTGAGGACCCCCGAGGCCAGCCCTAGGCCCCGGCGGTCGCGCATGCGCCCTTGGCCTGTGCGGTGTGTGGGGGGTTGAACCCAAGCCCGCGGGGCTCCCGGAGCGGCCAGAGAAAGAAGGGCCCATGGAGAGGTAGGCGAGGTGTTCAGGGGGCGCCACCTTACTCTCCTCAGCTCCCTGAGGGAGAGAGAGAGAGACAGAGACAGAGAGAGAGATCCCTGACCTCTGAGTCTCTGCCTCCACCGCTGGCTGGTGCCAACTCACGCGCCATCCCACTTCCAGCCATCACCCCCACGCCTGCCCCGGGGCCAGACCCACCACAGAGAGGCCGGTTCCTGCTCACCTCTGTGCCTTCCCTTCCCGACCTGACCCCAGTGCAGGGGATAAGCTTCAGACAAGTCTTTCCATGTCCCTCTGCATGACAGTAGACTTCCTCCCCTCTCCCATTCCACAGGCCCACCCACCCGGGACATCCACCTTTGTCATTAGCTCAGGAGAGGATGCAAGATGAGAATCTCTGCTATTGTGTGGGGAGACTCAGTTTCCCGGGTTTCCCCCATGGACACATGTTCTTGAGCTGGGTCTGATTTTCTCCAGACAAGCTGTCTTGTGAAGGATTTGGCCAGCCCTAAGAACCTGAAGGGAAAGGGCGGAGCGGGGTTCTCTCTCTGCCCCCGACAGCCCCGAGCTGGGTCGGTCCCTCAGACCTGGCCAGGGGCAGCCCATCCCACGGCGCCCTTCCCCGGGGCATCCAAGGGCAGGCTCGGCGCCAGCCCCACCCCGCTCGCCACTGCCCGACCATCGTCCTCCCTCGGGGGGCCTGGGCAGGACAGGGACCCGGCTGTGGGAGGCCTCCAGACCTCAGGCCTGGCACACCGTTTACCAGGCTGCTTCCTCCTCTGACGGGGGCCCAGCACACGCCCCAGGAGACTTGGCAGCCGCCCCCAGTGCTCTATCCTCTGCAACTCGTCCCCTTGGAAGGGGCCTGGCCCAGGTGCCAGGTTCGGCTGGTCGGCCAGCCTCCTTTGGAGAAAGCAGGCAAGACGAGCCAGGCTTGCAGTGGCCCTGGCGTGACACCTGCCACCTCAGGCAGAGGGCCTCCCGCGTGCCCTCCATGGCGGATTTCTCCCCGGAGCCGTGGCCTGGGCACTAGGAAGGCCGGGCCTCCCCGACTCCCGGGAGGAGGGGCTAGCCCAGTTGCGGCCTGGCCCCCAAAGCCTGCGGTGCCATCTGCCTGTCTCGGCACTTCTGACTCCACAGAGCCTTTCCTACACCTGGGCTGCCTGCCGTGGCAAAGTGCAGGCGTGGGGTGAGGCCATGGCTTTGTCTTTCCAGGAAGAAATGAGCCCCTGGCCGAAGCAGCAGGCCCAGGCAGAGCCTTGAGCTTGAAGCCCAGTACGTCTGTGGCCATCAGGGCCAGAGCAATGCTTTCAAGGCAGGGAAGCGGCCTCCAAGCTGAGTGGGAGTGGGGGAGGGGAGGGAGACAGCTGAAGCCGAGTCCAGAAGGGCGGCGATGGAAGAGCTGCAGCTGGGTCAGAGCCTGGAGCGAGGGCGGGGCCTTCACTGAGGACCCCCCGAGGCCAGCCCAAGGCCCCGGCGGTCGCACATGCGCCCTTGGCCTGTGCGGTGTGTGGGGGGTTGAACCCAAGCCCGCGGGGCTCCAGGAGCGGCCAGAGAAAGAAGGGCCCATGGAGAGGGAGGCGAGGTGGGCAGGGGGCGCCACCTTACTCTCCTCAGCTCCCTGAGGGAGAGAGAGGGAGACATAGACAGAGAGAGAGATCCCTGACCTCTGAGTCTCTGCCTCCACCGCTGGCTGGTGCCAACTCACTCGCCATCCCACTTCCAGCCATCACCCCCACGCCTGCCCCGGGGCCAGCCCCACCACAGAGAGGCCGGTTCCTGCTCACCTCTGTGCCGTCCCTTCCCGACCTGACCCCAGTGCAGGGGATAAGCTTCAGACAAGTCTTTCCATGTCCCTCTGCATGACAATAGACTTCCTCCCCTCTCCCATTCCACAGGCCCACCCGGGACATCCACCTTTGTCATTAGCTCAGGAGAGGATGCAAGATGAGAATCTCTGCTATGGTGTGGGGAGACTCAGTTTCCCGGGTTTCCCCCATGGACACATGTTCTTGAGCTGGGTCTGATTTTCTCCAGACAAGCTGTCTTGTGAAGGATTTGGCCAGCCCTAAGAACCTGAAGGGAAAGGGCGGAGC
Organism: Diceros bicornis minor; assembly: GCF_020826845.1. Taxonomy (NCBI): domain Eukaryota; kingdom Metazoa; phylum Chordata; class Mammalia; order Perissodactyla; family Rhinocerotidae; genus Diceros; species Diceros bicornis. The sequence continues at coordinate 224,971 of NW_026691160.1, forward strand.
GGGGTTCTCTCTCTGCCCCCGACAGCCCCGAGCTGGGTCGGTCCCTCAGACCTGGCCAGGGGCAGCCCATCCCCCGGCGCCCTTCCCCGGGGCATCCAAGGGCAGGCTCGGCACCAGCCCCACCCCGCTCGCCACTGCCCGACCATCGTCCTCCCTCGGGGGGCCTGGGCAGGACAGGGACCCGGCTGTGGGAGGCCTCCAGATCTCAGGCCTGGCACACCGTTTACCAGGCTGCTTCCTCCTCTGACGGGGGCCCAGCACACGCCCCAGGAGACTTGGCAGCCGCCCCCAGTGCTCTATCCTCTGCAACTCGTCCCCTTGGAAGGGGCCTGGCCCAGGTGCCAGGTTCGGCTGGTCGGCCAGCCTCCTTTGGAGAAAGCAGGCAAGCCGAGCCAGGCTTGCAGTGGCCCTGGCGTGACACCTGCCACCTCAGGCAGAGGGCCTCCCGCGTGCCCTCCATGGCGGATTTCTCCCCGGAGCCGTGGCCTGGGCACTAGGAAGGCCGGGCCTCCCCGACTCCCGGGAGGAGGGGCTAGCCCAGTTGCGGCCTGGCCCCCAAAGCCTGCGGTGCCATCTGCCTGTCTCGGCACTTCTGACTCCACAGAGCCTTTCCTACACCTGGGCTGCCTGCCGTGGCAAAGTGCAGGCGTGGGGTGAGGCCATGGCTTTGTCTTTCCAGGAAGAAATGAGCCCCTGGCCGAAGCAGCAGGCCCAGGCAGAGCCTTGAGCTTGAAGCCCAGTACGTCTGTGGCCATCAGGGCCAGAGCAATGCTTTCAAGGCAGGGAAGCGGCCTCCAAGCTGAGTGGGAGTGGGGGAGGGGAGGGAGACAGCTGAAGCCGAGTCCAGAAGGGCGGCGATGGAAGAGCTGCAGCTGGGTCAGAGCCTGGAGGGGGGGCGGGGCCTTCACTGAGGACCCCCGAGGCCAGCCCTAGGCCCCGGCTGTCGCGCATGCGCCCTTGGCCTGTGCGGTGTGTGGGGGGTTGAACCCAAGCCCGCAGGGCTCCCGGAGCGGCCAGATAAAGAAGGGCCCATGGAGAGGTAGGCGAGGTGGGCAGGGGGCGCCACCTTACTCTCCTCAGCTCCCTGAGAGAGAGAGAGAGAGACAGAGACAGAGAGAGAGATCCCTGACCTCTGAGTCTCTGCCTCCACCGCTGGCTGGTGCCAACTCACGCGCCATCCCACTTCCAGCCATCACCCCCACGCCTGCCCCGGGGCCAGCCCCACCACAGAGAGGCCGGTTCCTGCTCACCTCTGTGCCTTCCCTTCCCGACCTGACCCCAGTGCAGGGGATAAGCTTCAGACAAGTCTTTCCATGTCCCTCTGCATGACAATAGACTTCCTCCACTCTCCCATTCCACAGGCCCACCCGGGACATCCTACTTTGTCATTAGCTCAGGAGAGGATGCAAGATGAGAATCTCTGCTATTGTGTGGGGAGACTCAGTTTCCCGGGTTTCCCCCATGGACACATGTTCTTGAGCTGGGTCTGATTTTCTCCAGACAAGCTGTCTTGTGAAGGATTTGGCCAGCCCTAAGAACCTGAAGGGAAAGGGCGGAGCGGGGTTCTCTCTCTGCCCCCGACAGCCCCGAGCTGGGTCGGTCCCTCAGACCTGGCCAGGGGCAGCCCATCCCCCGGCGCCCTTCCCCGGGGCATCCAAGGGCAGGCTCGGCGCCAGCCCCACCCCGCTCGCCACTGCCCGAACATCGTCCTCCCTCGGGGGGCCTGGGCAGGACAGGGACCCGGCTGTGGGAGGCCTCCAGACCTCAGGCCTGGCACACCGTTTACCAGGCTGCTTCCTCCTCTGACGGGGGCCCAGCACACGCCCCAGGAGACTTGGCAGCCGCCCCCAGTGCTCTATCCTCTGCAACTCGTCCCTTTGGAAGGGGCCTGGCCCAGGTGCCAGGTTCGGCTGGTCGGCCAGCCTCCTTTGGAGAAAGCAGGCAAGCCGAGCCAGGCTTGCAGTGGCCCTGGCGTGACACCTGCCACCTCAGGCAGAGGGCCTCCCGCGTGCCCTCCATGGCGGATTTCTCCCCGGAGCCGTGGCCTGGGCACTAGGAAGGCCGGGCCTCCCCGACTCCCGGGAGGAGGGGCTAGCCCAGTTGCGGCCTGGCCCCCAAAGCCTGCGGTGCCATCTGCCTGTCTCGGCACTTCTGACTCCACAGAGCCTTTCCTACACCTGGGCTGCCTGCCGTGGCAAAGTGCAGGCGTGGGGTGAGGCCATGGCTTTGTCTTTCCAGGAAGAAATGAGCCCCTGGCCGAAGCAGCAGGCCCAGGCAGAGCCTTGAGCTTGAAGCCCAGTACGTCTGTGGCCATCAGGGCCAGAGCAATGCTTTCAAGGCAGGGAAGCGGCCTCCAAGCTGAGTGGGAGTGGGGGAGGGGAGGGAGACAGCTGAAGCCGAGTCCAGAAGGGCGGCGATGGAAGAGCTGCAGCTGGGTCAGAGCCTGGAGCGAGGGCGGGGCCTTCACTGAGGACCCCCCGAGGCCAGCCCAAGGCCCCGGCGGTCGCGCATGCGCCCTTGGCCTGTGCGGTGTGTGGGGGGTTGAACCCAAGCCCGCGGGGCTCCAGGAGCGGCCAGAGAAAGAAGGGCCCATGGAGAGGGAGGCGAGGTGGGCAGGGGGCGCCACCTTACTCTCCTCAGCTCCCTGAGGGAGAGAGAGGGAGACAGAGACAGAGAGAGATCCCTGACCTCTGAGTCTCTGCCTCCACCGCTGGCTGGTGCCAACTCACTCGCCATCCCACTTCCAGCCATCACCCCCACGCCTGCCCCGGGGCCAGCCCCACCACAGAGAGGCCGGTTCCTGCTCACCTCTGTGCCGTCCCTTCCCGACCTGACCCCAGTGCAGGGGATAAGCTTCAGACAAGTCTTTCCATGTCCCTCTGCATGAAAATAGACTTCCTCCCCTCTCCCATTCCACAGGCCCACCCGGGACATCCACCTTTGTCATTAGCTCAGGAGAGGATGCAAGATGAGGATCTCTGCTATTGTGTGGGGAGACTCAGTTTCCCGGGTTTCCCCCATGGACACATGTTCTTGAGCTGGGTCTGATTTTCTCCAGACAAGCTGTCTTGTGAAGGATTTGGCCAGCCCTAAGAACCTGAAGGGAAAGGGCGGAGCGGGGTTCTCTCTCTGCCCCCGACAGCCCCGAGCTGGGTCGGTCCCTCAGACCTGGCCAGGGGCAGCCCATCCCCCGGCGCCCTTCCCCGGGGCATCCAAGGGCAGGCTCGGCACCAGCCCCACCCCGCTCGCCACTGCCCGACCATCGTCCTCCCTCGGGGGGCCTGGGGAGGACAGGGACCCGGCTGTGGGAGGCCTCCAGATCTCAGGCCTGGCACACCGTTTACCAGGCTGCTTCCTCCTCTGACGGGGGCCCAGCACACGCCCCAGGAGACTTGGCAGCCGCCCCCAGTGCTCTATCCTCTGCAACTCGTCCCCTTGGAAGGGGCCTGGCCCAGGTGCCAGGTTCGGCTAGTGGGCCAGCCTCCTTTGGAGAAAGCAGGCAAGCCGAGCCAGGCTTGCAGTGGCCCTGGCGTGACACCTGCCACCTCAGGCAGAGGGCCTCCCGCGTGCCCTCCATGGCGGATTTCTCCCCAGAGCCGTGGCCTGGGCACTAGGAAGGCCGGGCCTCCCCGACTCCCGGGAGGAGGGGCTAGCCCAGTTGCGGCCTGGCCCCCAAAGCCTGCGGTGCCATCTGCCTGTCTCGGCACTTCTGACTCCACAGAGCCTTTCCTACACCTGGGCTGCCTGCCGTGGCAAAGTGCAGGCGTGGGGTGAGGCCATGGTTTTGTCTTTCCAGGAAGAAATGAGCCCCTGGCCGAAGCAGCAGGCCCAGGCAGAGCCTTGAGCTTGAAGCCCAGTACGTCTGTGGCCATCAGGGCCAGAGCAATGCTTTCAAGGCAGGGAAGCGGCCTCCAAGCTGAGTGGGAGTGGGGGAGGGGAGGGAGACAGCTGAAGCCGAGTCCAGAAGGGCGGCGATGGAAGAGCTGCAGCTGGGTCAGAGCCTGGAGGGGGGGCGGGGCCTTCACTGAGGACCCCCGAGGCCAGCCCTAGGCCCCGGCGGTCGCGCATGCGCCCTTGGCCTGTGCGGTGTGTGGGGGGTTGAACCCAAGCCCGCGGGGCTCCCGGAGCGGCCAGAGAAAGAAGGGCCCATGGAGAGGTAGGCGAGGTGGGCAGGGGGCGCCACCTTACTCTCCTCAGCTCCCTGAGAGAGAGAGAGAGAGACAGAGACAGAGAGAGAGATCCCTGACCTCTGAGTCTCTGCCTCCACCGCTGGCTGGTGCCAACTCACGCGCCATCCCACTTCCAGCCATCACCCCCACGCCTGCCCCGGGGCCAGCCCCAACACAGAGAGGCCGGTTCCTGCTCACCTCTGTGCCTTCCCTTCCCGACCTGACCCCAGTGCAGGGGATAAGCTTCAGACAAGTCTTTCCATGTCCCTCTGCATGACAATAGACTTCCTCCCCTCTCCCATTCCACAGGCCCACCCGGGACATCCTCCTTTGTCATTAGCTCAGGAGAGGATGCAAGATGAGAATCTCTGCTATTGTGTGGGGAGACTCAGTTTCCCGGGTTTCCCCCATGGACACATGTTCTTGAGCTGGGTCTGATTTTCTCCAGACAAGCTGTCTTGTGAAGGATTTGGCCAGCCCTAAGAACCTGAAGGGAAAGGGCGGAGCGGGGTTCTCTCTCTGCCCCCGACAGCCCCGAGCTGGGTCGGTCCCTCAGACCTGGCCAGGGGCAGCCCATCCCCCGGCGCCCTTCCCCGGGGCATCCAAGGGCAGGCTCGGCGCCAGCCCCACCCCGCTCACCACTGCCCGACCATCGTCCTCCCTCGGGGGGCCTGGGCAGGACAGGGACCCGGCTGTGGGAGGCCTCCAGATCTCAGGCCTGGCACACCGTTTACCAGGCTGCTTCCTCCTCTGACGGGGGCCCAGCACACGCCCCAGGAGACTTGGCAGCCGCCCCCAGTGCTCTATCCTCTGCAACTCGTCCCCTTGGAAGGGGCCTGGCCCAGGTGCCAGGTTCGGCTGGTCGGCCAGCCTCCTTTGGAGAAAGCAGGCAAGCCGAGCCAGGCTTGCAGTGGCCCTGGCGTGACACCTGCCACCTCAGGCAGAGGGCCTCCCGCGTGCCCTCCATGGCGGATTTCTCCCCGGAGCCGTGGCCTGGGCACTAGGAAGGCCCTGCCTCCCAGATTCCCGGGAGGAGGGGCTAGCCCAGTTGCGGCCTGGCCCCCAAAGCCTGCGGTGCCATCTGCCTGTCTCGGCACTTCTGACTCCACAGAGCCTTTCCTACACCTGGGCTGCCTGCCGTGGCAAAGTGCAGGCGTGGGGTGAGGCCATGGCTTTGTCTTTCCAGGAAGAAATGAGCCCCTGGCCGAAGCAGCAGGCCCAGGCAGAGCCTTGAGCTTGAAGCCCAGTACGTCTGTGGCCATCAGGGCCAGAGCAATGCTTTCAAGGCAGGGAAGCGGCCTCCAAGCTGAGTGGGAGTGGGGGAGGGGGGGGGAGACAGCTGAAGCCGAGTCCAGAAGGGCGGCGATGGAAGAGCTGCAGCTGGGTCAGAGCCTGGAGCGAGGGCGGGGCATTCACTGAGGACCCCCGAGGCCAGCCCTAGGCCCCGGCGGTCGCGCATGCGCCCTTGGCCTGTGCGGTGTGTGGGGGGTTGAACCCAAGCCCGCGGGGCTCCCGGAGCGGCCAGAGAAAGAAGGGCCCATGGAGAGGTAGGCGAAGTAGGCAGGGGGCGCCACCTTACTCTCCTCAGCTCCCTGAGGGAGAGAGAGGGAGACAGAGACAGAGAGAGAGAACCCTGACCTCTGAGTCTCTGCCTCCACCGCTGGCTGGTGCCAACTCACGCGCCATCCCACTTCCAGCCATCACCCCCACACCTGCCCCGGGGCCAGCCCCACCACAGAGAGGCCGGTTCCTGCTCACCTCTGTGCCTTCCCTTCCCGACCTGACCCCAGTGCAGGGGATAAGCTTCAGACAATTCTTTCCATGTCCCTCTGCATGACAATAGACTTCCTCCCCTCTCCCATTCCACAGGCCCACTGGGGACATCCACCATTGTCATTAGCTCAGAAGAGGATGCAAGATGAGAATCTCTGCTATTGTGTGGGGAGACTCAGTTTCCCGGGTTTCCCCCATGGACACATGTTCTTGAGCTGGGTCTGATTTTCTCCAGACAAGCTGTCTTGTGAAGGATTTGGCCAGCCCTAAGAACCTGAAGGGAAAGGGCGGAGCGGGGTTCTCTCTCTGCCCCCGACAGCCCCGAGCTGGGTCGGTCCCTCAGACCTGGCCAGGGGCAGCCCATCCCCCGGCGCCCTTCCCCGGGGCATCCAAGGGCAGGCTCGGCGCCAGCCCCACCCCGCTCGCCACTGCCCGACCATCGTCCTCCCTCGGGGGGCCTGGGCAGGACAGGGACCCGGACGTGGGAGGCCTCTAGATCTCAGGCCTGGCACACCGTTTACCAGGCTGCTTCCTCCTCTGACGGGGGCCCAGCACACGCCCCAGGAGACTTGGCAGCCGCCCCCAGTGCTCTATCCTCTGCAACTCGTCCCCTTGGAAGGGGCCTGGGCCAGGTGCCAGGTTCGGCTGGTCGGCCAGCCTCCTTTGGAGAAAGCAGGCAAGCCGAGCCAGGCTTGCAGTGGCCCTGGCGTGACACCTGCCACCTCAGGCAGAGGGCCTCCCGCGTGCCCTCCATGGCGGATTTCTCCCCGGAGCCGTGGCCTGGGCACTAGGAAGGCCGGGCCTCCCCGACTCCCGGGAGGAGGGGCTAGCCCAGTTGCGGCCTGGCCCCCAAAGCCTGCAGTGCCATCTGCCTGTCTCGGCACTTCTGACTCCACAGAGCCTTTCCTACACCTGGGCTGCCTGCCGTGGCAAAGTGCAGGCGTGGGGTGAGGCCATGGCTTTGTCTTTCCAGGAAGAAATGAGCCCCTGGCCGAAGCAGCAGGCCCAGGCAGAGCCTTGAGCTTGAAGCCCAGTACGTCTGTGGCCATCAGGGCCAGAGCAATGCTTTCAAGGCAGGGAAGCGGCCTCCAAGCTGAGTGGGAGTGGGGGAGGGGAGGGAGAGAGCTGAAGCCGAGTCCAGAAGGGCGGCGATGGAAGAGCTGCAGCTGGGTCAGAGCCTGGAGGGGGGGCGGGGCCTTCACTGAGGACCCCCGAGGCCAGCCCTAGGCCCTGGCGGTCGCGCATGCGCCCTTGGCCTGTGCGGTGTGTGGTGGGTTGAACCCAAGCCCGCGGGGCTCCCGGAGCGGCCAGAGAAAGAAGGGACCATGGAGAGGTAGGCGAGGTGGGCAGGGGGCGCCACCTTACTCTCCTCAGCTCCCTGAGGGAGAGAGAGAGAGACAGAGACAGAGAGAGAGATCCCTGACCTCTGAGTCTCTGCCTCCACCGCTGGCTGGTGCCAACTCACGCGCCATCCCACTTCCAGCCATCACCCCCCGCCTGCCCTGGGGCCAGACCCACCACAGAGAGGCTGGTTCCTGCTCACCTCTGTGCCATCCCTTCCAGAGCTGAGCCAAGTGCAGGGGATAAGCTTCAGACAAGTCTTTCCATGTCCCTCTGCATGACAATAGACTTCCTCCCCTCTCCCATTCCACAGGCCCACCCGGGACATCCACCTTTGTCATTAGCTCAGGAGAGGATGCAAGATGAGAATCTCTGCTATTGTGTGGGGAGACTCAGTTTCCCGGGTTTCCCCCATGGACACATGTTCTTGAGCTGGGTCTGATTTTCTCCAGACAAGCTGTCTTGTGAAGGATTTGGCCAGCCCTAAGAACCTGAAGGGAAAGGGCGGAGCGGGGTTCTCTCTCTGCCCCCGACAGCCCCGAGCTGGGTCGGTCCCTCAGACCTGGCCAGGGGCAGCCCGTCCCCCGGCGCCCTTCCCCGGGGCATCCAAGGGCAGGCTCGGCGCCAGCCCCACCCCGCTCGCCACTGCCCGACCATCGTCCTCCCTCGGGGGGCCTGGGCAGGACAGGGACCCGGCTGTGGGAGGCCTCCAGACCTCAGGCCTGGCACACCGTTTACCAGGCTGCTTCCTCCTCTGACGGGGGCCCAGCACACGCCCCAGGAGACTTGGCAGCCGCCCCCAGTGCTCTATCCTCTGCAACTCGTCCCCTTGGAAGGGGCCTGGGCCAGGTGCCAGGTTCGGCTGGTCGGCCAGCCTCCTTTGGAGAAAGCAGGCACGCCGAGCCAGGCTTGCAGTGGCCCTGGCGTGACACCTGCCACATCAGGCAGAGGGCCTCCCGCGTGCCCTCCATGGCGGATTTCTCCCCGGAGCCGTGGCCTGGGCATAGGAAGGCCGGGCCTCCCCGACTCCCGGGAGGAGGGGCTAGCCCAGTTGCGGCCTGGCCCCCAAAGCCTTCGGTGCCATCTGCCTGTCTCGGCACTTCTGACTCCACAGAGCCTTTCCTACACCTGGGCTGCCTGCCGTGACAAAGTGCAGGCGTGGGGTGAGGCCATGGCTTTGTCTTTCCAGGAAGAAATGAGCCCCTGGCCGAAGCAGCAGGCCCAGGCAGAGCCTTGAGCTTGAAGCCCAGTACGTCTGTGGCCATCAGGGCCAGAGCAATGCTTTCAAGGCAGGGAAGCGGCCTCCAAGCTGAGTGGGAGTGGGGGAGGGGAGGGTGACAGGTGAAGCCGAGTCCAGAAGGGCGGCGATGGAAGAGCTGCAGCTGGGTCAGAGCCTGGAGGGGGGGCGGGTCCTTCACTGAGGACCCCCGAGGCCAGCCCTAGGCCCCGGCGTTCGCCCATGCGCCCTTGGCCTGTATGTTGTGTTGTGGGTTGAACCCAAGCCCGCGGGGCTCCCGGAGCGGCCAGAGAAAGAAGGGCCCATGGAGAGGTAGGCGAGGTGGGCAGGGGGCGCCACCTTACTCTCCTCAGCTCCCTGAGGGAGAGAGAGAGAGACAGAGACAGAGAGAGAGATCCCTGACCTCTGAGTCTCTGCCTCCACCGCTGGCTGGTGCCAACTCACGTGCCATCCCACTTCCAGCCATCACCCCCACTCCTGCCCCGGGGCCAGCCCCACCACAGAGAGGCCGGTTCCTGCTCACCTCTGTGCCGTCCCTTCCCGACCTGACCCCAGTGCAGGGGATAAGCTTCAGACAAGTCTTTCCATGTCCCTCTGCACGACAATAGACTTCCTCCCCTCTCCCATTCTCCAGGCCCATCCGGGACATCCACCTTTGTCATTAGCTCAGGAGAGGATGCAAGATGAGAATCTCTGCTATTGTGTGGGGAGACTCAGTTTCCCGGGTTTCCCCCATGGACACATGTTCTTGAGCTGGGTCTGATTTTCTCCAGACAAGCTGTCTTGTGAAGGATTTGGCCAGCCCTAAGAACCTGAAGGGAAAGGGCGGAGCGGGGTTCTCTCTCTGCCCCCGACAGCCCCGAGCTGGGTCGGTCCCTCAGACCTGGCCAGGGGCAGCCCATCCCCCGGCGCCCTTTTCCGGGGCATCCAAGGGCAGGCTCGGCGCCAGCCCCACCCCGCTCGCCACTGCCCGACCATCGTCCTCCCTCGGGGGGCCTGGGCAGGACAGGGACCCGGCTGTGGGAGGCCTCCAGACCTCAGGCCTGGCACACCGTTTACCAGGCTGCTTCCTCCTCTGACGGGGGCCCAGCACACGCCCCAGGAGACTTGGCAGCCGCCCCCAGTGCTCTATCCTCTGCAACTCGTCCCCTTGGAAGGGGCCTGGGCCAGGTGCCAGGTTCGGCTGGTCGGCCAGCCTCCTTTGGAGAAAGCAGGCAAGCCGAGCCAGGCTTGCAGTGGCCCTGGCGTGACACCTGCCACCTCAGGCAGAGGGCCTCCCGCGTGCCCTCCATGGCGGATTTCTCCCCGGAGCCGTGGCCCGGGCACTAGGAAGGCCGGGCCTCCCCGAATCCCGGGAGGAGGGGCTAGCCCAGTTGCGGCCTGGCCCCCAAAGCCTGCGGTGCCATCTGCCTGTCTCGGCACTTCTGACTCCACAGAGCCTTTCCTACACCTGGGCTGCCTGCCGTGGCAAAGTGCAGGCGTGGGGTGAGGCCATGGCTTTGTCTTTCCAGGAAGAAATGAGCCCCTGGCCGAAGCAGCAGGCCCAGGCAGAGCCTTGAGCTTGAAGCCCAGTACGTCTGTGGCCATCAGGGCCAGAGCAATGCTTTCAAGGCAGGGAAGCGGCCTCCAAGCTGAGTGGGAGTGGGGGAGGGGAGGGAGACAGCTGAAGCCGAGTCCAGAAGGGCGGCGATGGAAGAGCTGCAGCTGGGTCAGAGCCTGGAGGGGGGGCGGGGCCTTCACTGAGGACCCCCGAGGCCAGCCCTAGGCCCCGGCGGTCGCGCATGCGCCCTTGGCCTGTGCGGTGTGTGGGGGGTTGAACCCAAGCCCGCGGGGCTCCCGGAGCGGCCAGAGAAAGAAGGGCCCATGGAGAGGTAGGCGAGGTGGGCAGGGGGCGCCACATTACTCTCCTCAGCTCCCTGAGGGAGAGAGAGAGAGACAGAGACAGAGAGAGATATCCCTGACCTCTGAGACTCTGCCTCCACCGCTGGCTGGTGCCAACTCGCGCGCCATCCCACTTCCAGCCATCACCCCCATGCCTGCCCCGGGGCCAGCACCACCACAGAGAGGCCGGTTCCTGCTCACCTCTGTGCCTTCCCTTCCCGACCTGACCCCAGTGCAGTGGATAAGCTTCAGACAAGTCTTTCCATGTCCCTCTGCATGACACTAGACTTCCTCCCCTCTCCCAATCCACAGGCCCACCGGGGACATCCACCATTGTCATTAGCTCAGAAGAGGATGCAAGATGAGAATCTCTGCTATTGTGTGGGGAGACTCAGTTTCCCGGGTTTCCCCCATGGACACATGTTCTTGAGCTGGGTCTGATTTTCTCCAGACAAGCTGTCTTGTGAAGGATTTGGCCAGCCCTAAGAACCTGAAGGGAAAGGGCGGAGCGGGGTTCTCTCTCTGCCCCCGACAGCCCCGAGCTGGGTCGGTCCCTCAGACCTGGCCAGGGGCAGCCCATCCCCCGGCGCCCTTCCCCGGGGCATCCAAGGGCAGGCTCGGCGCCAGCCCCACCCCGCTCGCCACTGCCCGACCATCGTCCTCCCTCGGGGGGCCTGGGAAGGACAGGGACCCGGCTGTGGGAGGCCTCCAGACCTCAGGCCTGGCACACCGTTTACCAGGCTGCTTCCTCCTCTGACGGGGGCCCAGCACACGCCCCAGGAGACTTGGCAGCCGCCCCCAGTGCTCTATCCTCTGCAACTCGTCCCCTTGGAAGGGGCCTGGCCCAGGTGCCAGGTTCGGCTGGTCGGCCAGCCTCCTTTGGAGAAAGCAGGCAAGCCGAGCCAGGCTTGCAGTGGCCCTGGCGTGACACCTGCCACCTCAGGCAGAGGGCCTCCCGAGTGCCCTCCATGGCGGATTTCTCCCCGGAGCCGTGGCCTGGGCACTAGGAATGCCGGGCCTCCCCGACTCCCGGGAGGAGGGGCTAGCCCAGTTGCGGCCTGGCCCCCAAAGCCTGCGGTGCCATCTGCCTGTCTCGGCACTTCTGACTCCACAGAGCCTTTCCTACACCTGGGCTGCCTGCCGTGGCAAAGTGCAGGCGTGGGGTGAGGCCATGGCTTTGTCTTTCCAGGAAGAAATGAGCCCCTGGCCGAAGCAGCAGGCCCAGGCAAAGCCTTGAGCTTGAAGCCCAGTACGTCTGTGGCCATCAGGGCCAGAGCAATGCTTTCAAGGCAGGGAAGCGGCCTCCAAGCTGAGTGGGAGTGGGGGAGGGGAGGGAGACAGCTGAAGCCGAGTCCAGGAGGGCGGCGATGGAAGAGCTGCAGCTGGGTCAGAGCCTGGAGGGGGGGCGGGGCCTTCACTGAGGACCCCCGAGGCCAGCCCTAGGCCCTGGCGGTCGCGCATGCGCCCTTGGCCTGTGCGGTGTGTGGTGGGTTGAACCCAAGCCCGCGGGGCTCCCGGAGCGGCCAGAGAAAGAAGGGACCATGGAGAGGTAGGCGAGGTGGGCAGGGGGCGCCACCTTACTCTCCTCAGCTCCCTGAGGGAGAGAGAGAGACAGAGACAGAGAGAGAGATCCCTGACCTCTGAGTCTCTGCCTCCACCGCTGGCTGGTGCCAACTCACGCGCCATCCCACTTCCAGCCATCACCCCCACGCCTGCCCTGGGGCCAGACCCACCACAGAGAGGCTGGTTCCTGCTCACCTCTGTGCCGTCCCTTCCAGACCTGAGCCAAGTGCAGGAGATAAGCTTCAGACAAGTCTTTCCATGTCCCTCTGCATGACAATAGACTTCCTCCCCTCTCCCATTCCACAGGCCCACCCGGGACATCCACCTTTGTCATTAGCTCAGGAGAGGATGCAAGATGAGAATCTCTGCTATTGTGTGGGGAGACTCAGTTTCCCGGGTTTCCCCCATGGACACATGTTCTTGAGCTGGGTCTGATTTTCTCCAGACAAGCTGTCTTGTGAAGGATTTGGCCAGCCCTAAGAACCTGAAGGGAAAGGGCGGAGCGGGGTTCTCTCTCTGCCCCCGACAGCCCCGAGCTGGGTCGGTCCCTCAGACCTGGCCAGGGGCAGCCCATCCCCCGGCGCCCTTCCCCGGGGCATCCAAGAGCAGGCTCGGCGCCAGCCCCACCCCGCTCGCCACTGCCCGACCATCGTCCTCCCTCGAGGGGCCTGGGCAGGACAGGGACCCGGCTGTGGGAGGCCTCCAGATCTCAGGCCTGGCACACCGTTTACCAGGCTGCTTCCTCCTCTGACGGGGGCCCAGCACACGCCCCAGGAGACTTGGCAGCCGCCCCCAGTGCTCTATCCTCTGCAACTCGTCCCCTTGGAAGGGGCCTGGCCCAGGTGCCAGGTTCGGCTGGTCGGCCAGCCTCCTTTGGAGAAAGCAGGCACGCCGAGCCAGGCTTGCAGTGGCCCTGGCGTGACACCTGCCACATCAGGCAGAGGGCCTCCCGCGTGCCCTCCATGGCGGATTTCTCCCCGGAGCCGTGGCCTGGGCATAGGAAGGCCGGGCCTCCCCGACTCCCGGGAGGAGGGGCTAGCCCAGTTGCGGCCTGGCCCCCAAAGCCTTCGGTGCCATCTGCCTGTCTCGGCACTTCTGACTCCACAGAGCCTTTCCTACACCTGGGCTGCCTGCCGTGACAAAGTGCAGGCGTGGGGTGAGGCCATGGCTTTGTCTTTCCAGGAAGAAATGAGCCCCTGGCCGAAGCAGCAGGCCCAGGCAGAGCCTTGAGCTTGAAGCCCAGTACGTCTGTGGCCATCAGGGCCAGAGCAATGCTTTCAAGGCAGGGAAGCGGCCTCCAAGCTGAGTGGGAGTGGGGGAGGGGAGGGTGACAGGTGAAGCCGAGTCCAGAAGGGCGGCGATGGAAGAGCTGCAGCTGGGTCAGAGCCTGGAGGGGGGGCGGGTCCTTCACTGAGGACCCCCGAGGCCAGCCCTAGGCCCCGGCGTTCGCCCATGCGCCCTTGGCCTGTATGGTGTGTGGTGGGTTGAACCCAAGCCCGCGGGGCTCCCGGAGCGGCCAGAGAAAGAAGGGCCCATGGAGAGGTAGGCGAGGTGGGCAGGGGGCGCCACCTTACTCTCCTCAGCTCCCTGAGGGAGAGAGAGAGAGACAGAGACAGAGAGAGAGATCCCTGACCTCTGAGTCTCTGCCTCCACCGCTGGATGGTGCCAACTCACGTGCCATCCCACTTCCAGCCATCACCCCCACTCCTGCCCCGGGGCCAGCCCCACCACAGAGAGGCCGGTTCCTGCTCACCTCTGTGCCGTCCCTTCCCGACCTGACCCCAGTGCAGGGGATAAGCTTCAGACAAGTCTTTCCATGTCCCTCTGCACGACAATAGACTTCCTCCCCTCTCCCATTCTCCAGGCCCATCCGGGACATCCACCTTTGTCATTAGCTCAGGAGAGGATGCAAGATGAGAATCTCTGCTATTGTGTGGGGAGACTCAGTTTCCCGGGTTTCCCCCATGGACACATGTTCTTGAGCTGGGTCTGATTTTCTCCAGACAAGCTGTCTTGTGAAGGATTTGGCCAGCCCTAAGAACCTGAAGGGAATGGGCGGAGCGGGGTTCTCTCTCTGCCCCCGACAGCCCCGAGCTGGGTCAGTCCCTCAGACCTGGCCAGGGGCAGCCCATCCCCCGGCGCCCTTTTCCGGGGCATCCAAGGGCAGGCTCGGCGCCAGCCCCACCACGCTCGCCACTGCCCGACCATCGTCCTCCCTCGGGGGGCCTGGGCAGGACAGGGACCCGGCTGTGGGAGGCCTCCAGACCTCAGGCCTGGCACACCGTTTACCAGGCTGCTTCCTCCTCTGACGGGGGCCCAGCACACGCCCCAGGAGACTTGGCAGCCGCCCCCAGTGCTCTATCCTCTGCAACTCGTCCCCTTGGAAGGGGCCTGGCCCAGGTGCCAGGTTCGGCTGGTCGGCCAGCCTCCTTTGGAGAAAGCAGGCAAGCCAAGCCAGGCTTGCAGTGGCCCTGGCGTGACACCTGCCACCTCAGGCAGAGGGCCTCCCGCGTGCCCTCCATGGCGGATTTCTCCCCGGAGCCGTGGCCTGGGCACTAGGAAGGCCGGGCCTCCCCGACTCCCGGGAGGAGGGGCTAGCCCAGTTGCGGCCTGGCCCCCAAAGCCTTCCGTGCCATCTGCCTGTCTCGGCACTTCTGACTCCACAGAGCCATTCCTACACCTGGGCTGCCTGCCGTGACAAAGTGCAGGCGTGGGGTGAGGCCATGGCTTTGTCTTTCCAGGAAGAAATGAGCCCCTGGCCGAAGCAGCAGGCCCAGGCAGAGCCTTGAGCTTGAAGCCCAGTACGTCTGTGGCCATCAGGGCCAGAACAATGCTTTCAAGGCAGGGAAGCGGCCTCCAAGCTGAGTGGGAGTGGGGGAGGGGAGGGAGACAGCTGAAGCCGAGTCCAGAAGGGCGGGGATGGAAGAGCTGCAGCTGGGTCAGAGCCTGGAGGGGGGGCGGGGCCTTCACTGAGGACCCCCGAGGCCAGCCCTAGGCCCCGGCGGTCGCGCATGCGCCCTTGGCCTGTGCGGTGTGTGGGGGGTTGATCCCAAGCCCGCGGGGCTCCCGGAGCGGCCAGAGAAAGAAGGGCCCATGGAGAGGTAGGCGAGGTGGGCAGGGCGCGCCACCTTACTCTCCTCAGCTCCCTGAGGGAGAGAGAGAGAGACAGAGACAGAGAGAGATATCCCTGACCTCTGAGTCTCTGCCTCCACCGCTGGCTGGTGCCAACTCGCGCGCCATCCCACTTCCAGCCATCACCCCATGCCTGCCCCGGGGCCAGCCCCACCACAGAGAGGCCGGTTCCTGCTCACCTCTGTGCCTTCCCTTCCCGACCTGACCCCAGTGCAGGGGATAAGCTTCAGACAAGTCTTTCCATGTCCCTCTGCATGACAATAGACTTCCTCCCCTCTCCCATTCCACAGGCCCACCGGGGACATCCACCTTTGTCATTAGCTCAGGAGAGGATGCAAGATGAGAATCTCTGCTATTGTGTGGGGAGACTCAGTTTCCCGGGTTTCCCCCATGGACACATGTTCTTGAGCTGGGTCTGATTTTCTCCAGACAAGCTGTCTTGTGAAGGATTTGGCCAGCCCTAAGAACCTGAAGGGAAAGGGCGGAGCGGGGTTCTCTCTCTGCCCCCGACAGCCCCGAGCTGGGTCGGTCCCTCAGACCTGGCCAGGGGCAGCCCATCCCCCGGCGCCCTTCCCCGGGGCATCCAAGGGCAGGCTCGGCGCCAGCCCCACCCTGCTCGCCACTGCCCGACCATCGTCCTCCCTCGGGGGGCCTTGGCAGGACAGGGACCCGGCTGTGGGAGGCCTCCAGATCTCAGGCCTGGCACACCGTTTACCAGGCTGCTTCCTCCTCTGACGGAGGCCCAGCACACGCCCCAGGAGACTTGGCAGCCGCCCCCAGTGCTCTATCCTCTGCAACTCGTCCCCTTGGAAGGGGCCTGGCCCAGGTGCCAGGTTCAGCTGGTCGGCCAGCCTCCTTTGGAGAAAGCAGGCAAGCCGAGCCAGGCTTGCAGTGGCCCTGGCGTGACACCTGCCACCTCAGGCAGAGGGCCTCCCGCGTGCCCTCCATGGCGGATTTCTCCCCGGAGCCGTGGCCTGGGCACTAGGAAGGCCGGGCCTCCCCGAATCCCGGGAGGAGGGGCTAGCCCAGTGCGGCCTGGCCCCCAAAGCCTGCGGTGCCATCTGCCTGTCTCGGCACTTCTGACTCCACAGAGCCTTTCCTACACCTGGGCTGCCTGCCGTGGCAAAGTGCAGGCGTGGGGTGAGGCCATGGCTTTGTCTTTCCAGGAAGAAATGAGACCCTGGCCGAAGCAGCAGGCCCAGGCAGAGCCTTGAGCTTGAAGCCCAGTACGTCTGTGGCCATCAGGGCCAGAGCAATGCTTTCAAGGCAGGGAAGCGGCCTCCAAGCTGAGTGGGAGTGGGGGAGGGGAGGGAGACAGCTGAAGCCGAGTCCAGAAGGGCGGCGATGGAAGAGCTGCAGCTGGGTCAGAGCCTGGAGGGGGGGCGGGGCCTTCACTGAGGACCCCCGAGGCCAGCCCTAGGCCCTGGCGTTCGCGCATGCGCCCTTGGCCTGTGCGGTGTGTGGGGGGTTTAACCCAAGCCCGCGGGGCTCCCGGAGAGGCCAGAGAAAGAAGGGCCCATGGAGAGGTAGGCGAGGTGGGCAGGGGGCGCCACCTTACTCTCCTCAGCTCCCTGAGGGAATGAGAGAGAGACAGAGACAGAGAGAGAGATCCCTGACCTCTGAGTCTCTGCCTCCACCGCTGGCTGGTGCCAACTCACGCGTCATCCCACTTCCAGCCATCACCCCCACGCCTGCCCCTGGGCCACCACCACCACAGAGAGGCCGGTTCCTGCTCACCTCTGTGCCTTCCCTTCCCGACCTGACCCCAGTGCAGGGGATAAGCTTCAGACAAGTCTTTCCATGTCCCTCTGCATGACAATAGACTTCCTCCCCTCTCCCATTCCCCAGGCCCACCCGGGACATCCACCTTTGTCATTAGCTCAGGAGAGGATGCAAGATGAGAATCTCTGCTATTGTGTGGGGAGACTCAGTTTCCCGGGTTTCCCCCATGGACACATGTTCTTTAGCTGGGTCTGATTTTCTCCAGACAAGCTGTCTTGTGAAGGATTTGGCCAGCCCTAAGAACCTGAAGGGAAAGGGCGGAGCGGGGTTCTCTCTCTGCCCCCGACAGCCCCGAGCTGGGTCGGTCCCTCAGACCTGGCCAGGGGCAGCCCATCCCCCGGCGCCCTTCCCCGGGGCATCCAAGGGCAGGCTCGGCGCCAGCCCCACCCCGCTCGCCACTGCCCGACCATCGTCCTCCCTCGGGGGGCCTGGGCAGGACAGGGACCCGGCTGTGGGAGGCCTCCAGACCTCAGGCCTGGCACACCGTTTACCAGGCTGCTTCCTCCTCTGACGGGGGCCCAGCACACGCCCCAGGAGACTTGGCAGCCGCCCCCAGTGCTCTATCCTCTGCAACTCGTCCCCTTGGAAGGGGCCTGGCCCAGGTGCCAGGTTCGGCTGGTCGGCCAGCCTCCTTTGGAGAAAGCAGGCAAGCCGAGCCAGGCTTGCAGTGGCCCTGGCGTGACACCTGCCACCTCAGGCAGAGGGCCTCCCGCGTGCCCTCCATGGCGGATTTCTCCCCGGAGCCGTGGCCTGGGCACTAGGAAGGCCGGGCCTCCCCGACTCCCGGGAGGATGGGCTAGAACAGTTGCGGCCTGGCCCCCAAAGCCTGCGGTGCCATCTGCCTGTCTCGGCACTTCTGACTCCACAGAGCCTTTCCTACACCTTGGCTGCCTGCCGTGGCAAAGTGCAGGCGTGGGGTGAGGCCATGGCTTTGTCTTTCCAGGAAGAAATGAGCCCCTGGCCGAAGCAGCAGGCCCAGGCAGAGCCTTGAGCTTGAAGCCCAGTACGTCTGTGGCCATCAGGGCCAGAGCAATGCTTTCAAGGCAGGGAAGCGGCCTCCAAGCTGAGTGGGAGTGGGGGAGGGGAGGGAGACAGCTGAAGCCGAGTCGAGAAGGGCGGCGATGGAAGAGCTGCAGCTGGGTCAGAGCCTGGAGGGGGGGCGGAGCCTTCACTGAGGACCCCGAGGCCAGCCCTAGGCCCCGGCTGTCGCGCATGCGCCCTTGGCATGTGCGGTGTGTGGTGGGTTGAACCCAAGCCCGCGGGGCTCCCGGAGCGGCCAGAGAAAGAGGGCCCATGGAGAGGTAGGCGAGGTGGGCAGGGCGCGCCACCTTACGCTCCTCAGCTCCCTGAGGGAGAGAGAGAGAGACAGAGACAGAGAGAGAGATCCCTGACCTCTGAGTCTCTGCCTCCACCGCTGGCTGGTGCCAACTCACGCGTCATCCCACTTCCAGCCATCACCCCCACGCCTGCCCCTGGGCCACCACCACCAGAGAGAGGCCGGTTCCTGCTCACCTCTGTGCCTTCCCTTCCCGACCTGACCCCAGTGCAGGGGATAAGCTTCAGACAAGTCTTTCCATGTCCCTCTGCATGACAATAGACTTCCTCCCCTCTCCCATTCCCCAGGCCCACCCGGGACATCCACCTTTGTCATTAGCTCAGGAGAGGATGCAAGATGAGAATCTCTGCTATTGTGTGGGGAGACTCAGTTTCCCGGGTTTCCCCCATGGACACATGTTCTTTAGCTGGGTCTGATTTTCTCCAGACAAGCTGTCTTGTGAAGGATTTGGCCAGCACTAAGAACCTGAAGGGAAAGGGCGGAGCGGGGTTCTCTCTCTGCCCCAGACAGCCCCGAGCTGGGTCGGTCCCTCAGACCTGGCCAGGGGCAGCCCATCCCCCGGCGCCCTTCCCCGGGGCATCCAAGGGCAGGCTCGGCGCCAGCCCCACCCCGCTCGCCACTGCCCGACCATCGTCCTCCCTCGGGGGGCCTGGGCAGGACAGGGACCCGGCTGTGGGAGGCCTCCAGACCTCAGGCCTGGCACACCGTTTACCAGGCTGCTTCCTCCTCTGACGGGGGCCCAGCACACGCCCCAGGAGACTTGGCAGCCGCCCCCAGTGCTCTATCCTCTGCAACTCGTCCCCTTGGAAGGGGCCTGGCCCAGGTGCCAGGTTCGGCTGGTCGGCCAGCCTCCTTTGGAGAAAGCAGGCAAGCCGAGCCAGGCTTGCAGTGGCCCTGGCGTGACACCAGCCACCTCAGGCAGAGGGCCTCCCGCGTGCCCTCCATGGCGGATTTCTCCCCGGAGCCGTGGCCTGGGCACTAGGAAGGCCGGGCCTCCCCGACTCCCGGGAGGATGGGCTAGAACAGTTGCGGCCTGGCCCCCAAAGCCTGCGGTGCCATCTGCCTGTCTCGGCACTTCTGACTCCACAGAGCCTTTCCTACACCTGGGCTGCCTGCCGTGGCAAAGTGCAGGCGTGGGGTGAGGCCATGGCTTTGTCTTTCCAGGAAGAAATGAGCCCCTGGCCGAAGCAGCAGGCCCAGGCAGAGCCTTGAGCTTGAAGCCCAGTACGTCTGTGGCCATCAGGGCCAGAGCAATGCTTTCAAGGCAGGGAAGCGGCCTCCAAGCTGAGTGGGAGTGGGGGAGGGGAGGGAGACAGCTGAAGCCGAGTCGAGAAGGGCGGCGATGGAAGAGCTGCAGCTGGGTCAGAGCCTGGAGGGGGGGCGGAGCCTTCACTGAGGACCCCGAGGCCAGCCCTAGGCCCCGGCTGTCGCGCATGCGCCCTTGGCATGTGCGGTGTGTGGTGGGTTGAACCCAAGCCCGCGGGGCTCCCGGAGCGGCCAGAGAAAGAGGGCCCATGGAGAGGTAGGCGAGGTGGGCAGGGCGCGCCACCTTACGCTCCTCAGCTCCCTGAGGGAGAGAGAGAGAGACAGAGACAGAGAGAGAGATCCCTGACCTCTGAGTCTCTGCCTCCACCGCTGGCTGGTGCCAACTCACGCGTCATCCCACTTCCAGCCATCACCCCCACGCCTGCCCCTGGGCCAGCACCACCACAGAGAGGCCGGTTCCTGCTCACCTCTGTGCCTTCCCTTCCCGACCTGACCCCAGTGCAGGGGATAAGCTTCAGACAAGTCTTTCCATGTCCCTCTGCATGACAATAGACTTCCTCCCCTCTCCCATTCCCCAGGCCCACCCGGGACATCCACCTTTGTCATTAGCTCAGGAGAGGATGCAAGATGAGAATCTCTGCTATTGTGTGGGGAGACTCAGTTTCCCGGGTTTCCCCCATGGACACATGTTCTTTAGCTGGGTCTGATTTTCTCCAGACAAGCTGTCTTGTGAAGGATTTGGCCAGCCCTAAGAACCTGAAGGGAAAGGGCGGAGCGGGGTTCTCTCTCTGCCCCCGACAGCCCCGAGCTGGGTCGGTCCCTCAGACCTGGCCAGGGGCAGCCCATCCCCCGGCGCCCTTCCCCGGGGCATCCAAGGGCAGGCTCGGCGCCAGCCCCACCCCGCTCGCCACTGCCCGACCATCGTCCTCCCTCGGGGGGCCTGGGCAGGACAGGGACCCGGCTGTGGGAGGCCTCCAGACCTCAGGCCTGGCACACCGTTTACCAGGCTGCTTCCTCCTCTGACGGGGGCCCAGCACACGCCCCAGGAGACTTGGCAGCCGCCCCCAGTGCTCTATCCTCTGCAACTCGTCCCCTTGGAAGGGGCCTGGCCCAGGTGCCAGGTTCGGCTGGTCGGCCAGCCTCCTTTGGAGAAAGCAGGCAAGCCGAGCCAGGCTTGCAGTGGCCCTGGCGTGACACCTGCCACCTCAGGCAGAGGGCCTCCCGCGTGCCCTCCATGGCGGATTTCTCCCCGGAGCCGTGGCCTGGGCACTAGGAAGGCCGGGCCTCCCCGACTCCCGGGAGGATGGGCTAGAACAGTTGCGGCCTGGCCCCCAAAGCCTGCGGTGCCATCTGCCTGTCTCGGCACTTCTGACTCCACAGAGCCTTTCCTACACCTTGGCTGCCTGCCGTGGCAAAGTGCAGGCGTGGGGTGAGGCCATGGCTTTGTCTTTCCAGGAAGAAATGAGCCCCTGGCCGAAGCAGCAGGCCCAGGCAGAGCCTTGAGCTTGAAGCCCAGTACGTCTGTGGCCATCAGGGCCAGAGCAATGCTTTCAAGGCAGGGAAGCGGCCTCCAAGCTGAGTGGGAGTGGGGGAGGGGAGGGAGACAGCTGAAGCCGAGTCGAGAAGGGCGGCGATGGAAGAGCTGCAGCTGGGTCAGAGCCTGGAGGGGGGGCGGGGCCTTCACTGAGGACCCCCGAGGCCAGCCCTAGGCCCCGGCGGTCGCGCATGCGCCCTTGGCCTGTGGGGTGTGTGGTGGGTTAAACCCAAGCCCGCGGGGCTCCCGGAGCGGCCAGAGAAAGAAGGGCCCATGGAGAGGTAGGCGAGGTGGGCAGGGCGCGCCACTTTACTCTCCTCAGCTCCCTGAGGGAGAGAGAGAGAGACAGAGACAGAGAGAGATATCCCTGACCTCTGAGACTCTGCCTCCTCCGCTGGCTGGTGCCAACTCGCGCGCCATCCCACTTCCAGCCATCACCCCCACGCCTGCCCCGGGGCCAGCCCCACCACAGAGAGGCCGGTTCCTGCTCACCTCTGTGCCGTCCCTTCCCGACCTGACCCCAGTGCAGGGGATAAGCTTCAGACAAGTCTTTCCATGTCCCTCTGCATGACAATAGACTTCCTCCCCTCTCCCATTCCACAGGCCCACCGGGGACATCCACCTTTGTCATTAGCTCAGGAGAGGATGCAAGATGAGAATCTCTGCTATTGTGTGGGGAGACTCAGTTTCCCGGGTTTCCCCCATGGACACATGTTCTTGAGCTGGGTCTGATTTTCTCCAGACAAGCTGTCTTGTGAAGGATTTGGCCAGCCCTAAGAACCTGAAGGGAAAGGGCGGAGCGGGGTTCTCTCTCTGCTCCCGACAGCCCCGAGCTGGGTCGGTCCCTCAGACCTGGCCAGGGGCAGCCCATCCCCCGGCGCCCTTCCCCGGGGCATCCAAGGGCAGGCTCGGCGCCAGCCCCACCCCGCTCGCCACTGCCCGACCATCGTCCTCCCTCGGGGGGCCTGGGCAGGACAGGGACCCGGCTGTGGGAGGCCTCCAGATCTCAGGCCTGGCACACCGTTTACCAGGCTGCTTCCTCCTCTGACGGGGGCCCAGCACACGTCCCAGGAGACTTGGCAGCCGCCCCCAGTGCTCTATCCTCTGCAACTCGTCCCCTTGGAAGGGGCCTGGCCCAGGTGCCAGGTTCGGCTGGTCGGCCAGCCTCCTTTGGAGAAAGCAGGCAAGCCGAGCCAGGCTTGCAGTGGCCCTGGCGTGACACCTGCCACCTCAGGCAGAGGGCCTCCCGCGTGCCCTCCATGGCGGATTTCTCCCCGGAGCCGTGGCCTGGGCACTAGGAAGGCCGGGCCTCCCCGACTCCCGGGAGGAGGGGCTAGCCCAGTTGCGGCCTGGCCCCCAAAGCCTGCGGTGCCATCTGCCTGTCTCGGCACTTCTGACTCCACAGAGCCTTTCCTACACCTGGGCTGCCTGCCGTGACAAAGTGCAGGCGTGGGGTGAGGCCATGGCTTTGTCTTTCCAGGAAGAAATGAGCCCCTGGCGGAAGCAGCAGGCCCAGGCAGAGCCTTGAGCTTGAAGCCCAGTACGTCTGTGGCCATCAGGGCCAGAGCAATGCTTTCAAGGCAGGGAAGCTGCCTCCAAGCTGAGCGGGAGTGGGGGAGGGGAGGGAGACAGCTGAAGCCGAGTCCAGAAGGGCGGCGATGGAAGAGCTGCAGCTGGGTCAGAGCCTGGAGGGGGGCGGGGCCTTCACTGAGGACCCCCGAGGCCAGCCCTAGGCCCCGGCGGTCGCGCAAGCGCCCTTGGCCTGTGCGGTGTGTGGGGGGTTGAACCCAAGCCCGCGGGGCTCCCGGAGCGGCCAGAGAATGAAGGGCCCATGGAGAGGTAGGCGAGGTGGGCAGGGGGCGCCACCTTACTCTCCTCAGCTCCCTGAGGGAGAGAGAGAGAGACAGAGACAGAGAGAGAGATCCCTGACCTCTGAGTCTCTGCCTCCACCACTGGCTGGTGCCAACTCACGCGCCATCCCACTTCCAGCCATCACCCCCACGCCTGCCCCGGGGCCAGCCCCACCACAGAGAGGCTGGTTCCTGCTCACCTCTGTGCCGGCCCTTCCCGACCTGACCCCAGTGCAGGGGATAAGCTTCAGACAAGTCTTTCCATGTCCCTCTGCATGACAATAGACTTCCTCCCCTCTCCCATTCCACAGGCCCACCAGGGACATCCACCTTTGTCATTAGCTCAGGAGAGGATGCAAGATGAGAATCTCTGCTATTGTGTGGGGAGACTCAGTTTCCCGGGTTTCCCCCATGGACACATGTTCTTGAGCTGGGTCTGATTTTCTCCAGACAAGCTGTCTTGTGAAGGATTTGGCCAGCCCTAAGAACCTGAAGGGAAATGGCGGAGCGGAGTTCTCTCTCTGCCCCCGACAGCCCCGAGCTGGGTCGGTCCCTCAGACCTGGCCAGGGGCAGCCCATCCCCCGGCGCCCTTCCCTGGGGCATCCAAGGGCAGGCTCGGCGCCAGCCCCACCCCGCTCGCCACTGCCCGACCATCGTCCTCCCTCGGGGGGCCTGGGCAGGACAGGGACCCGGCTGTGGGAGGCCTCCAGATCTCAGGCCTGGCACACCATTTACCAGGCTGCTTCCTCCTCTGACGGGGGCCCAGCACACGCCCCAGGAGACTTGGCAGCCGCCCCCAGTGCTCTATCCTCTGCAACTCGTCCCCTTGGAAGGGGCCTGGCCCAGGTGCCAGGTTCGGCTGGTCGGCCAGCCTCCTTTGGAGAAAGCAGGCAAGCCGAGCCAGGCTTGCAGTGGCCCTGGCGTGACACCTGCCACCTCAGGCAGAGGGCCTCCCGCGTGCCCTCCATGGCGGATTTCTCCCCGGAGCCGTGGCCTGGGCACTAGGAAGGCCGGGCCTCCCCGACTCCCGGGAGGAGGGGCTAGCCCAGTTGCGGCCTGGCCCCCAAAGCCTGCGGTGCCATCTGCCTGTCTCGGCACTTCTGACTCCACAGAGCCTTTCCTACACCTGGGCTGCCTGCCGTGGCTAAGTGCAGGCGTGGGGTGAGGCCATGGCTTTGTCTTTCCAGGAAGAAATGAGACCCTGGCCGAAGCAGCAGGCCCAGGCAGAGCCTTGAGCTTGAAGCCCAGTATGTCTGTGGCCATCAGGGCCAGAGCAATGCTTTCAAGGCAGGGAAGCGGCCTCCAAGCTGAGTGGGAGTGGGGGAGGGGAGGGAGACAGCTGAAGCCTAGTCCAGAAGGGCGGCGATGGAAGAGCTGCAGCTGGGTCAGAGCCTGGAGGGGGGGCGGGCCCTTCACTGAGGACTCCCGAGGCCAGCCCTAGGCCCCGGCGGTCGCGCATGCGCCCTTGGCCTGTGCGGTGTGTGGGGGGTTGAACCCAAGCCCGCGGGGCTCCCGGAGGGGCCAGAGAATGAAGGGCCCATGGAGAGGTAGGCGAGGTGGGCAGGGGGCGCCACCTTACTCTCCTCAGCTCCCTGAGAGAGAGAGAGAGAGACAGAGACAGAGAGAGAGATCCCTGACCTCTGAGTCTCTGCCTCCACCGCTGGCTGGTGCCAACTCACGCGCCATCCCACTTCCAGCCATCACCCCCACGCCTGCCCCTGGGCCAGCACCACCACAGAGAGGCCGGTTCCTGCTCACCTCTGTGCCGTCCCTTCCCAACCTGACCCCAGTGCAGGGGATAAGCTTCAGACAAGTCTTTCCATGTCCCTCTGCATGACAATAGACTTCCTCCCCTCTCCCATTCCACAGGCCCACCCGGGACATCCACCTTTGTCATTAGCTCAGGAGAGGATGCAAGATGAGAATCTCTGCTATTGTGTGGGGAGACTCAGTTTCCCGGGTTTCCCCCATGGACACATGTTCTTGAGCTGGGTCTGATTTTCTCCAGACAAGCTGTCTTGTGAAGGATTTGGCCAGCCCTAAGAACCTGAAGGGAAAGGGCGGAGCGGGGTTCTCTCTCTGCCCCCGACAGCCCCGAGCTGGGTCGGTCCCTCAGACCTGGCCAGGGGCAGCCCATCCCCCGGCGCCCTTCCCCGGGGCATCCAAGGGCAGGCTCGGCGCCAGCCCAACCCCGCTCGCCACTGCCCGACCATCGTCCTCCCTCGGGGGGCCTGGGCAGGACAGGGACCCGGCTGTGGGAGGCCTCGAGACCTCAGGCCTGGCACACCGTTTACCAGGCTGCTTCCTCCTCGGACGGGGGCCCAGCACACGCCCCAGGAGACTTGGCAGCCGCCCCCAGTGCTCTATCCTCTGCAACTCGTCCCCTTGGAAGGGGCCTGGCCCAGGTGCCAGGTTCGGCTGGTCGGCCAGCCTCCTTTGGAGAAAGCAGGCAAGCCGAGCCAGGCTTGCAGTGGCCCTGGCGTGACACCTGCCACCTCAGGCAGAGGGCCTCCCGCGTGCCCTCCATGGCGGATTTCTCCCCGGAGCCGTGGCCTGGGCACTAGGAAGGCCGGGCCTCCCCGACTCCCGGGAGGATGGGCTAGAACAGTTGCGGCCTGGCCCCCAAAGCCTGCGGTGCCATCTGCCTGTCTCGGCACTTCTGACTCCACAGAGCCTTTCCTACACCTGGGCTGCCTGCCGTGGCAAAGTGCAGGCGTGGGGTGAGGCCATGGCTTTGTCTTTCCAGGAAGAAATGAGCCCCTGGCCGAAGCAGCAGGCCCAGGCAGAGCCTTGAGCTTGAAGCCCAGTACGTCTGTGGCCATCAGGGCCAGAGCAATGCTTTCAAGGCAGGGAAGCGGCCTCCAAGCTGAGTGGGAGTGGGGGAGGGGAGGGAGACAGCTGAAGCCGAGTCGAGAAGGGCGGCGATGGAAGAGCTGCAGCTGGGTCAGAGCCTGGAGGGGGGGCGGGGCCTTCACTGAGGACCCCCGAGGCCAGCCCTAGGCCCTGGCGGTCGCGCATGCGCCCTTGGCCTGTGCGGTGTGTGGGGGGTTGAACCCAAGCCCGCGGGGCTCCCGGAGTGGCCAGAGAAAGAAGGGCCCATGGAGAGGTAGGCGAGGTGGGCAGGGGGCGCCACCTTATGCTCCTCAGCTCCCTGAGGGAGAGAGAGAGAGACAGAGACAGAGAGAGAGATCCCTGACCTCTGAGTCTCTGCCTCCACCGCTGGCTGGTGCCAACTCACGCGCCATCCCACTTCTAGCCATCAGCCCCACGCCTGCCCCGGGGTCAGCCCCACCACAGACAGGCCGGTTCCTGCTCACCTCTGTGCCGTCCCTTCCAGACCTGACCCCAGTGCAGGGGATAAGCTTCAGACAAGTCTTTCCATGTCCCTCTGCATGACAATAGACTTCCTCCCCTCTCCCATTCCACAGGCCCACCCGGGACATCCACCTTTGTCATTAGCTCAGGAGAGGATGCAAGATGAGAATCTCTGCTATTGTGTGGGGAGACTCAGTTTCCCGGGTTTCCCCCATGGACACATGTTCTTGAGCTGGGTCTGATTTTCTCCAGACAAGCTGTCTTGTGAAGGATTTGGCCAGCCCTAAGAACCTGAAGGGAAATGGCGGAGCGGAGTTCTCTCTCTGCCCCCGACAGCCCCGAGCTGGGTCGGTCCCTCAGACCTGGCCAGGGGCAGCCCATCCCCCGGCGCCCTTCCCTGGGGCATCCAAGGGCAGGCTCGGCGCCAGCCCCACCCCGCTCGCCACTGCCCGACCATCGTCCTCCCTCGGGGGGCCTGGGCAGGACAGGGACCCGGCTGTGGGAGGCCTCCAGATCTCAGGCTTGGCACACCATTTACCAGGCTGCTTCCTCCTCTGACGGGGGCCCAGCACACGCCCCAGGAGACTTGGCAGCCGCCCCCAGTGCTCTATCCTCTGCAACTCGTCCCCTTGGAAGGGGCCTGGCCCAGGTGCCAGGTTCGGCTGGTCGGCCAGCCTCCTTTGGAGAAAGCAGGCAAGCCGAGCCAGGCTTGCAGTGGCCCTGGCGTGACACCTGCCACCTCAGGCAGAGGGCCTCCCGCGTGCCCTCCATGGCGGATTTCTCCCCGGAGCCGTGGCCTGGGCACTAGGAAGGCCGGGCCTCCCCGACTCCCGGGAGGAGGGGCTAGCCCAGTTGCGGCCTGGCCCCCAAAGCCTGCGGTGCCATCTGCCTGTCTCGGCACTTCTGACTCCACAGAGCCTTTCCTACACCTGGGCTGCCTGCCGTGGCAAAGTGCAGGCGTGGGGTGAGGCCATGGCTTTGTCTTTCCAGGAAGAAATGAGACCCTGGCCGAAGCAGCAGGCCCAGGCAGAGCCTTGAGCTTGAAGCCCAGTACGTCTGTGGCCATCAGGGCCAGAGCAATGCTTTCAAGGCAGGGAAGCGGCCTCCAAGCTGAGTGGGAGTGGGGGAGGGGAGGGAGACAGCTGAAGCCTAGTCCAGAAGGGCGGCGATGGAAGAGCTGCAGCTGGGTCAGAGCCTGGAGGGGGGGCGGGCCCTTCACTGAGGACTCCCGAGGCCAGCCCTAGGCCCCGGCGGTCGCGCATGCGCCCTTGGCCTGTGCGGTGTGTGGGGGGTTGAACCCAAGCCCGCGGGGCTCCCGGAGGGGCCAGAGAATGAAGGGCCCATGGAGAGGTAGGCGAGGTGGGCAGGGGGCGCCACCTTACTCTCCTCAGCTCCCTGAGGGAGAGAGAGAGAGACAGAGACAGAGAGAGAGATCCCTGACCTCTGAGTCTCTGCCTCCACCGCTGGCTGGTGCCAACTCACGCGCCATCCCACTTCCAGCCATCACCCCCACGCCTGCCCCTGGGCCAGCACCACCACAGAGAGGCCGGTTCCTGCTCACCTCTGTGCCGTCCCTTCCCAACCTGACCCCAGTGCAGGGGATAAGCTTCAGACAAGTCTTTCCATGTCCCTCTGCATGACAATAGACTTCCTCCCCTCTCCCATTCCACAGGCCCACCCGGGACATCCACCTTTGTCATTAGCTCAGGAGAGGATGCAAGATGAGAATCTCTGCTATTGTGTGGGGAGACTCAGTTTCCCGGGTTTCCCCCATGGACACATGTTCTTGAGCTGGGTCTGATTTTCTCCAGACAAGCTGTCTTGTGAAGGATTTGGCCAGCCCTAAGAACCTGAAGGGAAAGGGCGGAGCGGGGCTCTCTCTCTGCCCCCGACAGCCCCGAGCTGGGTCGGTCCCTCAGACCTGGTCAGGGGCAGCCCATCCCCCGGCGCCCTTCCCCGGGGCATCCAAGGGCAGGCTCGGCGCCAGCCCAACCCCGCTCGCCACTGCCCGACCATCGTCCTCCCTCGGGGGGCCTGGGCAGGACAGGGACCCGGCTGTGGGAGGCCTCGAGACCTCAGGCCTGGCACACCGTTTACCAGGCTGCTTCCTCCTCGGACGGGGGCCCAGCACACGCCCCAGGAGACTTGGCAGCCGCCCCCAGTGCTCTATCCTCTGCAACTCGTCCCCTTGGAAGGGGCCTGGCCCAGGTGCCAGGTTCGGCTGGTCGGCCAGCCTCCTTTGGAGAAAGCAGGCAAGCCGAGCCAGGCTTGCAGTGGCCCTGGCGTGACACCTGCCACCTCAGGCAGAGGGCCTCCCGCGTGCCCTCCATGGCGGATTTCTCCCCGGAGCCGTGGCCTGGGCACTAGGAAGGCCGGGCCTCCCCGACTCCCGGGAGGATGGGCTAGAACAGTTGCGGCCTGGCCCCCAAAGCCTGCGGTGCCATCTGCCTGTCTCGGCACTTCTGACTCCACAGAGCCTTTCCTACACCTGGGCTGCCTGCCGTGGCAAAGTGCAGGCGTGGGGTGAGGCCATGGCTTTGTCTTTCCAGGAAGAAATGAGCCCCTGGCCGAAGCAGCAGGCCCAGGCAGAGCCTTGAGCTTGAAGCCCAGTACGTCTGTGGCCATCAGGGCCAGAGCAATGCTTTCAAGGCAGGGAAGCGGCCTCCAAGCTGAGTGGGAGTGGGGGAGGGGAGGGAGACAGCTGAAGCCGAGTCGAGAAGGGCGGCGATGGAAGAGCTGCAGCTGGGTCAGAGCCTGGAGGGGGGGCGGGGCCTTCACTGAGGACCCCCGAGGCCAGCCCTAGGCCCTGGCGGTCGCGCATGCGCCCTTGGCCTGTGCGGTGTGTGGGGGGTTGAACCCAAGCCCGCGGGGCTCCCGGAGTGGCCAGAGAAAGAAGGGCCCATGGAGAGGTAGGCGAGGTGGGCAGGGGGCGCCACCTTATGCTCCTCAGCTCCCTGAGGGAGAGAGAGAGAGACAGAGACAGAGAGAGAGATCCCTGACCTCTGAGTCTCTGCCTCCACCGCTGGCTGGTGCCAACTCACGCGCCATCCCACTTCCAGCCATCACCCCCACGCCTGCCCCTGGGCCAGCCCCACCACAGAGAGGCCGGTTCCTGCTCACCTCTGTGTCGGCCCTTCCCGACCTGACCCCAGTGCAGGGGATAAGCTTCAGACAAGTCTTTCCATGTCCCTCTGCATGACAATAGACTTCCTCCCCTCTCCCATTCCACAGGCCCACCGGGGTCATCCACCTTTGTCATTAGCTCAGGAGAGGATGCAAGATGAGAATCTCTGCTATTGTGTGGGGAGACTCAGTTTCCCGGGTTTCCCCCATGGACACATGTTCTTGAGCTGGGTCTGATTTTCTCCAGACAAGCTGTCTTGTGAAGGATTTGGCCAGCCCTAAGAACCTGAAGGGAAAGGGCGGAGCGGGGTTCTCTCTCTGCCCCCGACAGCCCCGAGCTGGGTCGGTCCCTCAGACCTGGCCAGGGGCAGCCCATCCCCCGGCGCCCTTCCCCAGGGCATCCAAGGGCAGGCTCGGCGCCAGCCCCACCCCGCTCGCCACTGCCCGACCATCGTCCTCCCTCGGGGGGCCTGGGCAGGACAGGGACACGGCTGTGGGGGGCCTCCAGATCTCAGGCCTGGCACACCGTTTACCAGGCTGCTTCCTCCTCTGAAGGGGGCCCAGCACACGCACCAGGAGACTTGGCAGCAGCCCCCAGTGCTCTATCCTCTGCAACTCGTCCCCTTGGAAGGGGCCTGGCCCAGGTGCCAGGTTCGGCTGGTCGGCCAGCCTCCTTTGGAGAAAGCAGGCAAGCCGAGCCAGGCTTGCAGTGGCCCTGGCGTGACACCTGCCACCTCAGGCAGAGGGCCTCCCGCGTGCCCTCCATGGCGGATTTCTCCCCGGAGCCGAGGCCTGGGCACTAGGAAGGCAGGGACTCCCCTACTCCCGGGAGGAGGGGCTAGCCCAGTTGCGTCCTGGCCCCCAAAAGCCTGCGGTGCCATCTGCCTGTCTCGGCACTTCTGACTCCACAGAGCCTTTCCTACACCTGGGCTGCCTGCCGTGGCAAAGTGCAGGCGTGGGGTGAGGCCATGGCTTTGTCTTTACAGGAAGAAATGAGCCCCTGGCGGAAGCAGCAGGCCCAGGCAGAGCCTTGAGCTTGAAGCCCAGTACGTCTGTGGCCATCAGGGCCAGAGCAATGCTTTCAAGGCAGGGATGCGGCCTCCAAGCTGAGTGGGAGTGGGGGAGGGGAGGGAGACAGCTGAAGCCGAGTCCATAAGGGCTGCGATGGAAGAGCTGCAGCTGGGTCAGAGCCTGGAGGGGGGCGGAGCCTTCACTGAGGACCCCGAGGCCAGCCCTAGGCCCCGGCTGTCACGCATGCGCCCTTGGCATGTGCGGTGTGTGGTGGGTTGAACCCAAGCCCGCGGGGCTCCCGGAGCAGCCAGAGAAAGAAGGGCCCATGGAGAGGTAGGCGAGGTGGGCAGGGCGCGCCACCTTACGCTCCTCAGTTCCCTGAGGGAGAGAGAGAGAGACAGAGACAGAGAGAGAGATCCCTGACCTCTGAGTCTCTGCCTCCACCGCTGGCTGGTGCCAACTCACGCGCCATCCCACTTCCAGCCATCACCCACACGCCTGCCCCGGGGCCAGCCCCACCACAGAGAGGCCAGTTCCTGCTCACCTCTGTGCCGTCCCTTCCTGACCTGATCCCAGTGCAGGGGATAAGCTTCAGACAAGTCTTTCCATGTCCCTCTGCATGACAATAGACTTCCTCCCCTCTCCCATTCCACAGGCCCACCGGGGTCATCCAACTTTGTCATTAGCTCAGGAGAGGATGCAAGATGAGAATCTCTGCTATTGTGTGGGGAGACTCAGTTTCCCGGGTTTCCCCCATGGACACATGTTCTTGAGCTGGGTCTG
Organism: Diceros bicornis minor; assembly: GCF_020826845.1. NCBI lineage: Eukaryota > Metazoa > Chordata > Mammalia > Perissodactyla > Rhinocerotidae > Diceros > Diceros bicornis. The sequence goes on from NW_026691160.1 coordinate 256,068, forward strand.
ATTTTCTCCAGACAAGCTGTCTTGTGAAGGATTTGGCCAGACCTAAGAACCTGAAGGGAAAGGGCGGAGCGGGGTTCTCTCTCTGCCCCCGACAGCCCCGAGCTGGGTCGGTCCCTTAGACCTGGCCAGGGGCAGCCCATCCCCCGGCGCCCTTCCCCGGGGCATCCAAGGGCAGGCTCGGCGCCAGCCCCACCCCGCTCGCCACTGCCCGACCATCGTCCTCCCTCGGGGGGCCTGGGCAGGACAGGGACCCGGCTGTGGGAGGCCTCCAGACCTCAGGTCTGGCACACCGTTTACCAGGCTGCTTCCTCCTCTGACGGGGGCCCAGCACACGCCCCAGGAGACTTGGCAGCCGCCCCCAGTGCTCTATCCTCTGCAACTCGTCCCCTTGGAAGGGGCCTGGCCCAGGTGCCAGGTTCGGCTGGTCGGCCAGCCACCTTTGGAGAAAGCAGGCAAGCCGAGCCAGGCTTGAAGTGGCCCTGGCGTGACACCTGCCACCTCAGGCAGAGGGCCTCCCGCGTGCCCTCCATGGCGGATTTCTCCCCGGAGCCGAGGCCTGGGCACTAGGAAGGCAGGGCCTCCCCGACTCCCGGGAGGAGGGGCTAGCCCAGTTGCGGCCTGGCCCCCAAAGCCTGCGGTGCCATCTGCCTGTCTCGGCACTTCTGACTCCACAGAGCCTTTCCTACACCTGGGCTGCCTGCCGTGGCAAAGTGCAGGCGTGGGGTGAGGCCATGGCTTTGTCTTTCCAGGAAGAAATGAGCCCCTGGCCGAAGCAGCAGGCCCAGGCAGAGCCTTGAGCTTGAAGCCCAGTACGTCTGTGGCCATCAGGGCCAGAGCAATGCTTTCAAGTCAGGGATGCGGCCTCCAAGCTGAGTGGGAGTGGGGGAGGGGAGGGAGACAGCTGAAGCCGAGTCCATAAGGGCTGCGATGGAAGAGCTGCAGCTGGGTCAGAGCCTGGAGGGGGGCGGAGCCTTCACTGAGGACCCCCGAGGCCAGCCCTAGGCCCTGGCGGTCGCGCATGCGCCCTTGGCATGTGCGGTGTGTGGTGGGTTGAACCCAAGCCCGCGGGACTCCCGGAGCGGCCAGAGAAAGAAGGGCCCATGGAGAGGTAGGCGAGGTGGGCAGGGGGCGCCACCTTATGCTCCTCAGCTCCCTGAGGGAGAGAGAGAGAGACAGAGACAGAGAGAGAGATCCCTGACCTCTGAGTCTCTGCCTCCACCGCTGGCTGGTGCCAACTCACGCGCCATCCCACTTCCAGCCATCACCCCCATGCCTGCCCCGGGGCCAGCGCCACCACAGAGAGGCCGGTTCCTGCTCTCCTCTGTGCCTTCCCTTCCCGACCTGACCCCAGTGCAGGGGATAAGCTTCAGACAAGTCTTTCCATGTCCCTCTGCATGACAGTAGACTTCCTCCCCTCTCCCATTCCACAGGCCCACCGGGGACATCCACCTTTGTCATTAGCTCAGGAGAGGATGCAAGATGAGAATCTCTGCTATTGTGTGGGGAGACTCAGTTTCCCGGGTTTCCCCCATGGACACATGTTCTTGAGCTGGGTCTGATTTTCTCCAGACAAGCTGTCTTGTGAAGGATTTGGCCAGCCCTAAGAACCTGAAGGGAAATGGCGGAGCGGGGTTCTCTCTCTGCCCCCGACAGCCCCGAGCTGGGTCGGTCCCTCAGACCTGGCCAGGGGCAGCCCATCCCCCGGCGCCCTTCCCCGGGGCATCCAAGGGCAGGCTCGGCGCCAGCCCCACCCCGCTCGCCACTGCCCGACCATCGTCCTCCCTCGGGGGGCCTGGGCAGGACAGGGACCCGGCTGTGGGAGGCCTCCAGACCTCAGGCCTGGCACACCGTTTACCAGGCTGCTTCCTCCTCTGACGGGGGCCCAGCACACGCCCCAGGAGACTTGGCAGCCGCCCCCAGTGCTCTATCCTCTGCAACTCGTCCCCTTGGAAGGGGCCTGGCCCAGGTGCCAGGTTCGGCTGGTCGGCCAGCCTCCTTTGGAGAAAGCAGGCAAGCCGAGCCAGGCTTGCTGTGGCCCTGGCGTGACACCTGCCACCTCAGGCAGAGGGCCTCCCGCGTGCCCTCCATGGCGGATTTCTCCCCGGAGCCGTGGCCTGGGCAATAGGAAGGCCGGGCCTCCCCGACTCCCGGGAGGAGGGGCTAGCCCAGTTGCGGCCTGGCCCCCAAAGCCTGCGGTGCCATCTGCCTGTCTCGGCACTTCTGACTCCACAGAGCCTTTCCTACACCTGGGCTGCCTGCCGTGGCAAAGTGCAGGCGTGGGGTGAGGCCATGGCTTTGTCTTTCCAGGAAGAAATGAGCCCCTGGCCGAAGCAGCAGGCCCAGGCAGAGCCTTGAGCTTGAAGCCCAGTACGTCTGTGGCCATCAGGGCCAGAGCAATGCTTTCAAGGCAGGGATGCGGCCTCCAAGCTGAGTGGGAGTGGGGGAGGGGAGGGAGACAGCTGAAGCCGAGTCCAGAAGGGCTGCGATGGAAGAGCTGCAGCTGGGTCAGAGCCTGGAGGGGGGGCGGAGACTTCACTGAGGACACCCGAGGCCAGCCCTAGGCCCCAGCGGTCGCGCATGCGCCCTTGGCCTGTGCGGTGTGTGGGGGGTTGAACCCAAGCCCGCGGGGCTCCCGGAGCGGCCAGAGAAAGAAGGGCCCATGGAGAGGTAGGCGAGGTGGGCAGGGGGCGCCACCTTACTCTCCTCAGCTCCCTGAGGGAGAGAGAGAGAGACAGAGACAGAGAGAGAGATCCCTGACCTCTGAGTCTCTGCCTCCACCGCTGGCTGGTGCCAACTCACGCGCCATCCCACTTCCAGCCATCACCCCCACGCCTGCCCAGGGGCCAGCCCCACCACAGAGAGGCCAGTTCCTGCTCACCTCTGTGCCGTCCCTTCCCAACCTGATCCCGGTGCAGGGGATAAGCTTCAGACAAGTCTTTCCATGTCCCTCTGCATGACAATAGACTTCCTCCCCTCTCCCATTCCACAGGCCCACCGGGGTCATCCACCTTTGTCATTAGCTCAGGAGAGGATGCAAGATGAGAATCTCTGCTATTGTGTGGGGAGACTCAGTTTCCCGGGTTTCCCCCATGGACACATGTTCTTGAGCTGGGTCTGATTTTCTCCAGACAAGCTGTCTTGTGAAGGATTTGGCCAGCCCTAAGAACCTGAAGGGAAAGGGCGGAGCGGGGTTCTCTCTCTGCCCCCGACAGCCCCGAGCTGGGTCGGTCCCTCAGACCTGGCCAGGGGCAGCCCATCCCCCGGCGCCCTTCCCCGGGGCATCCAAGGGCAGGCTCGGCGCCAGCCCCACCCCGCTCGCCACTGCCCGACCATCGTCCTCCCTCGGGGGGCCTGGGCAGGACAGGGACCCGGCTGTGGGAGGCCTCCAGAACTCAGGCCTGGCACACCGTTTACCAGGCTGCTTCCTCCTCTGACGGGGCCCAGCACACGCCCCAGGAGACTTGGCAGCCGCCCCCAGTGCTCTATCCTCTGCAACTCGTCCCCTTGGAAGTGGCCTGGCCCAGGTGCCAGGTTCGGCTGGTCGGCCAGCCACCTTTGGAGAAAGCAGGCAAGCCGAGCCAGGCTTGCTGTGGCCCTGGCGTGACACCTGCCACCTCAGGCAGAGGGCCTCCCGCGTTCCCTCCATGGCGGATTTCTCCCCGGAGCCGTGGCCTGGGCACTAGGAAGGCCGGGCCTCCCCGACTCCCGGGAGGAGGGGCTAGCCCAGTTGCGGCCTGGCCCCCAAAGCCTGCGGTGCCATCTGCCTGTCTCGGCACTTCTGACTCCACAGAGCCTTTCCTACACCTGGGCTGCCTGCCGTGGCAAAGTGCAGGCGTGGGGTGAGGCCATGGCTTTGTCTTTACAGGAAGAAATGAGCCCCTGGCCGAAGCAGGAGGCCCAGGCAGAGCCTTGAGCTTGAAGCCCAGTACGTCTGTGGCCATCAGGGCCAGAGCAATGCTTTCAAGGCAGGGAAGCGGCCTCCAAGCTGAGTGGGAGTGGGGGAGGGGAGGGAGACAGCTGAAGCCGAGTCCAGAAGGGCGGCGATGGAAGAGCTGCAGCTGGGTCAGAGCCTGGAGGGAGGGCGGGGCCTTCACTGAGGACCCCCCGAGGCCAGCCCTAGGCCTTGGCGGTCGCGCATGCGCCCTTGGCCTGTGCGGTGTGTGGGGGGTTGAACCCAAGCCCGCAGGGCTCCCGGAGCGGCCAGAGAAAGAAGGGCCCATGGAGAGGTAGGCGAGGTGGGCAGGGGACGCCACCTTACTGTCCTCAGCTCCCTGAGGGAGAGAGAGAGAGACAGAGACAGAGAGAAAGATCCCTGACCTCTGAGTCTCTGCCTCCACCACTGGCTGGTGCCAACTCACGCGCCATCCCACTTCCAGCCATCACCCCCACGCCTGCCCCGGGGCCAGCCCCACCACAAAGAGGCCGGTTCCTGCTCACCTCTGTGCTGTCCCTTCCCGACCTGACCCCAGTGCAGGGGATAAGCTTCAGACAAGTCTTTCCATGTCCCTCTGCATGACAATAGACTTCCTCCCCTCTCCCATTCCACAGGCCCACCGGGGACATACACCTTTGTCATTAGCTCAGGAGAGGATGCAAGATGAGAATCTCTGCTATTGTGTGGGGAGACTCAGTTTCCCGGGTATCCCCCATGGACACATGTTCTTGAGCTGGGTCTGATTTTCTCCAGACAAGCTGTCTTGTGAAGGATTTGGCCAGCCCTAAGAACCTGAAGGGAAAGGGCGGAGCGGGGTTCTCTCTCTGCCCCCGACAGCCCCGAGCTGGGTCGGTCCCTCAGACCTGGCCAGGGGCAGCCCATCCCCCGGCGCCCTTCCCCGGGGCATCCAAGGGCAGGCTCGGCGCCAGCCCCACCCCGCTCGCCACTGCCCGACCATCGTCCTCCCTCGGGGGGCCTGGGCAGGACAGGGACCCGGCTGTGGGAGGCCTCCAGATCTCAGGCCTGGCACACCGTTTACCAGGCTGCTTCCTCCTCTGACGGGGGCCCAGCACACGCCCCAGGAGACTTGGCAGCCGCCCCCAGTGCTCTATCCTCTGCAACTCGTCCCCTTGGAAGGGGCCTGGCCCAGGTGCCAGGTTCGGCTGGTCGGCCAGCCTCCTTTGGAGAAAGCAGGCAAGCCGAGCCAGGCTTGCAGTGGCCCTGGCGTGACACCTGCCACCTCAGGCAGAGGGCCTCCCGCGTGCCCTCCATGGCGGATTTCTCCCCGGAGCCGTGGCCTGGGCACTAGGAAGGCCGGGCCTCCCCGACTCCCGGGAGGAGGGGCTAGCCCAGTTGCGGCCTGGCCCCCAAAGCCTGCGGTGCCATCTGCCTGTCTCGGCACTTCTGACTCCACAGAGCCTTTCCTACACCTGGGCTGCCTGCCGTGGCAAAGTGCAGGCGTGGGGTGAGGCCATGGCTTTGTCTTTCCAGGAAGAAATGAGCCCCTGGCCGAAGCAGCAGGCCCAGGCAGAGCCTTGAGCTTGAAGCCCAGTACGTCTGTGGCCATCAGGGCCAGAGCAATGCTTTCAAGGCAGGGAAGCGGCCTCCAAGCTGAGTGGGAGTGGGGGAGGGGAGGGAGACAGCTGAAGCCGAGTCCAGAAGGGCGGCAATGGAAGAGCTGCAGCTGGGTCAGAGCTTGGGGGGAGGGCGGGGCCTTCACTGTGGACCCCTGAGGTCAGCCCTAGGCCCTGGCGGTCGCGCATGCGCCCTTGGCCTGTGCGGTGGGTGGGGGGTTGAAGCCAAGTCCGCAGGGCTCCTGGAGCGGCCAGAGAAAGAAGGGCCCATGGAGAGGTAGGCGAGGTGGGCAGGGGGCGCCACCTTACTCTCCTCAGCTCCCTGAGGGAGAGAGAGAGAGACAGAGACAGAGAGAGAGATCCCTGACCTCTGAGTCTCTGCCTCCACCGCTGGCTGGTGCCAACTCACGCGCCATCCCACTTCCAGCCATCACCCCCACGCCTGCCCCAGGGCCAGCCTCAACACAGAGAGGCCGGTTCCTGCTCACCTCTCTGCCAGTCCCTTCCAGACCTGAACCCAGTGCAGGGGAGAAGATTCAGACAAGTCTTTCCTTGTCCCTCTGCATGACAAGAGACTTCCTCCCCTCTCCCATTCCACAGGCCCACCCGGGACATCCACCTTTGTCATTAGCTCAGGAGAGGATGCAAGATGAGAATTATTGTAATTGCGTGGGGAGACTCAGTTTCCCGGGTTTCCCCCATGGACACATGTTCTTGAGCTGGGTCTGATTTTCTCCAGACAAGCTGTCTTGTGAAGGATTTGGCCAGCCCTAAGAATCTGAAGGGAAAGGGCGGATGGGGCTTCTCTCTCTGCCCCCGACAGCCTTGAGCTGGGTCAGTCCCTCAGACCTGGCCAGGGTCAGCCCATCCCCAGGCGCCCTTCCCCGGGGCATCCAAGGGCAGGCTCGGCGCCAGCCCCACCCTGCTCGCCACTGCCATTACCATTGTCCTCCCTCGGGGGGCCTGGGCAGGACAGGGACCCGGCTGTGGAAGGCCTCCAGATCTCAGGTCTGGCACACCGTTTACCAGGCTGCTTCCTCCTCTGACGGGGCCCCAGCACACGCCCCAGGAGACTTGGCAGCCGCCCCTAAGGCTAAGGAAACTGTCATTCCCTCTCTTTCATGGGTCTGGTTTCCCCCAAGAACACAGTGAACCATCCCCCCTCTGTGTGCTGCATCACCATAATCCCACAGCCAGAAGATATCCACAAGGTTAAATCACCACCATATCCTGAATTCAGGCACTGCTGAAACCTTACCATAAATGTTGTCATTCAATGGTGACTCCTGAGGACACCTTTCCCCTGAGACCCACTCCCCACCTGTCCTCAGCTTCTTACAGTAACACCGAAATTTCCTCAGAATTCTCCCAACCTGGGTAAGAAACATTCTGAAATGTTCTCTGTATTAATTTTCAGGGACTGGGGACATTGGTAGATGTAATTTGAGTGTGTATGTGCAGTAGTTTCTACGCAGGTATCCTGTTTTTCAGACACATATAAAATAGTGTGACTACTCAATGCACCAAGAAAATGGATAACTGATCAAATTTTTTCATGATGTGAAGTCTTTAGAGAGTAAATGTCACCGTTAAGAGCGCAGACTATGGAGCTAACTCCTCATGTCCAAATACCAGCTGCATCCCTTACTAGGTATTTGTATTGGCAGAGTTATTTACCTGATTGGTGCCTCAGTTTCTTCATCTCTCAGTTGGCAATAATGATCAGCATACCTACTTTGTAGGTTTATGGAGAGTATTAAAGGAGTTAATGTTTGAAAAATGCTTGGAACACCTAGTGTATTGCCAGTGCTGTACCTATATATTAGAAATAAAATTTAGAAATTCTTCTGACACTGCCTGTGAGCCCCAGAGTGTGAGACTGTTGCCTGGATGTATGTAGAAAGCACTCCATGACATACGATGAATAAATGAGTGAACAACATTGGCGAATGCATTACCAATGTCACCTATGTCACCCTACAGGCATTCCCAAGCTGAACCACATGCAGACATTCCTTCTCTGTCCTGCATCACATTCCCTGGAGGAATCACTGGGGCTTAGACCCTAGTAACCGTACCCACTAAAGGTTCTTTTCTGTCAGCAAACCCCAGTCTTTGTCCAATTGCTGCAGCTCACATGGTCTGCACTCTGATCCTTGTCTTCACTCGAGGGAGAAGTGCCATCCCCAGAGCTGGGCACACGCAGAGGCTGAGCCTTGGAGAAAATGATTCCCTGGCCCTGGGGCAGGTAGAAGAGCGCAGGGACAGAGTGGGATTTGGGGAAAATCCTCCAGGTGTTTTCAGAAGGGATGGAGGCAGGGGATGTGTCAGCAAGAACTGGTCTGGTTGGTGGGCCTTGGTGGTTAAATAGTAGGGGGGCTGAGAAATTTCATAGGTTCTAGCATAATACAATCAATATAATGGTCATGAAATCAGAATCAGCCTAATTAAGGCCAAATTAACCCAATGTCAGCTGTTCCCTGACTCTCTAATCCAGTAGTGACTTATAATAAGGGTATTAGTGTTCTATCATCTCCTTTTCATTGATTGGCTAGAGTAATTATTCTTTACATAGCCTGTCTGTTTTTACATAGTAAAGAAAAAGTGAGTTTTAAAACAACTCTCCTTGGAAAAGTCTCCCTAACATATTGAATTAATAACAGAAGCCACGACAGGAAATTCACCACATATCTTGAGCTTTAGTCTCTGGTTTTAGATCTTCCTAACTGGTAAATTACCTTGACTTCTGCCTTCTTTCTTGAGATTAGTGCATTTAGGACTAAGTAGGAGTGCAACCTCATGCCATGTGAGAAGTGGTGACTCTAGGAAGAGGTTTGTTTCATTCCGTCAGTGTGTGTGTGTGTGTGTGTGTGTGTGTGTGTGACAGTTTTTGCTGCATCTTGCAGTGTGGGCCAGTGTAGACTCCTTTTCTAGGGAAAAAATTTCCCTAACCACTTTCTCCGGACTTTCTTTTCACTGGTGGCTTCCTCGGCACTGTCCAATAGTAACATTAAGCACTCTATATTATAGAATTTAATTTTTTTCTTGGTAGCCACATTTTAAAAAATGAAAGCAAACAGTTGAAACTAATTTTAATAGTATATTTTAACCCACTAGAACCAAGATATCATCAATGTGGGTGCAGTCTATACAAAAATTAATAATGAGAAAGTTTACCTTTTTTTCCTGGGTTTCATAAATCCAGTGTGTACTTCCCATTCTCAGCACAATCTTCATTTGGAAGTTGAGTTTTTTCATACATTCTCTGTACTGAGATTTAATGTTCACAGTCGTCAAATAAGAGTCACTAGGAGTGGGGTGGATGATAATTTCACTACTGATTTAAGCTCTAATGGAGCTATGAACACCAACTGGTCAATGGGTTAATCAAATGAATAGTCATATAGTACAGAAGAATGGTACGATTTGGGATTTAGAAAAAGACTGGGGACCATGTGTCCTGACAGGGAGCACCAGGGCTTTTCTTGTTGAGAGTGACAAGGACAAAAAGAGAATAAAGTCATACTCATAAGTGTCTAACAACATGGGGGAGAAGAAATGACCTGCCGTAGTCCTGAGTTTTGACCTCGAGCTTTCTGTTCTTTACCCAAATCTCTTTGATGATGTCCCAGGACAAAGGTCAGATTAATCCCCACAGGGAAAGAGGGAGGGTAGAAGTACAAGGCATCTGACATAATTGTCCTGGGAAAACAGGCTTCATTTATCACTCTGATCCACATTCACAATTTATTTTTATAGAGTAAGAGGAAAAGAAGTATGAGGGTCAAATCATCACAGAGGAAGCGACATGATTGTGGAAACCAATCCAACCCAAAGCCTGGTTTGAGCATCTCCATCCCTTTGAGGATGTCCAGTTACATATTCAAGAGGCCAGTTACTAGAATCACATCCTATCCTGGCAATGAGGTCAGATGCCATCAATGGGAGGAAACGTTGGAGCAACCCCAACAACTCTGCTGGCAGAAGAGACTGCAAGGTCTCCAGGCCTGCAGAGTGCAGGAGAACTGTTAAGTCCTTTGGACCTTGCCAAAGCCCTGCTGAGTCTTGCACCTAGTTGCACAGATGCATCCCTGCCAGGTGTGTTCACAGGTGGTCTGAACTCCAGCCCCATGCCCACCCCTGCCTGGTCTTCAAATTCAGCAGAGACGATCCCAGGAGCTGGTCTGTACATCCCACAGCTCCTTTGCAAACAACTTCTGGTGACTGAGGAGGATATCAGGAAACAGGAAAAAAAAGTGAAGACGGCAAGAGAGAGACTGGCGGTAGCACTGAGGCAGAGAGACTCGCTAGCGACGCAGGGAGAGTGAGGGGCCAAGAAGGACGTCCCGAGAAACACGATGAAGAAAAGACAAGACGGTGCAGATGACATGGAGCTCACACTACATTAATGCCTCTGCAGGGCTCCTGATGTCTTCTTGCTTTGAGCTCTTGAGACTTTAGTATATACCAATAGTTTTCTTTTCTTTGATTCCTTTGCATGACAGAGAAGATACAGACAGTGATCCTTCTGAGGTGAGAGATTGGGTTTCAGGTGAGGAGAGAAAGGAGAGCTTTTCTTCTCATTTTGTTCTCTCATTTTCCTTTCCTGAGTGTTATGCATTTGTATTTTAAGATCAACAGAGAGTTATTACAGTCAGGGGATTCTTTAGAGTTTTGCCCTCACAGTCACAGAGAAAAACTACCTAGTCCAAATGGATTGTCCTTTTTGTGTAATATTCCAATAGATTCCAACATATTTCACTAAAGAGCTGTTATCTCTGTCTTCTCAAAAGACACCTACTTCTGGGTCTCTATTTTTCTGGTATTTGTTGCATGTTGAATCACAGTAGCATATAATGAAATACTGGATTGTCCCTTTTTTTAGATTTATATGTGTTGGAAATTTGATTCATGAAAATTGATATGCCATTGTGGTATCATGCTCTCAGGAGAATGACTGTTTTCAGCATCACAAGTCTCACAATAAGCCAGTGTGTTGGGATTTGTCTATTTGCCTGATCGAGTACGTTGCACTCTTCAAATCCTCTTTATCATTACTTACTTTTGTCCCACAGATTTATCAGTTTCTGAGAGCAATGTGTTAAACAATAATAGAGTATCTTAGTACTTATATCTTCCCTAAAAAATGAGTTATTTTTTAGCTAAATCTTCTCTCCTCTATTCTTCCATGTGGTAATCATCTGGAATTTTGGTGCGAATGTGTTTTTAATATCTTGTTTTAAAACTAATACTAAATTAGACAGACTGTTTTTTCCTTTCCTCGTGACTCCTGTTATGTTTTCCTGGGTTCACATTTCTTCTTCCTGATGTACATTCTTTACCAGTTCTTTCACTGCAGGCCTGTGGGAGGTCAACTTTGAGTCTGTTTGTAGGTCAGATAACATCTTTCTTTCTTTGACACATAGTTTGAATAGGTATTTAATTTAGCTTTGGAGTAATTTTTTTCCTTCTTTGTCAAGTTATTTAATATTTCTGAGCCTCCATATCTTTAGCTTAAAATGGGAATAAAACCCTAAAAATGGTGACTGTAACTGAGATAATACACGCAGAGCATGCCAGTCATGTTGCTTAGCAGAAATTAAATAATCAATAATGATTATTATTGATCACTATAATGATATTATTATAATGTAATATATAATAATATATTAATGTATAATAATAATTATACGTTAATTTATAATTATAATGTACAGTGTATAATGTATGCTATGTATAATAATAATATATTAATATTATTAATCATTATAATCCTCAGAGTGTGCATTCTCAGAGAATCACTGCTTAAGATTGAGAATATGAAGCTCACACACAAAAAGTCTGAGAGAGTGGCATGACCATGACTTTAATTCTCAGCCCTTGGGTATCTTCAGCTGTGGTCATCTGCACAGTGTGTGCAGATAATGTAATCTGTTCCCACAGACCCACAGCAGAACAGCGCAGCCTGCCTCATGCTTGGGATGCTCTGGGCTGCTTGTTGGGGAGCCTCTGCTGTGAGGCTAGTTGGACTCTGTACAGAGAAAGATGAAAAAAGACTCTTTCTTTTCCCTCAGATTTCTCCCCCCGAGTTTTATTCACTTTTACATCCAGAGCAGATACTCTCTTCCCAGAGCCTTGGTGTTACTCTGGGATTCAGGCTTCCCAGACACCTAGTCATTTCAGCTCCCAAGGCCCAAGGTGACTGCAGAGTCATGTCTCACACACTCCTCCCATCTTGGCCTGTTTCCCGTCATGGAGGACCCATGATTGGGGAGAGGAGCCATCGAGGGAGATTGATCTGGAAATCCTGGTGAATCTGAGCTTCAGAGAATGAAGCAGAAAAGGGGAACTTGAGACTGCCAGGCCTTCAGTGGGGGAGGAATATGGAGGAACCGAGAGGGGTGTGATGGCTGCACAGAGTCAAGGGGAGGGATGTTCCAAAGTTTCCTAAGAGAAGGGAAACCTTGCACTGAAGTGGAGATTCGATTTTACATGATGGCAATGTCTGTGCTTGTTTCACCAATTCTGGTGTCCCTGAGGGATGAACTGGTGTGACACCACAGGACAGAAGTTGCAGTCACTTTCAGGACTTAAAGAAGGTGAAATCTTTCAGCTTAGGCCCCTGTGAGCCAGTCAGGGGCCAAGTCTATAAAGGCTTGGAGCCTGAGTCCATCCAATGTGGTTTCATTCTGTTCCAGCCAAGCTCCTCTGGACCCAAACTGGGAAAAGGGGACCTCAGATCTAGTCAGATCTAGTCATTGCAGCTTCCATAGGTCACCATGAGGCAGGTAATAGACCAGGCACCGTCACTGGACCTCATAGTCGCCCTCCTTCTTCCGCTGGCAGACAGTGACTTGTGAGGTGAGGAGAGCACATCAGAATGGTCCAGTCAGTTGCCCAGTATGGGAGACTCCAGGGGAAGGAGATGTCAAAGTCACAGAGACCCGATGCCTCCTGTGTCTCCCTCTTCCTTTTGTCCACTTAATTTTCACCCTCAGTCTTTCTTTTCCTTCCCTTTTCCCTCTCTTGGCTCTCTCTCCCTCTCTTTTCCCTACATGTTCTAACTTAATTGAGGTATTAACGACATACAATTAACTGCATACATTTAAAGTGAACAATTTGATACATTTTGATTATAACTTATTCAACCAACACCACAATCAAGAAAAGGAATGCCCATCCTCCCCAAATTTCCTCATGCTCATTTTAATTCCTCCTTTCCTGCCGTTTGCAAACACATTCTCATTCCCAGGCAACCAGTGATCCGGTATATGTCCCTATAGATTTTCCTGTATTTTCCAAGAATTTTTATAAATGGGATCATATACTATGTACTCATTTTTTACTGGCTTCTTTCACTCAGCATAATTATTCTGAGATTTATGCTTGTCACTGCATGTACTATGAATTCATTCCTATCCCCATCCCTTCCCTGGCAGCACTGTGCACACACCCGAGCACTTCCCAGGTTGGCATGAGAGCCAATAGTACTGCTGCATCCCCAAAAGTAGGAAGGCGCCTTGGTGCAACTCTGGGAGGGGTTGGCAGCAGCCCTGGACCCACGCATGAATGCTTTCCTGGGTGGTTGGAAAGCCCACCGTGCCACTGGAGTCCCAATGATTGGCCAATGCTCAGAACCCTTGAAGAAGCCCCACCCACCAAGCACAGAGGCTGGCATGAGCATAAGAAAAGGCAGCAGCAGCTATATGTGTACATGCAAATGCTTTCCCAGATGGCACAAATACCCATAGTAGTGCTGTGGTCACACAACTGGGTACGTGCCTCTGTGTGGCGGCAACTCTGAGCCCAGTGTGAATGCTTTCTCAGCGGGTGGGAACACCCACGGTACCCATGCACCTTCCAGCATATGGGGTGGGATCAGAAACACAGCTCATGCTTCCCCCACAGTGGTAGCAGGTGGAATCTGTGACCTGATACTACCACAAATATGCAGGCAAAAGATTAGTTCATCAAACACCATAAGAAACTACAGTAAAAATTCAGAGCAGAAGGAAATGACAAGTCTCCAGAAACCAACCTTGAAGTCACAGAAATTTACAATCTAAATGACAGAGAATTCAAAATAACTGTCATAAAGAAACTCACCAAGTTACAAGAATGTTCAGACAGTTCGATGAACTCAAAATAAAATTAATGAGGAAAAGGAATACTTCAGCAAAGAGAATGAAACTATTAAAAAAAAAAGCAGAAATTCTGGATATGAAGAACATAATTAATGAGATAAAAAAGAATCTAGAATCCTTAAAAAATAGATCTGATGTTATGGATGAAAGAATTAGTGATTTAGAGGATAGAAATATAGAAATGCTTCCAGTGGACGAGGAAAGAGGACTCAGATTTTTAAAATGAAGGAATTCTTGGAGAAATATATGACTCAATTATAAAAGCAACCTAAGAATTATACGTATTCCAGAGGGAGAAAAGAGGGAGAAAGGAGCAGAGAGCTTGTTCAAAGAATAACAGCTGAGAACTTCCGAAATCTGTGGAAGAACCGGACTTACAAATACATGAAGCCAACAGAATGCCTAATTACATCAATGCTAAAAGACTTTCTCCAAGGCATATAATAGTAAAATTGGCAAAAGCCAATGGCAAAGAAAAAATATTAAGGGAAGCGAGACAGAAGAAAATAACCTAAAAATGAACCCTTATCAGGCTTTCAGCATATTTCTTGGCAGAAACTTCACAGGCAAGGAAAGAATGGAATGATATATTAAAAATACTGAAAGACAAAAACTTTCAGCCAAGAATACTCTATCCAGTGAAACCATCCTTATGATACAATGGAGAAATAAAAGTTTTCCCAGATAAACAAAGGCTGAGGGAGTTCATCGCCACTAGATCTCCCATACAAGCAATGATCAAGAACGCCCTCATACCTGAAACAAAAAAGAAGGCAAATGTCTACAAAGCTTTAAGCAAAGAGATAAATAGACAGACAAAATCAGAAAGCTACAGCTCTGCTTCACAACAGGGTAGCAAATACTTAATTATAACTTAAAAGAAGAAGGGAAGGAAAGCATCAAAAGTAACTATAAACATTTCAGCTTAGTCACAAATGCACAACACAAATATAAATAACTTGTGACAACAATAACTCAGAAGGAGAAGAGGAAAGGGATGGAACCTGCTTAGACTAATGGAGATAAGAGTCTCTCAGAAGATGGACTATGTCATCTATGAGATCTTCATACAAACCTCACAGTAACCAGCAAACAAAAAGTCAGAGCAGAGCCATAGATCATAAAAAAAGAGAGAACCTCCACAGAAAACCCCCAAAATGAAATGGTAGTCAGAAACACAAAGGAAGAGAAACAATGGAAATATAGATTAGGTGGGATTAAGCCCTCATGTATCAATAATCACTCTAAATGTAAATCGATTGAATTCTCCAATCAACAGACACAGAGTGGTGGGGTGGATTAGAAAACAAGACCCAACAATACGCTGCCTCCAGGAAACACATCTGAGCACAAAAAACAAACAGGCTCAGAATGAATGGATGGGAGACAATACTGCAAGCAAATTGGAAATAAAAGAAAGTAGGTGTTTCCATACTTATATCAGACAAAGCAGACTTCAAGATAAAAAAAGACTATGAGAGACAAAGAGGGGCAGTATATAATGATAAAGGGGACTTTCCACCAAGAGGACATAACACTTATAAAGATATATGCACCTAATACAGCAGCACAAAAGAATATAAAGCAACTATCAATAGACCTAAAGGGAGAAATTAACAGCAACACAATAATAGCAGGGGACCTGAACAACCCACTTACATCTATGGATAGATCATGCAGAGAAAGGCAACAAGTAAATAGTGGAATTAAATGAAACATATGATCAAATGAACTTAATTGATATATAGAGAGCATACCCTCCCAAAACAGCAGAATACACATTCTTCTTAAGTGCACATGGAACCTTCTCAAAGATATACCATATGTTGTGAAACAAGGCAAGCCTGAATAAATTTAAGATTGAAATCATATCAAGCTTCTTTTCTGACCATAATGCTATGACACTAGAAATCAACTACAAGAAAAAAGATGGGGAAGTCACAAATATGTGGAGACTAAAGAACACACGACTGAAGAACCATTGGATCAATGAACAAATCAAAGGAGAAATCAAAAAATACCTGAAGACAAAGGAAAATGAAAAGACAACCAAACAACTCTTATGGGATGCAGCAAAAGCAGTTCTAAGACGGAAATTCATAGCAATACAAGCGTACCTCAACAAACAAGAAAAATACCAAATAAGTAACCTTAAACTACACCTAATAGAACCAGAAAATGAAGAACAAATGAAGCCCAAAGTCAGCAGAATGAGGGAAATAATAAAAATTAGAGCAGAAGTAAATGAATTAGAGACTAAAAAAACAGTAGAAAGGATCAATGAAACAAAGAGCTGGTTCTTTGAGAAGACTAAAACAAAATTGACAGACCCTTAGCCAGACTCACTAAGAAAAAAAGAGAGAAGCCTCAAAGACCTAAAATTAGAAATGAAAGAGGAGAAATTACAACAGATACCACAGAAATCAAAAGGACAATAAGAGATGGGCCGGCCCTGTGGCTTGGTGGTTAAGTGCACGCGCTCTGATGCTGGCGGCCCGGGTTCGGATCCCGGGCACGCACCGAGGCACCACTTCTCCGTCCATCCTGAGGCTGAGTCCCGCATACAGCAACTAGAAGGATATGCAGCTATGACATACGACTATCTACTGGGGCTTTGGGGGAAAAAATAAATAAATAAAATCTTTAAAAAAAAAAATTGTTTGGGCCGGCCTCGTGGATTAGCGGTTAAGTGCGTGCGCTCTGCTGCTGGCGGCCGGGGTTCGGATCCCGGGCACGCACCGATGCACCGCTGCTGAGGCCGCGTCCCACATACAGCAACTAGATGGATGTGCAGTTATGACATGCAACTATCTACTGGGGCTTTGGGGGGAAAATAAATAAATAAAATCTTTATTAAAAAAAATAAATAAAATAAAAAGGACAATAAGAGAATACACTGAACAACTTACATGCCACCAATTTCGATAACCTAAAAGAAATAGATAAATTGATAAATTCTTAGATTCTTACAACCTCCCAAAACTGAATCAAGAAGAAATAGAGAAAATGAACAGACCAATCACAAGTAAAGAGATCAAAATGGTCATCAAAACCCTCCCAAAAAAACAGAAGTCCAGGACCGGATGGCTTCTCTGGAGAATTCTACCAAATAGTCAAACAAGATTTAATACCTATGCTTCTCAAACTATTCCAAACAGTTGAAGAAGATGGAACACTTCCTAATTCATTCTATGAGGCCAACATCACTCTGACAGCAAAAGCAGGCAAGGACAGCACAAAGAAGGAATATTACAGGCCAATATCACTGATGAACACAGATGCAAAAATCCTCAACTAAATATCAGCAAATCGAACACAGCAATATATTAAAAGGATCATATACCATGATCAAGTGGAATTTATACCAGAGATGCAGGGATGGTTCAACATCCGCAAATCAATCAATGTGATACACCATATTAAGAAAATGAGGAATAAAAATCACATGATCCTCTCCACAGATGCAGAGAAAGGATTTGACAAGATCCAACATCCATTTATGATAAAAACTCTCAATAAAATAGGTATAGAAGGAACATACCTCAACACAATAAAGACCATATATCACAAACCCACAGCCAACATCATACTTAATGGTGAAAAACTTAAAGCCATTCCTCTGAGAACAGGAAGAAGACAAAGGTGCCCACTCTCGTCACTCGCATTCAACATAGTACTGGAGGTTTTGGCCAGAGCAATTAGGCTGGAAAAAGAAATAAAAGGAATCCCAATTGGAAAAGAAGAAATGAAACTCTTGCTGTTTGCAGATGACAAATATAAATATAGAAAATTTGTAAATATAGAAAACCCTAAAGAATCCATCAGAAAACTATTAGAAATAATCAACAACTACAGCAAAGTTGCAGCGTACAAAATCAACTTACAAAAAGCAGTTGCATTTCTATACCCTAACAATGAACTAACAGAAAGAGAACTCAAGAATACAATCCCATTTACAATTGCAACAAAAAGAAAAAAGTGTCTAGGGATAAATATAAGCAAAGAGGTTAAAGACCTATACAATGAAAACTATAAGACATTATTGAAAGAAATCAATGATGACCTGAAGTAATGGGAAGATATTCCATGCACATGGATTGGAAGAATAAACACAGCTAAAATGTCCATATTACCTAAAGTAATCTACAGATTCAAAGCAATCCCAATCAGAATCCCAATGACATTCTTCATAGAAACAGAACACAGAATCCTAAAATATATATGGAATAACAAAAGACCTCAAATAGACAAAGAAATCCTGAGAAGAAAGAGCAAAGCTGGAGGCATCACAATCCTAACTTGAAAATATATTACATAACTATAGTAATCAAAATGGCACAGTACTGGCACAAAAACAGACTCATAGATCAATGGAGCAGAACTGAAAGCCCAGAAAAAAAACCACACATCTGTGGTCAGTTAATCTCTGACAAAGGAGCCAAGATCATACAATGGAGAAAGGAAAGTCTCTTCAATAAATGCTGTTGGGAAAACTGGACAACCACATGCAAATGAATGAAAGTAGATCATTATCTTCCACCATACACAAAAATTAACTCGAAATGGATAAAAGACTTGAATCTAACACTTGAAACCATAAAACTCCTAGAAGCAAATATGCACAGTACAGTCTTTGACATCGGTCTTAGCAGCATCTTTTCCAATACCATGTCTACTCAGGCAAGGGAAAGAAAAGAAAAAATATACAAATGGGACTACATGGGACTAAAAGCCTTCTGCAAGGCAATGGAAATGATGAACAAAACGAAAAGACAGGGCCGGCCCCGTGGCTTAGTGGTTAAGCGCGCGTGCTCCGCTACTGGCGGCCCAGGTTCGGTTCCCGGATGCGCATAGACGCACCTCTTGTCCGGCCATGCTGAGGCCGCGTCCCACATACATCAACTACAAGGATCTGCAACTATGACATACAACCATCAACCGGGACTTTGGGGAAAAAAAAAAAGGAGGAGTATTGGCAATACATGTTAGATCAGAGCCGGTCTTCCTCAGAAAAAAAGTGGAGGATTAGCATGGATGTTAGCTCAGGGCTGATCTTCCTCACAAAAAAAAAAAAAAAAGGAAAAGACAACCCACCAACTGGGATAAAATATTTGCAAATCATATATCTGACAAGGGGTTAATCTCCAAAATATATAAACAACTCATACAACCCAACAACAAAAAAACAGATAATCCAATCTAAAAATGGGCAAAGGATATGAACAGACATTTTTCCAAAGAAGATATACAAAAGGTCAACAGACACATGAAAAGATGTATAACATCACTAATTGTTAAGGATATTCAAATCAAAACAATGAGAGATCACCTTACACTTGTCAGAATGGCTATAATTCCCAAGACAAAAAATAACAAATGTTGGAGAGGATAAGGAGAAAAGGGGACCCTCACATACTGCTGGTGGGAATGCAAACTGATGCAGCCACCAAGGAAAACAGTATGGAGATTTCTCAAAAACTTAAAAATAGAAATAGCATACCTTTCAGCTATCCCACTACTGGGTATTTATCCAAAGAAATTGAAATCAACAATTCAAAGAGATTTATGCACCCCTGTGTTCACTGCAGCATTATTTACAATAGCCAAGACATGGAAGCACCCCAAGTGCCCTGCTACAGATGAATAGATAAAGAAGATGTGGTATATATACAATGGAATACTACTAAGCCAGAAAAAAAAGACAAGATCATCCTGTATGCAACAACCTGGATGGACCTTGAGGGTATGAAGTTAAATGAAATAAGCCAGACAAAGACAAATATGCCTGATTTCACTCATATGTAGAAGATAAACATACACAGGGATAAAGAGAACAGATTAGTGCTTACCAGAGGGGCTGGGGGCTGGGGGTTGTGTGAAAGAGTTAAAGGGGCACATATGCATGGTGATGGATAAAAGTTAGACTACTGGTGGTGAGTAGGATGCAGTCTATACAGAAATTCACAGATAATAATGAACACCCGAAATTACACAATGTTAAAACCCTTTATAATTTCAATAAAATAATTAAAAAAGAAAAAAAATAATTCATTCTTTTTTATGGTTGAATAGTATTCCACTGTGGGGATATACCACACTTTGTGTATCCGTTCACCAGTAGATGGACATTTGGGTTGTTTTCCGTTTTTGTCTACTATAAATTGGTTGTTATCAACATGTGTGTACAAGTCTGTGTATAGACATACGGGTTTATTTCCCTTGGATGGATTCCTAGGGGAGGAATGGCTGGGTAGACGTATATAATTATTAAAGATGCATCCAAGCTATTTTTCACCAGCACTCGATGAGAGTTTCAGTGACTTGACATCTTCAACAACACTTGCTATAGTCAGTTTTTTTAATTAAAGCCATTCTCAAGTATGGTGTAATCTCATGATGACTGTCACTTACATTTCCCCAATGACTCATGTAGTGAAGGAGAAGGCAAGCCACACACAGACTGGGAGAAAACATCTGCAAAACATATCGCTAGAAAAGGATGTGTATTTTTAATATATAAAGAGGTCTTACAACCCAATAGTAAGAAGACAAACAACACGTCATGGCTTACCAGCAGACAGCAGATCAGGCCTGTGATGAGCACCAGGATTCCCGCCAAACAGCTGAGGATGAGGGCCCAGACAGGGTGGTCTGGGGAGACATGTGCTGGGGTGAGCCACCTCCTGTCATCGCTCCAAGGCTCCTGCTGACCCCACTGTGCCTCAACCATCCTTGACAAGGGTTGGCCAACTCTCCTCATCATCCAAGACGCTGTGCGCATGGTTCTCTTAGATGAGGCACAGCATCAAGATACTCGCCCCCTACTGTGGGCTGGGGCTTCCTGCAGGTTTACCAGGCTTATCAGTCAAGGTGTCGTCTCTATTGGGAGAATATTCTGGAAATGAATGAAATGGAGAAGGCATATGAATGTGTTTCACTCTTTTTAATTAAACATTTTAGACGCAGAAAAATAAACGGAACAGTCTCATAAACATCCATCATCTAATTTTACCATGTATATTCCATCTAATTAAAACAATATTTCATCAATGTATAAATTATTAACACTTGCCACCCTTGATTCATCCCATGTTTTCAATGAAATATTAAAGTCAAGTAGACATCATGATGTTTCACCCCATTTTAGTTTCCATCTCTAAAAAGTGAGCACACTTTGCTACAAAATCCAAGACCATTATCACAGAACAAAAGTGTAATAAATTAAACCAAATTCATACCTCTGGGCACAGAGGACTGAATTTGGGCTGGACTTTCTTATGACGGCCGGGGGGAGAATGGGTCATCACAGTTGGCAAGCCTATGGGATCTCTCTAAATTTGTAAATTCCCACTCAAAAGTGTTCTTCCGTGCCTAGAAACACATTCATCTCCTTCTCCTTTATCTATTTGCTTAATATTCATTTTCTAGGATTAAGCTACAATGTAATTTCCTGCAGGAAGTCTTCTCTGATTTCCACCTGCAAGTATGAGTTTGTTCACATCAAATAATTGATAAATTTCAATTCTTTATTCTTGTTATTGCCAGCTACAACATAAACTCCAGGAGGGTAGGACACACAGCACCCAGTGGGCATGGAGGGAGGGGTGCAGGTCCCCCTACTTGTACCTCTATCCAGACAACCTCTTAGAGGTGTGCTGTCTGATATGCAGCAGCAACAAGTCTCTTTTTAAATTAACATTAATTTTAGTTACATAAAATACAAATTCTACTACCTCAGTAACATTAAATATCAGTAACAATAAAGACCAGTCACAATACCATCCTTCGAGGACTCAACAGCCACATGCAGCTATGCACTGGACAGCACGGATAGAAAATTCCACCACTGCAGAAAGTTCCAGCGCATTGGTGCTCATCTAGAGTGGGACTTGGCAAACTATATCCTGTGGATCAGGAACCACATGACCCCCAAACCAGTAAGTCTGCTTCACACACAGCTGGAGTCCCTCACTGACCATCTGGCCCAGTGGCTCTCAGTGCAGAGATAAGGAAACAAAAATCCAGAGAGGGGAGGTGATTAGTTTGAGGTCACAGAGCTGTCTAGGAGAAGGTGAGGGCCTCCTATACTACACTGGTGTCCTTTTCTCTCTCTCAATGGTGGGTAAAGACTGGGGGACTATGCCACCTCCTGCCAGCCTGAGAAAGTTCAATGATCTCTCAGTCCCAGGCATCCAGAGTCCCCAGAAAGGCCTCACTTCTTTTTCCAATGACCAGGGAGCCTTACCATCCCCAAGGACACTCTTCCTGTCCAGGGTCAAGTTCTGCAGCTGGGTAACATTCTGGGTCAGCTGCAGGAATTCCTCATAGATGGCAACTCTGTCCAGTCTCTGTACCAAGGCGGCAAGGTACACAGGGAGTCCACTCCAGTGTGGTTACTGTGGGGGACAGACCTGGAAGGGCACAAGGGATGAACAAGGGTGCCTGGAATTCTACCCTGATTCTAGATTCCCTGCTTCTGGGTCCTGTCCAAGAGGACCTTTTGCAATAATGTAAACACTTGTCTGCACTACCAAATACACTCATTATTAGCCCCATGTTGTTATCGAGCACTTAAAATGTGGCTAGCGTGTGTGAGTGAGGAACTGAATTTCTCATGTAATTTCATTTCAAGTAATTAATTTATAAATAAATAACTACAGGGAGAACATTTTTGAAACTTTGGAGTAAGGACTTCTGCAAATGCATAAAAACAATGAGAACACTGGTAAAAATGGTCGAAATCATCTTTTCAGAAGTCTAGAAATTAATCAAAGGCTTGTAAGAATCTGAGGAGGGTTTAGTGAAGACACACTGTGGAATCTTGATAAAGGGAGCAAACTTTGTGGCACTATAACTTGCACTATTCCCATCCTGCTCTCACAATATCCTCCATAACTTTGAAAGCCATCAGTCTCAGAACCATGGCAGCTGAGACAACCAGCAGCCCAGCAGCCATAATGGGTTTGGAGCTCTGAAAAGACACATCCCCATCCAACTCTCACTAGCTGACCTGCCTGGCAGCTCCCGGAAAAAGCCCCATGTTCAGGGCTTGTCGTTACTTGACTCAGAGCTTGCCCAGGGTGGAAAGTCTGTCCCCAAGGCACTTGCTAAAAACAATCAGTGCTAATTGTTTTCTACTGTAGTTGCCTGAGGGAGTGATACCAGCCGAGGCAGGCAAGAGGTGAGCCAAAATCTTAGAAGAAAAATTGGGGGAATGAGATGTCCACAGGGTGCTTTGAAAAGTTCCAGTGTATTTGTGGGCATCTAGAAGGCCACAAGGGCTCAGTGATGTGGCATGCCCAGGACAGACTTGAGAACGTCTGAATCTCTCATCTCTAGTTGGAGGGGTGGCTTAATATCTGAAAACTAGATTACGTAATACACCATATTAATAGAATAAGGGCCAATACCACGTAATCTCGACCATATATATAGAAAAGAATTTCACAAAATACAACGCCCTTCATCCCTAAAAAAGAAAACACTCAACAAATTAGGAATAGAAAAAACTTTCTCAACCTATAAACAGCATCAATGAAAAACCCACGGCTAACACCATATTCAGTGGTGAAAGACTCAAAATTTCCCCCTAAGACCAGGGACAAGACAATGATGTCTTCCCTCATCTCATATGTTAATCACAGGTACTAGAGGTTCTAATGAGGGCAATTAGGCAAGAAAAAGGAATAAAAGAAACCCAGATTGGAAGGGAAGAGGTAAAACTATTTGTTTTGCAGAGGAGAAGATATTGTATATAGAAAACCCTAAAAAATACACCCCCCCACACGCACAATATGTGAATCGTATCCCAACAGGTGTATAAAAAATTTAAATTGCCCCATGTGGTTAGTGGCTCCACTATTGGAGAGCACAGTTAGACTGCTGATATTTGTTGAAAGTCTCCAGAAGAGGAGGAGGAGGAGGATGCTGGAGGTTGGTGGCCCCAAATGTTAATGCTTTTCTCAACCCCCAAAAACCTATGGAAGGAGATGGTAGGATTAGCTGACAGGGATGTGGGGGAGAATGGGCACCATGTCAGTGACTTCCAGATCAAGGATGTGTCACAGGAGCTCAGAGCCATCAGCCACCAGCTCAGCCAATGTTTCCAATCTCCTCAACCTACATCAAGTCGGTGACCAGGCAGGAGTGGAATATGTCTCACAGCTGGCTTCCTCTGTAGAGCTTGGTGACCTAGAACAAATGCAAGGGAGAGTGGGTGAGATGGAGGTCTCCTGGGGATGCAGGGGGCCACTGGAGCCAGGGAAAGATCTCAGATCTTGGGGCAAGGGAAACCTGACTTCAAATCCTGGCTCTGCTCCTAACTCATTGTGTGATTTAGGCACAATACTCCCCTTTCTGAGCTTCAGTTTACCCACGTGAGAAATGAGGAAGGCAGCTAGGACATCACCTCTGGAAAGTGAGAGAACCCAGACACGCAGGGAAAGTGAAGGATTGAAACAATATTGTAACAGATGTAAGTCAGGCGGAGGAATGAGGGTGCCCTCAGGGCAAGGAGAGATGGGGGAGGGGAGACCCCACCTGGTCCTGCGTGTCTCTCTGCAGGGCGGTGTACTCCGAGCATCTGGGCTCCGGGTTACTGAGGTTCGAGCTGATGCTACGGAAATGCAGCTGGTGCTCTCTCTGCATGCATAAACTCCAGGGTGCAGAGCCTGGAGCCACCCATAGGAAGAGCAGACAGATGGAGACTCTCAGCTCCCAGCACAGAGGCATGGAGGCCCACGGGATCAGGATGGTAGGTGCAGACAGTGTCCACACCGGTGGCTCCCCCATCCTTCTCAGGCCAGGGGAGAGAGGGACGTGGGGACTCTAGAGAGAGGTCCTGAAACCTCTGGGGTGGGGGCCAGAACAGGAAGGAGGAAATGGGAGGTCAGTGGGGAGACTGAGAGAGGGGTGGTCACAAAAGTGGTCATTTGGGGCAAATGCTCAGGGGAGGGTCTTACATCAGGGAGACCAGTCTGCAACTCAAGGAGAAGAGGCCCAGGCTGCTCTTCTTGAACAAGGATCCAGCTGGGGAGGAAGAAGGAGGAGGATGAGAGGAGAGACAGGGGTTGGGGGAGGGGCTGGGTGGGATTTAACCCACCAGGAGCTGCTGGGACCAGGGTCTCACCAGGCTCTGCAGGACCCTCTCAGTGGAGTAGAATGTGGCTGAGCTGTTGCTCCTGTCTGATGAATACCAGAGGGTGGAGAGGGGGAAGGTGACTGTGAGAGTCTTCAGGTTGGGCTCCAAAGCTGCAAGACGAGAGGGAGAACGATGGCCATCTCTGAGAGCTGGCCTGAGACCACACCAGAGTCCTGCACTCATTATCATCTGTCGTCTTCTGTCCCAGTGGCACCACCACCCACCCGTGTGGTCACACAAGTCAGAACCAGCATATCTGCTCAGCTCCTCCTCCCTCCCAGTAACATCAATTCACCTTGCACTCTGGTCCTCACATACACACCATCCCTGTCCCAGCTCAGGTCTTAATTTCCTTCACCCGGACCAACACCCCAGCAGGCTCACTGGATGCTCTGTCTAAAGGATGTTCTACATGGACTACTAGAAGGATCTTTCTGAAATGAATACCTCACTAGGGCCACAACTGCTCTAGTACCACCCATGGCTCCCTATGGCCTTCAGTGTTTAGTTCAACCTTCTTGACCTGGCACTCAAGGCTCTACTCAATCTGGCTCCTTCTGACATTTCAGTCTCATTTTATCCATCTACTGCGGGATAAACATTATGCTTCTTGCAACCCACATTCGTTTCAATTCTCCCCATACGGCATGTTGTTTCTGGCCGGAGACTTTGCTCATGGAATCCTCTCTGCCAGGAAAACCCTTCATCCTCTATTTGCCAGGGTCCCTCCTACTCATTCTTAAAGACTCCATCCTGGTGAAAATTTCTCTAGTAAGCTCTTCCCCTCCAAATTATTCCAGGTGCCTCTCCCCGAAATATCCCACATTGCATTATAATGGTGTGTTAATTTCACAAGACTAAGGGCTCTCTGAGGGCTGGCCTTAGACTGAATCATTGGTATAATCTTTGTGATCAGCATGATTGCCATAAAATCAGAATTTCACACCCTGGATTCCCAGCTCCTGGATCACAACTGGCTCGTGGGGGAGTGGGGCCAGAGAGCTTCTCTTGGGAAGGAAAAGGGGCCCCCAGATACCTGTGGTGGCTTCTGGTGGCACAGGTGATGATCAAGTATGCAGGGACGTGGTGGCCGGCTCGGGAGCTGTGGAGAGGGCTGTCATCAGGGAGGGACAGAGTGGGAGGAGCCCCCAGGCTCACACGGGCTCCAGCACTAGCTGTCTCAGGACCACCATTCACAGGTGAAGCATAAATGAGAGTGAGGGGACGGGTGACTGTGCAAGCAGAGGGATGAGCAAGCCTGTGGATGAGAGGAGCCCAAGAGAGAGAGATAGGTGAACAAGAGACACTGAACTTGGAGGAGAGACAGATAGACAGGCAGAAAAATGGGCAGATGGATGGGATACCTGGAAAAGGAGGACCAAGGGCGGGGCTTTAGCAGAATTAAAGTGAAAACCGCGTGTGGTCAGAATGTGGTGGAGAACATGTCTGTGTCTAAGGCTTTCTCACACTGGGCTGGGACTCTCCACCAGAACCTGGGATAGAGAGAAGAGATGAGTTAGGGCACTTCCAGGTGCTTCCCTCACCAAGGACAGCAGGTGAAGGAGGACAAGTGCTCCCCAACCCCAAATGCAGATGGGACACAGGAGATCAGGGCCAGGAATACTCACTGGTGGTAGTCGGGGCCACGGCTCCATAGGTGTAACCTGTGGAGAGAAGGCGAGAGGAGCTGAGCAAGAGTTGGGGTGAACATAAAGAATTAAGGGAGAGGAAGGATGTAGGGACCTTTGTGGGAAAAGCAGAGAGGAAAGCAGCGGGGACGAGTGGAGGGGTGTTCAGGGGGAAGGCAACGAGATAGAAGGTGGCTGGACCCAGTGATCACACAGTGATGAGAAGACTGAACCCAGACCAGGAGAATAGAGAGATGGATCATAGCTCACTTTAGAGCAACGAAGGGAACACAGAACTCCGACTGGGAGAGAGAGTGTGGCTGTAGCACAGCCCCTCACCACTGACGTAGAGGCTGTCCCCGTCCAGGGTAAAGGAGCCCAGGTGGGTGACGCGCTAGGTCTCATGGCTTAGCTCCCAGTAGAGTCACTCTCTGTCCAGCCTGGGACCTGCGGAGGTCAGAGTGGAAGGTGCAGATGATGTCCACCCCAGTGGCTGCCCCACCCTTCTCAAGCCTGGGTAAGGAAGATCATGGGGATGTGGAATACTGAGCAGGGTCGTTCTGGGTGTGGAAAGCAAGAGAGGGGAAGGGAGGAGGCTGAGGGAGAGGCTGAAGGGGATGCTCTGATGCCTGCAGGGGCTCTCCTAGGTGTCTCCCGTGTCAGACAACCCCCTGACAAGTAAAGCCTGACTTCTTTTAGGATGTGGAGGGGGGCCTGTGAGTGGCAAAGAGGGGTGAAAACACAGACCTGGGTGAGGGGGCGCCTGCAGGTCTGCACGGACAGCAGCGAGAACAGTCAGTGCCCTGTGCCACCTGACACATGCAGGCAAGAAAGTACCCTTATGTTCTCTCGGTTCTACACTCCAAGGTCTTTTCTTTCTACTTCTTTCCTACTCCACAGCCATCACCCAGGCCTAGGG
Source organism: Diceros bicornis minor (assembly GCF_020826845.1). Taxonomy (NCBI): domain Eukaryota; kingdom Metazoa; phylum Chordata; class Mammalia; order Perissodactyla; family Rhinocerotidae; genus Diceros; species Diceros bicornis. The sequence continues at coordinate 283,407 of NW_026691160.1, forward strand.
AACAATCATCTTATTCCTAATCTTATTCCCAGCACCTCCCATCTTGCCTATTAAGTCTTCATTCTTAACCATGAAGTCCATTTTAACCCACGTGCTTAGACCAAACGCTAATCACATCATCCTTCTACTCGCATCTCTCCAGAGTCTTCCCACGGGCCTTAGAACTGAGTCCCAAGTCACCCCTGATCTGGTCCTGCCTGTACCCCCCTCGCCGGTGTGGCTCACACCCCTCCCCCTGTGTTGACTCGGCTCAGCCATCCCTCTTCTCAGTTCATGGACACACCAGGCTCTCTGCTTCAGGGGTGTCCTCATGGGGGTCCCTCTGCCTGAAACGCTCTCCTGAACACACTCCCACACCCTCACTCCAGTCTAACCCTCCGACCAGCTAAATCCAGTCCCAACTCCAGCTCTCAAGCTAAATATCTGTCCTTCTCAAGAGGGCTTCTCTGCACCCTCAGTTTGATTCCCCTTGTGCCAAACTCCCACATCACTCTCATCATTAACTTTTCAAGATCCAAATTCCCAAATACAATATATATTCCATGGAGGTGGGACAAGGTCTCTCTGGTTCTCCAGGTCCCCGTGCATGTGTCCCAGGGCCTGGCTCATGAGATGAGGAACCATCCCGGTTTGTCTAGGACTGCCCTGGTTTGAACACTAAACGTCCTGTGTCCTGGAAAACCCCACTGTCCTGAATAAACGAGGATGGTTGGTCACCATAAATTATACACTCAAAGACTATCTATTGCATGACAAGCACACATTCCCCTCAAGAACATCACAGGAAAGCTAGAATGAAAAAGGCACACACACATACACACACAATTAGTAGAGGCCAACAACTAAATACAAAATTACTTAACAAGATTCTCTGCAACGTGAATCATCAGACCGTTATTTCAGAAAAGTTTCAGAAACAAAGTTAATTCCCTTTAGAAGACAAGGTGGAGAGGACAGTCTTTTTGGAGACTAGCGCCCTTCCCTGCAATCTACAGTGTTGCTTAGTACTCCTCCAAATGATTTGAAATGTCATAAAGAAAAAATGCTCAAAATAAATCTGGCTACTGGCAAATTCAATTTTACATTTGTTACTAATACAAAGAAGTTCCAATCATCTTTTTTCCTGAACGCTCCTTTATTTCAAACTTTTGTGGTGGATTTATAGGACTTGAGAAGTCAATTGAATGGGTCTAAGGAACGTTGCTGAGTATCGCTGCTAATATTTCATGGGATGTCTTCTAATACTACATACACACGCAAAACATTTCTGTTATTATACTATATATAAATCCTGACTTTTGAGTATTATGCAATGCAAGTAAATCTATATTTTCTACTATAATACACATTTTCAGTTATTTACGTTTGTTTCATGTGTTTTTATTTGCATATAACTGTGCTTACTGAAATATTTACCACACAGAACCACACACAGCTTACCATCTTTCCATCCATCAAACATCAATAATATCTCTCAAGATACCCTCACTCTCAATGACTCCATGTGGTGACAACCTGAGCCCAGGAAAGCCCACTGGCAGGTCTTCTGCACAGCGGAGGCTGCCGGAACCTCTTGGTACCAGGTCCACAGGGTACTCACCTGGTCACACAGAAATCCATGGATCAGCGAGGACAGGTGGACCCTGAGCCTGGTTTCACCTCAAACTTGATCTCCACGGATGCTTCTCGTGTCTGAGGGGGGAAAAAAAGGCGCAAACAAGCTTTTGAGGCCTTTTATAGGATGTTGGATGGAAAGTTCACCCCATTCACTTTTCTTTTTCGTATTTACTGATTTAACTGTAACCGTTGGTTGTGACTGGATTTTCCCGATTCCTATCCAGCCACCTGCTGCTCCCAGAGATGGGAGAAAGCAGCTTCGTGCTGTGTGCACTTGAGTCGCTCAACTCACTTGGCTGGACAGAGACTTTTTGGTGACTCTGGACCCTTTAAACAAGCTTGTCATTTAAGGACACTGTAAGTGACTCGCTGACTTGTCAACAATTTCCACACTTCATTCAGGGCTCGGGAGATTTTCAGGCCCTGGAGCAGGTTTCCCAACCTCGGCACTACTGACATTTGGGGCCGGATAATTCTCTGTCGGGCTGTCCTGGGCCCTGGAGGATGCTGAGCAGCATCCCTGCCTCCCCCTCTAGATGCCAGGAGCGCCCCATTTGTAACAACCCAAACACCGTCTGCAGAAGCAGATAAGCCCCCTGGGGACAAAATCACACGGAGGACGATGACAGGGACTCTGAGGAAGGGACGACGGCGCCCGGAGCCAGGAGGAACAGCAGCATCAGGCGCCCTGAGTGAACAGCCCGAGGGAAACGGGGCTCCGGGAGGACAGAGGGACGCCGGGCCCTGACGAGGCTGCCCCTGGCCCAGGCCCCTACCTGCACCACGACTGGATCCGGGACCGCCCGCCGCTCACCGAGCCCCGGTCCTTTGGGCGAACGTCCACGGGAATGTGGTCCGCGCCGAGAAGACGGAACACACCACGCAGAACGCCAGCTCCATCCAAGGCGCCGCCCGCGCTTCCGGTTCCGGTCTTGGGCGGTCGTTCGGGGAGGATGAACGTTTGGGGGCTGCGGGTTGAGGCGGCGGGCGTGGCGATGCCGCGCACCCCAGCCTCGGGGGAGGTGTCTAGTTTCTAGAGTGAGTGAGAAGCTGGAAAGCGGGCTGGGTCAGCACCAGGGACAGGGACAAAATCTAAAGGAAGGGCTGTGTTTGGGAACAAGTTCTAAGGGTGGTCTGTGGGCGGGGACAAGGCTGTGAGTGACAGCAGGCTGGGGAGGCGGTTCTGTTGGCGGGAAAAAGGGTGCGGGCAGGGCCATGAGCCCGGACCAGGCTGTGGGAGGGGACGAGGTTGTGGGCGGAGCCAGGCCCGAACGTTGTGGGCGGAGACCAGTTCCAGGGGCAGGAAGAGGCGGGGTGTGTCTGGAATAAGTCAGGCAGACTTCACAGGGGGAGGAAATCAGCTCCAGGGTCGGGGCTGGAGGCGAGGCTTTCCGTGGACCCCTAGACTGTACAGGTAGCTGGATGTTGAACAGCTGTTCTTCACTCCTTTCCCCACCTTTACACAGCCTCATAGAATGATGTGCCCATATTTAGAATTCTATATATTTTGTGCGTTTGCTGTTCTTAATTTTATTAAAAAATTGGATCATATATTCACATTTCTCTACAACTTACTGTTCCAAGCCAGTAGATAAGGATATAATGCTATTTTAATTTTAAAAATCTGGGGGGAGGGAGGCCTACGTCGTAGGTGCACGTATAGGAAAACTTCAAAGAGTGGTGTAAAGTCAATAAAATATTCTCACTCTACCACTGTCTCCCGGTACTTTTGCACAGAGATAAACATCCTTTCCTCCTCTATCCTTCCAGACATACTGCGTATATGTGGGACTGTGTATATGTTCAAGCCCAAAAGGGATGTCCCCAAGCAAAACCTGAAGCCCATGAATTGTCTCATGAATCAGAAGTTAATGAGAAGAGATTTAATTTTCTGGTGGAAGGAGATGAACCAGTGATGAATCCATAGGAAGACAACAAAGAAACAAGAGACTTTTACCATTTAAAAGGTCAAAGGAAAAAGTGAGAAAGAAAATGTATTCATACTATCTGACGTAGCACATCTCTGGATAAGATTCATATGCTATAAAATGGTAAACGCTTATGTCATAAAACAGTAGACATTGAATTTTGATTTATCCTAATTCATTAAATAGTTATATTGGGCAAGGGGAATTATGTTTTTAACATATGTAAGAACTCTTCATGCTGATTTTTTCAGAGAAGAAAGAAACTATAAATAGTCAAAATCTGAAAAATGAAAACACTGTATGAGTAGCTAATTTAGAAATATAGATTTTTCAACCAGAAAATTAAAGAAGTTTTTTTGGAACCAGAGTCAAGAGTGGGGATGGTAGCTTTTCATTATAAGGCTTGGAGTATTATTTGAGAGATGTGCGTATACATACACACACACGCACACACACGGGAGCCTGAATTTGTATTCCAAAGGTATCCTCTAACTCTACAAAGAATTTGTAAAAAAGATTCACTTTATAACAGTAGAACATATTTTGAAAACTACAGACTTCAAGCATTAAAAAAGCTGTCATCATCCAGATGGAAAGAGGAATGGGGCATCACTTTCCAACCCACATGGTGATAAGCATTTTACATACACTACTCTTGAGTTTTCTCACAGCAACTCATAAGGAAGATGGTATTATCTATCTCCATTTTGCAGATGAGGAAATTGGTGACAGCATATTGCTAAAATTTTCCTATAAGTTCTCAATAGATATTGTTTTATGTTAAAATGGTTTATTGAATTTTCTTTTCATTAATAAAATGATATGTGTCACTCTTACAAATAAGCAGAGGCTGTGTAAAAACAATTTAGCAAAACGACAGTTTTCTTTTGATATAATTAAATATAACAATCACTTTATTATTTTTCTGCTCTCTGTCTCACATCTACTAAGATACTTCCTATCCTAAAGGCTTACTAGAAATCTCTACTAAAAATCAAGGATCAGGGAATACCCATATTATGCAAGGTTCCTGAATACATGCAAAAAATCCATTATAACAAATTTTTGCACAAAAATCTTAGATCATTCATGAACTGATAACAACACAAATCATGATTAGGCAAGGTATTTCTGTAGAATGACAAATATTTAAACTTTAGACATTTAGAAAGGTATGTCATTACAATAACTAATGTGTATAAGAAGAATTTTTTCAAACTCACTAAGTGCCAGGAAATCATTTGACAAAATGCACTGCAATATTATTCACAATAGCCAAGAGATGGAAACTACCTAATTGTGCATCCGTGGGTGAAAGGATGAAGAAAATCTGGGGCATCTATTCAATGGAATATTATTCAGCCTTAAAAAGGAAGGAAATCCTGTATTCAGAATTGCTTGCCTGGATCATTTCAGTAGCCATGTGCTTTCTTCCTTAGTACCCTCTGATCCATTTGCCAACCAGGAACCAGGGTGATCCTCACAATGTGAGCTCCACGACCTCTAATGGATCCCTAAAAGAGATTTTGGAAGTGGACTGCCTGGGTACCAGCTGTGTGACCTTGGTCAATTATATAACCTCTAATATTCCTCATCCATACAATAGAGGTTAATAGTATTGTCTCCATGGCATTGTTGTGAGGATTAAATGAGTGAATACATGTCAGATGCCTAGAATGTGCCTGGAATATGATAAGGCATCATGAAAAATTTAACTGTAATTATAACCAAATTAAATATTGTGATGGCCTATTAATTAAGTTGAACCATATGAAATTTCTAATATTCAACCATTTTGACCCATTATTATTGTTGAATAAATGATAAAACTCAGTCTAGGCAGGTTGTGTAGAGTCAAAAAGGATTGGATAAATGAAAATATTATTAGAAAAAATAAGCTGAAGTAGATTGCTTTGCAATTTACAAAGCAGTTTCTCATACTTTGTTTCATTTAATCTCTATAGAATGCTTTTCAGGGTATTATTAGCACTGTCTCTGAAGGAGTAACTGACTTTCCCCAAATCACACTACATTAAATAACACAATTAGAGTGGAAACATCATTTCAAGTATAAATCCCATATGATATTTTGTTTCCCCTTCATAATATCATCGGTCCTCTCAAGAAAGTGATGAAATAATGCTGATTCATAGGAACTTAGTCTTAAAGAGACATACTCTCAGATGATAAACACTATGTCTTTAAAACGGGTGTTGCGAGAAGAAACTTGGGACCAATGCTTTCTGGGTTTTCAAGTCCATGATTAGACTTCTGGTAAACAGTCAAAGAAGGGAAAGGGTGAATAATAGTCCAGAATGAAAAAAGTTTGACATATATGTAACTTTATTGATCACCTCAAGTTTCTCTTTTTCTTTATGTTCTGTGTCACCCTACTAGAATATAAAAGCTCTTAGGGTAGATGACTGCTATCGTGCAGCAAGTGGTAGGCGCTGAGTAAATATTTATTAAAGGAATGAAAGTGGCCTTGAATACATCTGCTCTTTACTCACCAGAGAACAGCCCCATAGCAGGCAAATGGCATCATTAACAAAATTTTAAAAATCATATCCTTATTAGCTCATAACCATGGATACAAGGGTCCCATTTATTTCATACTTTCTAAGTACTTCAGCATTCTGCTATATTAGGGAGTGTTTCCACAGCCTTGCTGTAAAATAAAGCAAGACTTTTTGGCCCATTGATTGCTGTTTGCAGCAGGGCCCATCTCTATACTTACCTCTAAACAATGAACTATAGATTTGTTATCCCAATGAACAGCGATTTGGTATGGAAACTATTTTATCAGTGTCATGTGAAAGTAGACATTTGATATGTCTTTAAGGGTTGATATGGATAATAATGTTGATGCAGGAGAAGACAAGTGAAAATTCTCTCTGGTCTTTGTCAAGTACATCTGGGTGAAGGGTATCTTTTTGTCACTGGATTCCAGAACTCAAAAAGACTCGTCCAACTCTTCATGTTACTGGTGAAGAAACTGAGGTCTAAAGAGGTTGAGAGATTTGACCAAAACTAATCCCTGGGACTAGAGAAAGATCCTCTGATTCTCAGCTGGCCTCATTGTCATAAGATCTCCAGCTCCAAACAACCAAGAGAAGCAAGTCTGTTGATTTCCAGGCAGAAATGATTCCCCTTCACGTTTTTACTTTTTCTCCCTTAGATGCCTGCTCTGCCCTGACAAGGAATTTATCTGATGTTTACGCTAAACTTAAGAAGAGGAAAATGCTCCTGGAAAACACTTGTGATTCAGTGTGGCACTGGCGAGCACAGTCATGAAAAAGTGAGAATCAAAAGAATAAGAGGTAAATAATATTAGAGAAGAAGAGAAAATCTATTATTTTAGTGGGACGTAACTTATAAAGTTTAGAACTGGTAAATAAGTGCAGTAATGTATAAGGAAGCTAGATTCATATATGAAATATCAAAAATACTGTTACATGAGCAAGAATTAGTTTAAACATGTAAATAATTATTCCATTCATAAGAGCAATGAATTATTTAAGATGAGTAGTGAAAATAATTGGAACTACACGTTAGTTATATGAAGAAGATTATAAAGAGATACAAAGCCTGTAAAAACTCTGATTAAATGGAGAGATATACTATACTTGTGATTGAAAACAGTGTTTCAAAGATATAAGTTTTCAAACATTATTCAGCTTCCATATGCTTCAAATCAACTTTTAAAATGATGAAGTGTTTGTTTTATAGACTAAAAGATATCCATTTGTAAAATAAAACGCTGGAACTTCAACTAACATTATTCACAAGTAAATCATTCCAAATGGATTATAAGGGCTAAAATTAAAAGTAAAAATCCCCCACGTATTATAGTAGTGGATGACAGTATAGAAGAATATCCATAATCTTAAAATTAGTGAAGATATTCTTAATATATATGCTTAAAGATGTCTGGTTGAAAAGAGGAAGGAGAAAAAGTAAAATGGAACGTGATATGGTCTCTGATTTTCTTTCAGAGACTTAATCTAGAGACGAATATTCCAGTCTACAATATTGGATAAAGAAATAGAAATTTGTGATAATTACACAAATACTGAGATGACATATATAAATGGTAGCATAATGTATCAGTTAGTTTCTGCTGTATAACAAACCATCCTAAAATTTGGTGGCTTCAAATAAGAATAGTTTATTTTTTCTCAAGATTCTGTGGGTTAACTGGGCAGTTATTTTGATCTGGACCTATTCGTGGCTCAGCTAGGATTGGCTGGTCTAGGACGGCCTTACTCATGTATCTGATTGTTGACTTGAAGTCACCTGGAGTAATGGAGATGTGCAGTCTATCTAGACTCATTCACATATTGATGGCCTCAGGCTTCCCAAGGGCAGCCAGAGAAGGACAAATACCAACAATGAGCAAGTGTTTTTCAAGCCTTTGCTTATGTCATTTGCTAATATCCCATTGGCCAAAGCAAGTTACAAGGCCAAGTTTACCCAGAGTCAACGTGGGATGCTACGACCAAAGAGACAGTGGGAGAGGACTAATGTGTGGCCATTTTCGCAATCTTTCACACATAATTTTAGAGGAGAATTAGTATGAATGTTTGTGTATTTGTTCATTTGAATGCCCGAGGAAAATTGTACAAAGCCAAAAGTAACATAAAGCAAAAAATTAAGTGGAGATGTAAGGTAAGTTTAGTTGGTACTTAAAGTGGGTCTGCACAAATGTGGTAGTTTATTTTTCAAGTGTAGGCAAGTTCTTGTGACCTATGAAAATAACTTACATTTCGATTATTTTCTCGCTGAGTGTGTTTTATTCATTAACACATTTGATGTGTTTCTCTCTGGCCTTAGGAAAATAATGTAGCACTTGGGAGCAAAGATGCAGCCTAATAGCCCCACACTGGAGGCCAAGATGGAGCAGACATCCACGGCCACCATGACCTTGCCCGTGGTGCTGTGGTAGATGGAGAGGAAGGTGACCCAGACACTGCAGAACACCAGCATGCTGAACGTCAGGAACTTGGCTTCATTAAAGGTGTCAGGCAGGTTCCGGGCCAGGAAAGCCACAGTGAAGCTGCCCAGGGCCAAGGAGCCCAGGTATCCCAGGACACAGTAGAGTGCAGTGACCGAGCCCTTGTTGTGCACGATGAAGATGTGGCGGTGTTCAGAGTGTGCATCTGTGTCAATGAAGGGAGGAGAGGTTCCCAGCCAGATTCCACAGAGACTCAGCTGGATAAAGGAGCAGATGGGAATGATGAAGTTAGGTTCCTCTGACACCAACCACTGCCTCATCCTTCTCCTTGGTGCAGTGACCTTGAAGGCCACAGCCACAGTCATAGTTTTGGCCAAGACACTAGAAACAGCCACAGTAAATACAACTCCAAATGTGATTTGTTGAAGAATGCAGGTGGCTGTCTTGGGACGATCAATTAAGAGTAAGGAGCAGAGGAAGCAGAGTGTGAGGGAGATGAGCAGGATGTAGCTGAGAGTCCGATTATTGGTCTTGACTATGGGAGTGTCTTGGTGCTTCACAAAGACCCCCAGGACCACAGCTGTGAGGACAGTAAAGCACAGAGCTGTGCAGGCCAAGGCCATCCCCAAGGGGTCCTCATAAGCCAGAAAGGTCACAGCTTTTTCGAGGCAGCAATCTCACCCTCTGTTGGCATACTGATGATCTGGACACTTCACGCACTGATCCATGTCTGGGGAGAGATGCAAAGTGTCCTCAGCCCAGGTTCAGTCATTCTCTCTCATTCGCATGCCCCCAAAGAAGGCATTGGGTAAGTTTAGCCAATTATATTCCTTTGTTGCTCCAGGCACCAAATAACAGAATACTCTGCAGAGAACCATTCCCAGTTAATACTGCCCATCTTATTTATGGTTAAGTAAACAAAGCTATTATCCTTCTCAATATTTATCTTGCATATTCATGAAAGCACTTTTTTCTCAGCAGAAAATCTAATGTCCTCCCTGTCTCTCTGAGCTATACCGCTGTAAGCTATGGCTTAGATTTACTCATTCAATGAGCAAGCAGTTATTGGAAAACCTCCATGAGCCAGATAATATGCTACATTCTAGGGAAACAGAGATGACCAAGTCATAGACCTCACTCCTCGGGAGTTTCAAAATGAGACCATTTCTACCATTTAAAATGTTCTCCAAAACATTTCATCTTGATTTCACTTCCACCACTTCTGTTAAGATTTTAGTCACTTCTCTCCTATGTTATCATAAGATCTTATTACTCTGGTTCCCTGCCCTTGTCCTTTATCACAAGTGATACTTCTACATGTAAGTGGGATCATGTTTATCCTCCATTAAAAAATCCGACAAACTTTTAGGAAGACCAAAAAGACTGTATAACCTTGGTCTTGCCTACCTCTACTACCTCTGCTCTGATTTTTAAGATTCCCAAATCTTCATGTGGTTCCGAAACTGTTCTGTGCCCACTCATCCCTGCAGGTATCAATATATGCTTTTTCCTTCTACAGGGGCATTGCTCCTTCCTCTTTACGTCCCTTTAAATTCTCTCACTTTTCACGTTTAGAACTACAATCTGCCTGATAACCTTTTCTGTGGATGGTGTGAGTTAGGGTTGGCGAGTCATTGACTTCTCCATAAAAACAACCAATTTACCCAACATGGTTTATTGAAAAGGCTTTCATTTTCCCACTCTTCCTCAGTGTTTCCTTGTAAATCAGACGTCTATACGTGAGTCCCTATATGAACAGCTTGTATCTGAACTTACCATTTGGTTCTGTTGATTTTCTTGTTTATCGTCTTGATGAACCTCCTCTATTGTGATGCTGTAATACTTGATGTCAGGTAGAGTAAGTCCTCCCACTCTATTCTTTGTCTTCAAGATTTTCTTAGCTAAATTTTTCCTTTATCATTTCCATAAGAATTGTATCAATTGTAATCTCCACAGAGTGGGTCATCATTTTAGCTGCAATTTTGTGGAAGCTGTAGATTAATTTGGACAGTTTTGATATCTGTAGAATTTTGAGTCTGTTCAGTCACGAATTTGATTTATCCCTCCACTTCTTTCAGTCTTCCTCCATTTTTCTAAATGTTGTTCTATAAATTTATGGACAGAAATCTTTTGAAAATCTCATTAAAGTTATTTCTAGGTACTTCATACTTTAAGATGTTGTAAATGTCATTGTTTAAATTTAAATTTTGAATGCTTATGACGGGTAGATGGAAGCAAAACTTTCTATATTAACCTTGTATTCAGCCACCAATAAACTCAGTTAATCCATTAATTTATATGGTTTTACATTTATACCATAATATCATCTGAAGATAACATCAATTTTACTTCTTCCTTTGAAGTAAATTATTCCTTTTATTTCTTTTCCTGCCAATATTGTATCAGGCAAGACCTCCAGCATAACGGCTTATAGAGGCAGTGATGTTGAACATTCTTCTCTTATCCTTGCTTTCAACAGTGCACCATAAAGTTCCATTCTGTGAATACTGTGTATGGGAGTAAGAGAGTTTCCTTTTGTTCCTGATTTGGTAAGTGTTTTACCTGTTGTTGTTGTTTGTTTTAAAATATGAATAGGTGTTTAATTTTACTAGTGTTTCTTACAGTTATTGAGATTATTATTTCTCTTTTTTCAGAGATTAGTGTACTGAATTACATTGCATGAATCTAATTTGGTCATGATATGTCCTTCTTATAGCTAGATATAGCTAGATTGGGAACCTTGATTTGATTTGATTTTTTTTTTTTAGGATAAATGAATTTAATCCAAGAAAGAGAGTGGCCTGTAATTTCCTTTCCTGCAATGATTTTGGTAGATTTTGGTACCAATGTTAATCTCGTCTCTCAAAGTGAGTCAAAAAGTTTTCAGTTTTTCCTATTCTCTGGAAGAGTTTGAGTAGATGTATATTATTTTTTTCTTGAATATTTGGGCAGATTCATCAGCTTTGTACCAAATAAATAGCTTACAATAAAATTTTGTAGGAATGTTTTAAAGGATGGTCTCAATTTCTGTAATAGGTATGGCAATATTCAGATTTTTCATTTTTTCTTGAGGCAGTTTGGTAACTTTTATTTGCCTAGAAATTTGTGAATTTCCTCTAAATTTTCATTGTATCAACGTGATGTTATTTATGTTTTCTTCATGTTAAAAATTTTCCATATGATCTGCACAGATCACTCCCTTTTCAACCTTGGTATTATTTTGTTGCAATTTTTCTCTTTTTTTGAACACTAGTACTAGGATTTTATTGAGCATATTTGTCATTTATTAGAATCTAATTTAGTTTTATTTATCTTTTTGATGTTTGTCTTTTATTTTGTTAACACTTCCTCTAATATTTATCATTTTGTGTTTTCTCTTTTCCTTGTGTTTACTTTTCTCCTCTTTTTCTAGTTTATGATGAATGCTTAGAACTTAGAAATTCAACCTTTCTTTATTTAAATATATACAATAATATATAAATATATATAATCTAGCATTATACATTTCTCTTTAAGGATAGATTTAACTCCACCCCATAAGATTTGATGAATAGTATTTTTAATTGGAAATACATTCTAATTTCCATCATAGTTTACTCATTAATCATCGGTTGTTTACAAGTATATTTATTAATCTCCAACCATGTAGGAATTGAAGTTAGTGGACGTAGTGTTCTTTAGATGTGCATATGGAACATATACCCAAACTTACCACACGCCAAATGTGCACGTGGAAGCTTTATCCAAATTGACGATATGCCAGACTATATCATCAATCTCAGTACATTTCAAAAAAATTGAAATTATACAAAAGATGTTGTGAAATTAAGCTTCATATTAATCACAAAAATAAAATTAGATAATGCCAACATTGAGGGTATTCCAGCATTGCACCATTTAATATCATAAATCTGAGTAATTCCAAGATGTTAATTATTGTATGAAAAATCTTCAGTGTTGGTTTTCTGTCCCTCTTCTATTTCATGACCCAACTCCCAAACCCACATTGTCTGTGTTCTAGTCATGTGGAACCTTTTCTCAGCTCCCTAGAATATTAAATGCAGGGCTAATTTGCCAGTTTTTGCCATTTCTAAGAATTCCACCAAGAATTTAATCCGCTTTCATTAGTCTGATATAATACTAATGCTACTGCCTCTGTGAAGAAGTCCATGACGCTTCCCTCCCCACAAACATATATACTATCACTTATTTCATCCCATGGGTCTCTGCATACCTATATTGCAGCCCTATGTCACCACCTTGAATTTGCATCACTGCATGTTGTCTCCCCTACTCACCTGTGAACTCGAGGAGATCAGAAACCAAGCTGTACCATAAGCTCACTGTACACCATGGAAATACTTACTTCTTAAATCAAACACAACCTTTCTGTGCTCCTGCTCTGTGCCAAGAACAGCACCAGACACTGGAAAAATAAGGATTTGTTCAATGTGATCTAAATGTAGCTTTAAAGAAGATGAAAAGTAAGGACTTACAATACCATGTGTTAGATTCCATGAGAGAGATTTAAGTTAGTTACTGTGGAGTGGTCATAAAGGGTTTCCATGAGATCATAATGCCTGCAATGATGTTAAAATGAGACAAGCAAGCTAGTTCAAGGTAGAGAGAGAGGGTATCATTTTGGGAGGAAATATTATTGGCTATAAAAGTTAAATTACTAAATGGAGGAAGGCAACATTTTGACCCTGCAGTCCTCATCAAAGCTTTTTCCTTTCTTTGGGAGAACGGTGCATACAAAAGAGAGGTGGAGAGCCAGCCCTGATAGCCTAGTGGTGAAAGTTCAGTGCTCACCACTTCGGTGGCCCATGTTGGTTTCCCGGTCATGGAACCACACCATCTCTCTGTGAATTGCCATGCTGTGGTGGTGGCTCATATAGAAGAACTAGAATGATTTACAACTAGGATATAAAACTATGTATTAGGGTTTTGGGGACAATAATAAAAGAGCAAGATTGGCAACAGATATTAGATAGCTCAGGACAAATGTTTCCCTTCAAAAAAAAAATAGAAGTGGAGAATGTCGCTGCAAGGCATATACTCACCTATCTCATTGGAAATCACATTCTCTGGGCTGGGAATGCAAGCAAAACAACAGGCAGCCTTGCTCTCTTGAGGGCTCTTCCTGAATCCCGGACTGCAACTCTCACTGCATACAGAGTGTGGAGTCTGGAGAAAATCAGATAACACTTGGTAACAGCTGTGACTTTTAATTTTCAAGTAACTAGAGTGTTTTAGAGTATTGGGCCTTAACAAACTTAATCTTGAAATATCTAAATCCAATTCATTGGTTGGACACCATGCTTATTATATGATATAAAGCACTGGTACACCACAGAAATACTGTGGGTTTGTTTCCAGAGCACCGCAATAAATCAAATATTGCAATAAAGTGAGTCACACCAATTTTTTGATTTCCTAGTGCATAAAGAAGTTATGTCTGCACTATACTGTAATGTACTAAGTGTGCAATAACATTATCTCTAGAAAACATGTACATAACTTAATTTTTTTAAAAAAAATTATTCCTGAAAATTACTAACCACCTTCTGAACCTTCAGCAACTTGCAATCTTTTGCTTATGAAGGTCTTGCTTCCATCTTGGATTGTTGGTAAATGAAAAAATTACTTCAGTTGGAAGTGAATTGTTAAATTCTCATATGTGGTCCTTTATGAAGCTCTGAGGGGACACAAAACCCCAATAAGATTTTGGTTATTCATGTGTGGTTAAGTAATTGTGATTGGGTTCAACCCACCTCAGTAATTCCTGTGTCCCACTTTATCACCTCCTCAGATAAAGACAATTCTTGACCACGTGGAGCATGTTGGGGATATTCTCCTACTTTCACCTTAAGTCCAAGACCTTCGGGAAAATTCCAAAAGTTGAGAATGGTTTACTCTGAATCTGATTTTCCTTCATCAGCCAAATTCACTGTGTCACCAACAGGATTGTTAAATTCTATGTTCCTCAGAAAGGGGTGCAGCTAAAAGAGACACATCATCCTGTGGTGAAGTGGGCCCGGGTGTTAAAGAGAAAAACCCTGAATTGGAGACAGCCTTTCATTGTCTGTAATCCTTGCTTCATAATGTACCTTTATTACAAGTATCCAAAGAAGTAAAGCAAATGATATCATACGGAGAACTAAAATATAATGTTTCTAAAATATCAGTTAGTTTCAAGAGAAAATGCCTAAAGACAAGAATATCAAGATGATCAATGGTGATAGGATTCAGACAAATCTCGAGTACAAAGTCCAATCTAGCCACCCTCATGCACTCTCTGAATTTTCCCAGACCATCAATCTGCAAAATGATGTTAGCAATACCTAAAGTTGTTGCAGAATTAAATATCATTTATGTAAAGTATTCACTATGATGTTCAGCACCAGATAGACACATAAAGGGCAAGTTCTCTTCTTGTCATTGAGGAGCTTCATGGGAGAAGACAGGATATTCCCTATTGAAACGTTAGGCAGGCAAGATGTTGGGATCCTTTGTAAAACAAAGCATTGATATTGACTCATAGCTCACTTCCTCGTTGCCACTAGAACCTTCTTGTAGATGATTTACTACCCAGGACTAGATATACCTCCTAGAGAGTGAAACAAGTACAGAAACTCTTGTGCTTTTCTTGGAGAAAAAATCCTAACTGCTTGGTTTGAGCACCTGTGGAACCATAAGAAAGTCATTTTTACGAGTGTACGTTCTGTTAAGTTGAAGAGACTTTACCTGCCAGGGACAAAACACCAGACCTTCCCACTTCCCATTGACTGCATTTCTGCATGTTGAAGAAGCATCTTGTGAAGGTTCCAGGCCACAGCATACACAGCATTTTACATACTGTAACTCAATTCACTCATGCTTGTGTCAAAAAATCTGCCAAAGCAGCCATCCTAAGGAGGCATTAGGTGGACAATTCTCCACTGTTTTTCAGTAAGACTCAGAAGTCGTGCAAGGAATAAAGGGAAACCACAACATAGTGAGGTAAATGTCTTCTGGATATTTGGAAGGGTTAACTGTCTGGATAAAATTTTCAAAGCCAGGAACCTCACTACGGTGGTGTGAAAAAATGATAGTCCCATGGAATAAGTCAAGGATGAAATCTCTCTCACTGTGGATAAAATCCCACTCTGATGTCGTGACCCAGACTTTCCATATCACTAAATACTCCCAAGTAGAAAAGCTCAAGCTTATGAGAGAGTTGGCATCACCAGAAATGATAACCACAGTCCCTTCTGTTTCCTCTACTTGGAAATTGTATGGCCATGTCCTTGAGTAATATGACTTTTCAGTCACAGGAATCTTTTCCACAAAGGCTGCACAGATTCCATTCCTGTCCATCTCTCCTCTCAAGTCTGAGAGAAACACAACACCTTTCTTGTCTTCTGAGATGACCAGCCCTATCCAACTCCAATTGAAATGAAGCAGCAAAGAGTCCATGCCAATGGCTAGAGATGTGTCCCTGGGGGCCATCTAATAGAGAGATGGAAACTGCTCATCATCATTCAGGGTAAGCTCAAAAGGACCATAGGCAAGCTAAAACGAAAAGACAATTGGAAGCAATATGAGGAAGGGGATTGGCAAAAATCACGCTCTCAGTCCTGAAGGCTGTTCAGCAACACCTGGAGTGGTAGAAGGGGACACTTGCTCATTTCATTTTCTAATCATTTTCCACTCCCTGAAAGCTTTCTATAAAATAAAATCAGTCAGAGTTCCAGGAAACTGCTTTATCTCCTTCCCCCTCAAACTTCTCTCTACTCTAAATAAAGGAAATGTCATACTTCATCGAGGTCCTGTACACGGATCCTTTGAGATCATATCCTTTGAGAGATGCACAAACCCAGTCTCCTCCTTTCTTCCTTTTTAGGCCCCTGAGAATGGCACCAAAGGAGACGTGGTTTCATCTCTCCCCATCCCACCCAGTCTTACTTGTGGAAATTTGTACAGTTCCAGCAGTGTTCCAATCTGGGCAGAAATTGCCCAGGTGGTTCCTGTAAGGACCGCTAGAGACTTACTCTCTCTCCTGCAGTCGTAATTAGGGATGTCCTTGCCCAACCCTGAGAGCCAAATCAGGGAA